>NC_141063.1:18656285-19191285 GCF_041138505.1 Cibotium barometz | reverse complement strand
TCTACCGTGACTCCTTGATGTAAGATAATGGCGGCAGCTCTTGTTAATCCCAGAATTGAATTAACATTCCCCCCTTCCTGATGGCAATCACGTCCGCGTGATCGCGTTGAGTGGGGAGAATGAACAAGCTTGTCGATGGCTTTGATGTTGAATAACGTTCAATGGTCTGTTCCTCCGGAGGAAATAAGAAAAGCTAGTTAATGTGAATGAAGAGGTTAGTTGTGTATTGGGAATTCCTATGGGGTGGGGGGGTTTTGCGAATGATTGCATTTTTATATTTGTGTGAGCCCTTTTTTTATTTTTTTTATTTTTTTCCACTTTATTTTTGGCAATTATCGGCAAAGTTACATGTGATTTTTGTTAGTGGGAACACTAAGAGATGTTAATAATGGCAGAGAAGAGAGAGAAGGATCCGGAGGAACGTAGACTTAATCATCAAAATGAGATGGTGATTCTCAGTTCCTCATTTGATTCATTGAAGCGACATTCATCATTTGAAGTAATTGGTTGTGATGATGTCCCTTTGTGTGGAGGATTCTTGTCAAATGTTATTGATTAGGACCTGATCTTGTCTTCTTCTGTCCATGTGCTTTTTATGTTTTTATGCATAACTAGGTGCTCTTAGAAGCAGATTTTCATGAAGTACAAGAATTGAGTCATATAGACTCTTATTGAACTGCTCTGTGTTGAAGTAGCCACTTGTTGGTGAGGATTAAAAGAATTACGTCGACTTGCGAGGCTAATATAGATATCTTCACTAAGGATAGAAGATCATTAATTTGTAAAGATGGTAGCATCGTTTGGAGAGGTTTGTAATTTAAAGGAAAATTCCAGGTGATGGGTTGTACCATTGACTAGGCTTTCGCCCACCATGGCCCCCCCATCCAGAGATGTTCTTGGAAGTTGTTGATGGTGAGGCTTTGGTGCAAATGTTCTCCAGTGCATGAGTGGGTATTTACTCATTGAGCAGCTGCTACATTAATTTAGCCAAAAGAATAGTAAGCAATAAGCTAACAGATATATAATGGCTATTGAAGATTATTGGAAAAGGTTAATGCGTGAGATATCTTAATCTGTGAGATGAGGCTTAAATTGTGAAAGTGCAGGTTCTTAAGCCGTAAGATGGGACTCCGTGAATTGTAATTCCGTGAGATGGAATTCCGTGAATTTATAGATTTTGATCCCCTTTATTTTATTTTATAGGTCATCTATGTCATGATTTGCAACAATCAACAGCTTCTTATGTGCTCATTTCTTACTTCCAGAGGGGTGACAAGAGCATTGTTATTCTATTCTTGATGTGCTCCTAAGTCTCCATATTGCTTCTTGAATTTGTTGTTGTTGAAATGATATCAAGGCAGTAGGGAAGATTGCTGATTGTTTGCTTGAACAGACAAGCTCTTGTGTTGGTGCTGAATGCACGAGAGTGGTTGAGTGATTTGCTTGCTATTTCTTGGACCTCCATTCTTGTTGAACTTTAGGTGAAGTTGTTGGGGTTGAAGTCGGTGGTGATGTTTTCTTCACATTGTTCGATTTTGGCAACCATATGATGGAATTACCATCATAGTATCCTTGTTGTTGAATTACATGCACATGCACCCATCTTTGACGAACACTGTAACTTGGTGGCCGATGTGCTTAGTGTTTAGGCTTTCTTCTTTGAGCAAGCTTAGGAGACTTTGTTATGCGCTTGGGGACCCAAGCTTTGGTATTTCTTTGGTAGTACCCTTGTACTTGCAGCAGTGTTTTTGGTACCCACACTTGTTGCATTGGTGGAGTTCTTTGAGGAACTTGCATAGGCTTTTGTGGTGTTGTGGAGTACTTTTCTTTTTCCTTGGCTTTTGAGTGCTACGTTGAGATGCCACATCGTTCACACATTGATTGTAAGGTGTCAGTGACTATGGGCATGGAAGTATTCCAAATTGTGCAGTCTGCCACCTTATGAGGTCCACGACAATAGAAACACTGAAGCGTCCGATTAATTGCTTCCTGAGCAGTTTCTACCCTTTGGACTATTTCTGTTTGGTGCACGGGAGTTGAAGGTTTTGAGTCCATTGTGGATGAAGCAGGACACTTTTTAGCATCATGGTCAAAGATTTTACAATATATGTAGTATAGATGAACAGGTGCCTTGTATGCACAATGAGGATTGGGATGGTATGAGTCCTTTGGTCCCCCCCTTCCTAGACTAGTCAGTATGTCCAAGGTGTGGATATCCAGGGAAAGGGTTGGTACTTATAGGATTTGCGGGAATGTTAAGCAAGGGGCCAAAGCTTGGTGGAATAAAAGTGACAGGGGGTGTAAAACCCGATGACACTCTTGTTATAGGCATGGCCAACGGCATTGGGAGGTGAATTTGCGGCATAGATCTCAATGGCTAGAAGATAGCCATTGGGTTGAGTCCTTGTGTGATCCCTGGCAATCCCTCTATCGTGGCCATATCAGAGTGTCTAAATGCTCCTTAATGAGCAATCACAATTTTTATTTATTTTTTACTTTTTATACTTTCCCTAATGCTCCTTAATGAGCAATCACAATTTTTATTTATTTTTTACTTTTTATACTTTCCCACAGCCCGTTATAGCCTCAAGCGGCTTGGCGTACTCTTCGTTGGATCAAACGGGTGTCCATTTGCCCTAATTAGCTTAGGCGTTATACGCACATGAACTGAGATATTTTTTCGGAGGCGTATGGTAGGAGCTTCCCAGATGGAAGAGAAGATCCTAAAACCTATTTTCCATCACTCTCTCAAGACGAAAAATTTTCCCGATAATTTTTTCCCTGTTTCGCAGCACGTTTTTGAGAGTGTTCCAAAAGGAATTTTGAAAAACTCTATGTGAGGAAGTTGTTGTATTTTGGGAGTACTACAATTTTGTTTTCCTGAGTCATCCATGATTTTGTCGTTTAGACCCTCAAAAAGTAGCCTGAATATGGCTCGTTATCGTTTTCGCGCTGTTTTTTTTGCGATTGTGATTTTTGGACTGTTTTTTGCCTCGATTTTTGGGTCGAAATTTTGAGACTATTGGTTGGAGGCCAAAATGGTCGATTTTGACTTTGGACAACCAAATCCAAAGTCGAAGAGCTTGATGTCATCTATCCGATGAGCCCTAAAGCGCCTTTATCAGATATACGGTTAAGGAGATACGTGCCTCCAAATAGGGGTGTTTTCGAGAGTTTTTATTTGTTTTTTTAAATAAAAATATTAAAATCATTTTTTGGACCTTTTCACGAGCTAAGCCGTTCACATCTAAATCGTTCACATCCAAGCCGTTTACGCCCCAACCGTTCACGTCCCAACTATTCACATCCCAAGCCGTTCACGCCCAAGCAGTTCACTTGCCAGTCATTCACATGCCAGCCGTTCACGCCCAAGCCGTTCACGTGCCAGGCGTTCACTTCCAAGCCGTTTACGTGCCAACCGTTCACGTCCAAGCCGTTTTCATGTGCCAGCCGTTCACATCCTACACTTTCACGCCGGACCATTTAACGGCCTGGTCTTTTATGCCTTTTTTTAGTCTAGTGGGAAATATGAATTTCCCTTTTTGGGGGGAAATATTTTTGAATTTAAAATGAAAAGGATATCCAAAAAGGTAAGTGGGAATCAAAAAAGTCAACCTTTTAATGACACACTTTACACCCTTCATAAATGACCCCCAAAATGGACAAATTGACAACTCATGAGCATCCACTCATTGAATGCTCATTAGCCTTAATGAGTTATGTAAAAAAGTGATTAAAGATTAATCCTTTCACTAATCTTTTTCTCTTTTACACTAATCAAGAACTCTAATTAACCATTAATCCCTAATTCACACAATTGATGAGCACATCATTGGATAGAGCAAGGAAAAATTAATCTTTGTGCATCAACAATTGTGTAAATTAATCTAAATTAGGAGATTAAGTAGACTCTTAATTATAGTCTCCTCTTTAAGGCAAAATTAAGTAAAGAGAGACAAATTTCTCCACAATTGATCAAAAATTTGATGTGATTAGGTGTTTTGATGCATCTAGATGCTCTTAAACACTAAAAAACTCCAATTTCGACTGCTCATATGATCAATTTAGACCCCAATCAACACATTTTCTAAATTTTTAGTCTCTTGAACAAGATTAATCACCCTTAATGACAAAAACCATTCCATTAAGAGAATTTAGTCAAATTCAAGGGTTTTTTGATGGTTTTAATAAATGAAAGATTAAGCTACTCCTAATGCTTGCTAACACTCTAATCCACACAATTTCAACAAAAAACATACAATTAAACTAGAATTAATGATCTTAGATATATGTTTAAACTAAAGAGAGCTAACATTCACTAAAAATTGTATTCTATTGCATTGTTTGATGCAATGGATGCAAACTAAGCCTAATACAAACTATGTGCAAGTCTTAAGAACATGATAAACCACCAAAAAAATAACAAATTAATCTAAAAATTAAGCAAAAAAACATTCTTTTCAAAAACAAAAAAGAGAGCTATTCTACACCAAATCTCACACAAATCACCATCAAATCCACATCTTTTTCATGGGAAACCATTAATCAAGATAATGGGCAATGGGTTATGCATAGATTAGAGGCAAAACGATTGAAAAGCCAAGGGATGGCTCCCCGAGAACGGTGCCAAAAATGTTATGGCTCACCCTAACCCTCCTTGAAACACATCCAAAAAGAGATTACCTGGTGAACTGCAACTATCGTGAGAGGATCTTTCCAATGGCCGAGCTCATAACCCTTGAGGTCTCCAAGCTCTACAACTCCTTGAGAAGCAATTCCACCGCGTCTCCTGCAAGCGTTGTCACACCGTCGCGTTGCTTAACGGGTCCTCATCTCTCCTCTCACCGCACTTCACTCACACACACACACACTAGCATGCATTAGGGAGAGAGATTAGCAAGAGCAAGACTCAATTGCACAATGGGAGAGTATGTTGTATTATGAGAGAAATTCACTTATATACATGGCCATAAGTGTTCACACCCACTTAAACTATGGCCGACCGGGCACTTTAGGCTCGTAAGGGGCCTAATGCTATTACAATGACTACTCTCATAATATATCCATGAAGTACATCACTCAGGACTTCATGCTATCTTGCTACCACTCACTCTTGAAGCGGGAATAGCCACAAATACTCCGTCATCACACCATTACGGGCACCCGTCCAAGTTGTAGCTTTGGACACTACTGCTTCATATCTTGAATGTATGACCCTTTGGTGTATCTACAGTGACTCCTTGATGTAAGATAATGGTGTAGCTCTTGTTAATCCTTGAATTGGATTAGCAAGCATCTCACCCTCCAAGTCCCAACCTCTTCCAAAGAAACACAAACATGAGAAATCCCATAATCCATCCGTTTCTTTCCCACGACGCTATTGCTCCATCCCAACCACAACCTCAACCTCCTGCCACCACCATCCCCATTCCTTAGCTCACTCTAGGAGAAGCTCCTCTTGGATCTGTAAGTGATATGTTTAAGCCTCATGACTTCTTCGCACCTAAGTCCATGTTGAAGATGCCCATTAAGAGAGTCACCAAGGGTGACCCATAAGCTAGCCCCCACCACCTTCCTCTAATCCATAACCAACTCCTACTTCCTTCCAACCTTTACCACATTTACTTCGGTTGGCTTTCCACACTTGGGATCATCTCAGCTCTGTAGATTAGTCCCACATGGACCATCTCCTTCCACTAGGACCCACTCTCAAGGATGCCAGAGATTGTTCCCTCATGGACCATCTCTTCTACTATAACTCACCCATGATTTTGGAGCTCCACTCAGTACTTTTGACATCGACACTCATTGGTGGATCGAGCTTATCAGTGATGCAATAGAAACCTCCAAGCACCGTATTCTCCAACAACAACAATATCTTAAGAGCTGGGATGAATACATATGGGAAGAGGGCCAAAATTTTAGCCATTCCCAACAATTACTTCAGGCCACCTATGAGAAGAATGCCAAGCTCAAAGTTGAGCTCAAGAAAGCAACACATAAAATGTATCGGCTTCAAAATGAGATTGTGGCAGCAGAGCCCCACCCAGGAGGAGCTAGCCCATGCTCACATGCAAGGTATGGATGACCTTGACCTTCAATACCAAGCCCTCAAGACCGCCAAGGTTATGGCAACCTAGGCACATCAAGCTCAAAGTGACCAACTCCTAGATGAACTCAAGCATGCTAAAGTTAAAGAGGTCCAAAATGGTCCTCAACCCCAAAGCCTCGACTCTTTCCCATAACTAAACCACCTCTCATTAACCACATCTATGAGCCCCTCCATCCTCAAATCATTATATGATGAGGAACCACATCTAACTACTCTTGAAGAAGTCAGTTAGAAGGACGGGAAGGACGGAAGGACCCAGGGTTGACCTTGCTTGTTGTCCATGAACAACAACTCACTTACTCATGATCCAAGAAAACTTCTATAGCCACTTGGATTTACCCTTTGACATGGCTGAAATCCATATAGTGAACTAACACATAGATCAACTATTTGCCCATTGGAAGATTGACCACCCCCACGGCACACCCAGAGAAGGCACAGCACTTTGTTAGTCCCAAGGACTACCCAACAATAGGTCACATAGGAGTCCAACCCGACTGGCGTATGCTCTATCTCCTCACTGATCACCAAATGTGGCAGGAATACATGGCCGCACCCAGAGAAATCCGCATTGACCCCAAGTTCACGCCAACCAAAAGGTGGTAGCCTTGGTGCAAGTTCCTATGTATGGAAAGAAAAGGGATCGCCTACAACTTCCCATACATTGATGGCCCCACAGCCCTCACAACCATGGAGATGAAGCTCCATTTGTGATTATGTGCCAATGCAGTCAATCACTTTCTCGCAATAATTTCATTACGTCTTTTTATGAGATCGATGACATATTTGGTACCAATGTGGATTGGTAAGTCTCACCCCATGTCAGGCCTTGTCTAATAATTTTCACATTCTTTATGGACTCACTTTTTAAAACCCTTGTCCAAGGGTACCGCACACAAACTGCCCGAAAAAAGAGTCGAAGAAAGCAGAATTAAAAGTGTCAAAGAAAGCAGTGTGTTGAAGTTTTCATCGGAAAAAGCTTCTACACGGGCGGCCCACCTTTTGCCCAATGCTAATGTGCACCACTTGCAATATATCCACGGGCTCTACATGTAATAGACACATAGGCACCATTCTTTTAAACACCCACATTCAAGCCTCAGCGCCAACAACCCTTGGGTACATTTTTGGATAGGGGCAATGGCAGGTGCATGCGTCGCTCATGGTACGACCCATCACTTGGACCTTTAAATAACAAGAACCTTTTGTGATCTCGTCTTTGATCACCCTGCCCATTGATCCTCATTGACTATATTGTACGAGAGTGCTCCAACAATGCAAAATCCCTTGAGCCCTAGAGACTACGTTGCAACCATGAGCACAATTCACTGCCATGTCCCAAACAATGTAATAATCTTCTCTCCCCAAGAAAAGGGATGTCAAGAAGATGTCAAAGAAAGCAAAAAAGAGAATTGAAGAAAGCTGTTGAGTTGGAGAAGTCTTCGTGTTGCCTATCATTAGGGCTACCTAAAGCTTCCCACCACTTTGCCCTACGTATTAGGTTCGAACCATCCCACTTTGCCATACGTATTAGTTCGAACCATACCACTTAACCTAATTTCATGACGTGGCTTGGACCATTCGTGCCTTCCCATCCCGGTAGTATCTTCACCACTAACTTGGGTGGTGTGAGGACACGATCATTGTTTTAAGAAGGGGTTATGTTAACCACTCTATAGGTTAAGTCGCCCGACCTACCTTAAGAACTTTGCCATTTTATTCACTCGAATGGGCATGTATCTTTTTTAAAGACGGTGCTAGAACATATAAAGCAGCCTTACCATATGTTTAATGTCAAATAGAGAAAGTCTACAAACTCTGTATACATACTTGCTTAAGACTATTAATAGAGGTTATACCATTTTTAAGTTTGGCCAACCTAGTGTGGAAACTCGTCACTTATATAATAAAAGTCATTTATGCATCTTTCATGTAACTCTTTCCAATACTTCTTCCTAAAAAAATTTTTAGCCATTACATAGCCCAAAAGGCATAACCTCATAAATCGCCCATTCTATTTCAAAACTATTGATCCTTAGGCACATGAGCACTTGGTTGTGCCTACAAAACTTGTCTAAGAAATTATCCACTTAATTGTACCTACTATACTTGTCCAAAAATTTATGTATCTTTGATGCAACTTTTTCCAATACTTCTTCAATGAAACATAATGGGTTGTGTCCCCTCTTCGTGTAAGCATTCAACTTCTTCAAGTTGACATAAATGCAAAGCTTTTTTATTTTTCTTTAGCACAGTAATAATTGGCAAAAATCATTTTATATGTTTAATCTCATAGACAAAACCAATGTTATGCAACTTTTATATTTCCTTTTTAATATTTTTAGATTTGTTTTGTATGGACAATGAGCTATTAGCTTTGCATTAGCCACCAATGGATTACATCTGTATCTTTGTAACTTTGGGTAAAGCAATCCCTATACTTTATGAGTGAGGCCTTATATTCGTATAGCTTTTCTATGGGAAATTCCTCCCCTTGATAAGTTGTCTTAGGATCCTCCTTAAACATCTTATTGGTCCCTTAGAGCCCTAATCCAAAATTTTAGAAAATCTGGACCCTTAGGCTAAGGTCTTTTGTGCAAATTCAACATTTTTGAAATTCATTGGATCATCAAGCATCTTATCTTTTTTAAAACAATCTTCAAGTACCTTGAGAAAGGCAAAGCCAAGGACACTCCAACTTGTAATTGATCAACTCCTTGGCTTCCTCTCTTCCATGTGATTGGTAGAATGTGGTTCTCCCTCTAAGACTATGATATCATGTGTTTTATATTAAGAAAGTGCCTTCACATCCTTCTCCTTGCCTTCTATAATTGCTCGTTGTACCAAAAACTCCTTATCACCCACAAAGTCATCCGCATTCATTGAGGATTATAAAACTTGGTCCTTGTTGGATGGATATTGTTCGTGTGGTGGCATGAAAGACCAAAGTGTTGCCCATTAGGACTAGATCTCATCCATATTAACCTCCTTCCTAGGTGGCCAAGGTATCCTTCTCCACTTGCCTCTAGGTTTAGGTAGATACTTGTCTTCTCTTGGCTTTGATAGTGTGCCCTCCTTAAATCTCAAATTTATCTCCATGTCAAGCTTGATGAGTTAGGAATGAAGTGGCACTAAAGTATTGCCATGTTAGTAATTATCTAAGAGGTTCAACTCACGAATCAAACTTTTCCACATGTACTAGTAGACCTTTCTAATCAAGTTAAGATTAGTTATTGATAGGTAGCCGATGTTTGAATTAAGGGGCACTTCCACCTCAGTAAATTCAAAGATAATTGGCAATGAAGGAAAGGCTCACTCTTTACTAAGGTATATTCACCTACTTCACTATTAGTTGAGCTAATCTCTTCCACTCAACACACCATGTTCATGTCACCACATAGGGCCACAAGGTAATAGACCAATCACCTCATGTTAGTAAATGCTTGGACTATGTGTCATTTGCTAGCTCGTGTATCTGGTTGATGTGCTCATCACTATGCATATCATCCTCATCATCGTATGAATGTGTTCAAAGTTGTGTTAGAAGTTACATGAAAGTCTTTTTTTGTTTTTCTTGACAAAAATGATTTTATAGTAAAGAACAAACCTAGTTTTAGGAGAAACCCAACTCATCAACTATAACCTCCTCAATACTAAGTTAGGAGAAACCAAACTCATCAACTATAACCTCCTCAATACTAAGTTACTACATTACCAACAACAAGCAGCCTAGCTTGCTTTCTTCTTCTTCTTACCATCGTAAAATAACATATACTACTGAAGCTATGTCAAAGTTTCTTACTACCACTAGTTTTATCATTCGAAGTGTGTGGGTCAATCTTGTTTTTGGGAAGAATAAGTATTTATATATTAACAAGACAAAAGCTGTCATATACAAAAGGTCCTTTTTTATACCTACCACATCCATCCTACACCCATAATTACAAATTCGATCCCTCCCACATAGAAGATGACTTCTCAGGATATGTGATACCCCAACTGCATACATGCCACGAGAAGAGAGTTAGAGGTGCATTCCTGAGGTGTATACTTTTCCGGCTTTAATCGAAAATCCTTTGGGCAGGAGACCGATGGTGGAATGTGGGTCAATCTTTATTAGCCTTTCTTGTTTAGGACCTGTACCTTTTTTTAAATAAATATAATGAGAGATTTTTATTTGTACCAAGGAGCATCCTTACGGATGAGAGTTGGAAGTAAGACTCGATCACTGGATGAAAGCTGGAAGTAAGACTTGATCATGAGACCTTACCCCAAACACACACACACACACGGAGTAATGCGAGATTTTTATTTGTACCAAAGAGTGTCCTTACGGAGGAGAGCTGGAAGTAAGACTCGATCAAGAGACCTTACCCGACACACACATGCTTCACCAATTGCTCTACACACTGCTGGTAACCTGTACCTTATTCTTATCCCTCGATAGGTCAAAACCAAGCCCAAATGCTCTAAGTGCTCATTCCTGGACTGGCAACTATGCTCAAGCTGCGTCGCATCGTCGCCCCAGCGGCTGCTGCTCGCCATGTTTTGTCTTCAGCAAAGCCCACCTATTCGCACACTCGCCGAGCCCTCTTCCTTTCTCCCACTCTTTCCTCCTCCTCCTCCTCCTCCTCCTCCTCCAGCTTCGAGTGGCTATGGCCTGCCTCTCTTCTCGTCGCCGCTGGAACCACCTCTCTCCTCCACCCTAACTTCGCCTTCTCTGACGCATCCAGCGATTCCAGGTCTGCCATAGATCTTTCTTCAATTCCGTTTCCCCCCCTCACCCAATCAAAACTAAATATTTTCTTGGCATTTTCCTCGTTATAATCAAACAACTCGTCGTAATTTTCTTCTTCTTTTTCTCTTTTGCATCCAAGTTCCATTGCAATGAAGTATGATCTGCGGCTTTGTTTTATATTTACATTCAACGTAGAGATAGCCTGGCCCAAGTTCGCCCCAACGCACTGCCGTCGTCCTTCATCGTTGAAGAACTAAAGGCCATCTGCGGTGTAAGTAAATTTTCATTACTGTTTGCCAACTTAAATCTCGACATAAACACACGTTTTTTTGACTAGGCAATGGGCATGCCCTCTAATCACCTATCATGTTGATTAATCATTCTTTAGGTGCTCATTTTCTAAAATTGATCCAAATAATTTTTATCTTTTGTTTGAAAATCCTCATGTTAACTGGTCATTTCTTTGGCAACCCTTTACATAAATTAACCATAAATTTTCCAAGTGCCATACAGCTGGAATTTGATTCCAATATCAATCTGAATGGACTTTTTTAGATAAATCTACCCACCTTGCTTTTTGTAGGAGGATGGAGTTGTCTTGGATGATAATGAGAGATATGCACATTCAATGTCAATCAACAACTTTTATCCTGTCATGAATGTCCCTGACATGGTAGTTTATCCAAGGTCAGTATATCTCGCACTTTCTATTTCTATGAACGCATTATTCAGAGGCTATTTCTATATTTTCATTTTTCTGTTCTCGTGGATGCTAGATCCCAGGAAGAAGTTGTTGCAATTGTCAAAGCTTGTAACAAGTATGAGGTAAATACTTAAATTTTTTGATTATTGCACTGTTAGACCCTTCGTGAAAGGCCATGCCATATTGTTCATTGTTGCTAGTGTATTAAGGCATGGTTGGGGTTGAAATAGTGCTTTAATTTGGCATATTTTAAGCAGAGGAGATAACAGATTAGCTTGACATTGATAAATAGCTTTGTTCATTGCCCATGCCTAGAAATCAATGCCCATTGTCATTGTCTGTTGACATAGGCCCCAACTTGCTCTAGTTTTTAGGAGCAGCCATGTTTGAGCAGTTGGGCATTTGACATCTGTAAATTGATATGAGACAAACAAAGATGGTTGTGACAGCTTTTTGAAACAACGGTTCAAGATAGGTATCATGGACACTCTGTGTGATGGTTGTGGGCCCCATTTGGAGACCTGATCATCAGGATCACGTGCAGCTAGGGATCCCAAGTGAAAAATAATAATCAATAGGGATTAAAATAAAATGAACCCCATCTCTCTCCT
This sequence comes from Cibotium barometz, assembly GCF_041138505.1. NCBI lineage: Eukaryota > Viridiplantae > Streptophyta > Polypodiopsida > Cyatheales > Cibotiaceae > Cibotium > Cibotium barometz. The sequence goes on along the minus strand of NC_141063.1, from coordinate 19,179,121 downwards.
CTTAAGCCACTAAACCTTCACACAAAACAAAGGTTTCCACATCCTTTATGTTTCCTCCAATTAAGAAACCATTCCAACCATGGATCTCTCATTTTAAGGTTTACACAAAACATTCATTCTCTCATATGAGAAAATTCTATTTTCTAACCGGCAAAGCATAATCCTTTTTCCACACATTTAAAGGCTCTCCATTGGTCATTAAAATTTGGGTTTTCATGCAACTCCACATGCATAAACTACACCCTAATTTCATAACCAAATGCTCTCGATTTTCTCAACAATTATTAAATCAATTCCTTGGTTTAAAGGTCCAATTTCCCAACATGAACTAAATGAAACACCCTAAGTAAGAGGTCCACTTACCTGTGTGTGTGTCGAAGATCAATATACATGCCTAAACATACTCAAGAAGCTCATCCAAGCATTTGCAATTTCTACACCTAAACAACTTTCTTGCCACTCAATCATAGGCTCCAAACCGGATATCATGGTAAGCCACCTCCGAGATAGAGACCAATGCAACCCTAGCGTATCTGTAAAGCTTTTATAGCTTTTTTAACATGATTAAGACTTAATTAATGAACATAAGACAAATACTGTAGGAAAAGATTGAGTGATTGCATTGAGACGGGGGTCTTTATTAAATAGAGGTCGAAAAGGTACAACTGAAGAGGCACATCCTTGTGAAGGGGTGTGGCTCTTGAATCAATGGTTATGTCCTTGGGACTTAGGGGTGTGTCTTTTAATGAATAGACATGTCCTTTGACAGTGACCCATGTGCAAGGGTGTGACCCTTCACAGGTGTCTTTACAGTTAATGAGAGATTAAGGAGTAATTAGGGAGAGATTAAGAGAGTTAAGTCACAATCGTGACATTCCCTCCCACTTAAAACAAGACTCCGGCTAAGAAGAGATGGTTGTCTTTGAAAGAATTCCTGAAGAAGTTCTGGATATTCTTGTAAGTCTTCATCACTTTGCCAAGTAGAGTCAGAATCATCAAGATTGCTTCATTTAACCAAAAATTCTGTAGTGAGCTTATGTCGTGTTTCTTTCTATCTGACATCAAGATTTGTCTCTGGAATTAAGAGTATGTGTTCATCTTCGATTTCTGGAACATAATTCAAAACATCTAAAACTGGAAAATCATCGTCCATAAACTTCTTGAGCCAAGAAATATGGAAAGTTGGATGAATTCTACCCCAAGAAGGCGGTAATTCCAACTTATAACAGAGAGATGAGTTCTTCTTTATAATACGAAAGGGTCCATAATATCTTGGGCGAAGCTTTGCAAATATTGATTTCACTGTCTTGTATTGATAAGGGGCAATATATAATAATGCCAAGTCTCCTTCTTGAAATTCAATGTGACGATGATGCTTATTAGTTGTGCGCTGATATTGCTCTTGTACGCTGACCATCTTATCCTTAATCTGTAACATAATATCTTGCATTTCTTGAATGAGTTGGTGTGCTAAAGCCACTTTATGTTGAAGAACAAAGTTGGCAGGAACAAGGGGAGTATGGCCATAAGGTGCTTGAAAAGGTGTTATTCCAATAGCTGAATGATAAGAATTATTATAAGCAAATTCCACCAAAGGTAAATATTCTTCCCATGAAGCTAATCGAGACTGAATATAATGATGTAGCATTTCTTTCAGAATTTGATTAACTCGTTCCGTTTGTCCATCTATCTGTGGATGATAAGAAAAGCTAAAGAGTAAATTTGTACCAAGAGACTTGAATATCGAAGTCCAAAAATGTCTTGTAAATTTTGGATCTCGATCAAAAATTATAGATTTTGGCAACCTATGAAGTTTGAAGATATATTGTATGAACAATATTGCAATGTCTAAAGCTTGGGTTGCTTTCTTGCACGGAATGAAATGTGCCATCTTAGAAAATCTGTCAACCACCACAAGAATCTGTGTATTGTCTTTAGAAGATAGTGGCAATGAAGTGATAAAATCCAAACTAATACTTTCCCAATGTTCATTGAGAACTGGAAGTGGTTGAAGAAGATCCGCTGGAACTTGTCTGCTAGCTTTCATACGTTGGCACGAAAGACATGCTGTGACAAACTTAATAACATCTTGCTTCATTTGAGGCCAATAGTATGTAGCTGTCAAAAGACGATATGTCTTGTTGATGCTTGGGTGTGCAGCATAAGTGACCTGGTGATGTTCTTTCACCAATACTCTTCGAACATGAGTATCACGAGGTACACAAATACGATCTTGATAATATAGTAAACCATCCACTAATGTATATGCTCCATAAATCTTCAATTCGGAAGGAGTTGTATTCTGAGAATTGAGAATTCGAAATGCATTTCCAAAATCACGATTCTTTCAATAACGATCCTTGAAACCTTGAGATATATCCATTTCAAGTATAAAAATGGCCAAGACTGAAGCTGGCGGCATGCGACCGAGGGCATCTGTACCCACATTGTTAAGACCAGGAATATACTCAATTGTCATATGAAAATTGGCTAAGAATTCGACCCAACGCGCTTGCCTAGCATTCATAACTGGTTGCGTGAATATGTATTTTAAAGAATGATGATCTGTTTTCACCATTGAATCCGCACCAAGGAGATAATGTTTCCATGCATGATAGGCATGAATAGCCAAAAATTCCTTGTCATATACTAGGTATCTTACTTGAATCGCAGAGTGCTTATGATTGTCAAATGCAATAGCACGTCCTTGTTGCATCAAGACGGCACCAGTGGCAATATCAGAAGCATCCGTATAAACATCAAAGGTGAGAGTAGGGTTAGGAATAGCCATGATAGGAGTTGTGGTCAAAGCTGTCTTTAATCTTTCAAAGGCTTGTGTTGTGGCTTCAGTTCACTGGAATGTAGGAGCGGACTTTAAAAGTTTTGTGAGAGGAGCAGCTATTTCTGAAAATCAATGAACCTTTGTGTAATAGAAGTTGGCAAGTCCTAAGAAAGAACGAACATCATTGATGTTTGTGGGAGTTGGTCAATTGACAATAACCTATATTTTCTTTGGATCCACAAAAATACCGTCTGCTGAAACACCATGTTCGAGGTATTTCAAGGATGTTATGAAGAATTCACTTTTGCCTAGATTAATGTAAAGCGTATTGTCACGAAGCACCTGGAAAACGATCAAGATGTGTCCTGTGTTCGTCTATATTACGACTCAACACCAGGATGTCGTCAAGATAGATAAAAATGAACTTATCCAGAAAAGGACGAAAAAGATCATTCATCAGGCTCATAAATGTTACAGGGGCATTGGTTAACCCGAATGGCATGACCAGGTACTTGTAATGACCATATTTTGTGCGAAAAGCTATCTTATATTCATCACCTTCGTGAATGTGAATCTGATGATATCCAGACTTAAGATCAATTTTGGAGAAGACCTTTGCATGGAGTAATTGATCAAACAATTCATCAATGCGTGGAAGAGGATACTTATTCTTGATAGTCAACTTATTAAGGGCACGATAGTCAATGCAAAGGCGCATAGACTTATCCTTCTTTTTCACCAAAAGTACTGGAGCTCCAAAAGGGCTTTTGCTTGGTCGAATATGTCCTTTCTCCAAAAGTTCAGTAAGTTGTCATTGTATCTCTTGAGATTCCATAAAAGAAACTCGATGTAGAGCACGAGAAGGTGGAGCACTGCCAGGAAGGAGATCAATAGCATGGTCGACTGGTCGCCGAGGTGGGAGAACTGCAGGAAGCTCCCGAGGAAAAAGATCCAAGTATGGAGCAAAGAAAGGTTGCTTAAGGTACATCATCTTCGTATCCATGTCATGGGGAGGATCATTGGTTGAATAGACCATTAAAAGTGCTGAGGAACAACCACTCTTGCGGACCCACCGTTTCGCTTGAAGAGCTGAAAGGGTTGGTGTAGAAGGTTGGTCTCTGATGCCTTCGAGTGCCACAAGCATATCATTTTGAGCAAATTGTATGGAATGGTTCCGGAAACTGATTAGGGGATCATTTTGATACAACCATTCTTGACCAAGAATCATATCATAATGTGCCAAAGACATGACTTGGAAATCCAATTTGTCACGATAGTGCTGAATTTGAAAGGAGAGGTGTTTAGCAACGGTGTTACACAAGGATGTGGAACCATCGGCAAACTCTACTTCATAAATAACAACACTTTGAGAAGTCTGAATCTTCAATCTCTGGGTGAAGGTGGTTCCCACAAAGTAATGAGAACATCCACTGTCGATGAGCACATGAATAGGGTGATTGGAAATAGAACCTTGAAGAACCAAAACCTGAGTAGACCGTTGGGGTAACGGTGAAGAGGCAGCTTGAGCTGTGGTAGCAGCGGTGATCACCGAAGCATGTGCAATAGCATGGTGATTAATCGCACGCTTTCCTTTGTCAACAACTGGGGGTTTCTTCTCGGAAGTGGAGGGTTCAGCATTAGAATTTTGTCGATGGGTTGGTCTTTTGGGGCACTCAAACCAACGATGAGGTCCATTGCAAATTGTGCATAATCCTGTCTTTTGTTGATCCCATCCAAAAGGGACGGAAGGACGAGGATTGTGAGATTGGTCATGTCCTTGGTCCCGTCCCCGATCCGAATTGCGTGGTGGAAGGACTGAGGACGTCGGGACTAAAAATAGGACGATCCTTTTGATCGGCGAGGGTGTTGAGAATTATTCCATTGGGGATTAGGCCGAGAGGTAGAAGTGCCAGAAGATTCTCTTCGACTATCTTGGTTCATACGAGACCCATTGGTTTTTTGAAAGGCAGTAGCTTGACCAGAAGAGGTCGAATTTTGAGAATTAATGTTTGCAACGTGCTCGGCGTATCGTATGGCATCGACAAGATTGACAGGATTATATTTTTGAACATCGGCACGCAGTGTGGGGTTAAGACCTTCAACGAAGGCATGGAGTTCGTCTGCTGGGGACAAGGAGTCAATCTCCAGTATCAAGTTGGTGAAATGAGAGATATAAGAGGCCAAGGAACCAGTTTGGTCCAAATGGCGTAAGCGAGTACGGGCTTGGAAATCCGCATTGGCAGGTATGAACTGCTTACGGAGAACTCACTTGAATTTTTCCCACGTTGTAACCGATTTTCCGACGTACTGTCGTCGTTGCCACCACAATAAAGCAGTGTCTTTGAGGAGGGATACCGCAAAAACCACCTTTTTGGAATCAGAAAGGGTCATGGCTTCAAAGTATAACCGCAGTTTGTAGAGCGATTGTTCTAAGATGCGCTTATTGCGCTAACCACCATAAGATTCAAGGGGTTTAATTTCCAATTTCTTTGTTTTACTGGCTTGTAAAAGACGATACAGAGTTTTAAGGTCGTCACCTTCTACCTCGGAAGGAATGACGTCTTCGTCTGCTGGTACTGTTGCTGAAACATTTGCTGCTGGTACGGAACTCGTGTGTGAGTGGCGATCCGTATGGAGCTGTTGGATCTGTGAAGCCAAGGATGCCATGGACTCCTGGAGTTGGAAATGTTGCTGAAGTTGCTGCAAAGCTTGCTGCCATTCTGGAGGAGCCGGTATGTCAACAGGTTCAGCCATGAGAGAAGATGCTGATGTAGAGGCTGCAGAGTGACGAGGCTCTGGGGGTTTTTGCTGCTGATGATGCCGCTGGGCTTTAGTAAGAACCATCGGCTGGAGGGTGGGGCATCTATAAATCCCGTGAGGAGAGGCTACGTGCTCGTGAAACAGCTATGGACCATCCAGTATAATGAGGGCGATTAAAACCGGTCTATGGACACATAAAGCGGTAATTCATTCACAAATAACCTGGACTTACTGAGACACACATTCACAGAATCCTCGCTCCCTCGCTCAACAACACATTGGCCCCGAAGTCCGGCGCCCCTTGCGGTATTTCTTTATTGTTAAAAGGTTGGAAATTACAAAGCACAAGTGCAACAAAGCACTCTACTTACATCAGCTGAATTTTACAAATTCTAGGAGAATTTTGCCAGCATAACTGCATTAAAACTGTTCCATAACATCTCAGAATGAATCCCAACTGACAGGCTCACTTTCATAGGCATCAAGCTACCCAATGGAGTCCAAAACATCACAATTCAGCTTGCTGTAATTTTCTGCACAGACCTGTTTTCAGCTCTGTTTTCAACCCAAAATAACCCTTGTATTGTCCTGGAGGACTTTAGCAAAGTCCTACTGCATTTTGGCATCAACCGGGCAACATAACAGCCCAAAAACAGCACCTAAACAGTGCTGAAACAGCATTGTTTTAAAGAGGTTATTACCCTCTTCTGTCCCTGCTTTGGTGTAGGAACCAACTACACCTGTTCCTGTTCAAGGAGGTAACTAGCCTTTGCATACAAGCATGAAATTCACACAATTGTACCTGATTTTATCTGATGAAAGCATTTCCATAGTCTGCAAGAGAGAGAAAGAGAGAAAGAGGCGGTGGGGAGCAAGCTCAACCCTCAATTCCTGAGTTGTAGGGCAAGGGAGTGCACCACGAATGCTGGTTTTCTTGCCACAAAACACCACGATGGCTGCAAATTGAGCCTCCTTCCCCAAATTCCCACGCTTCCCTCTTCTCTATGAGGAAAATGCACCAAAATTTGACACTTGGCACATTTTTAAGCCTTTTCCACATGCAATCTTCCAGGCTAAAAATCTCCTGACTGGTTCACATTCTCACAACAGTCCTTTGTCAGCTTTTGGTCCCCTTGACATTCCGCACAAACTGACGCGAACACTTTTCAATTCCGACACTGCCAAAAATAGCAGTTCCCTAGATTTTAGGGATGATGTCATCTGCATTCCTTCTGGTCTCCTGACCATCTTTGACCACTATGGTCACTTCAGAATTTGCTTAGAATTCAAAATACATTCACATTTCGATGGCGGCCACTTACTAATGTAAACTGGCCTATACCCTCATTCAGTGGCCATGTCCTGGACACTATCATTCATCTTTCAGTGCCCATGTCCTGGACACTGTCAATCATCTTTCAGTGCCCATGTCCTGGACACTGTCAATCATCTTTCAGTGGAGTTCTCAGGCTTAGCCAACCATTGGTCCAAAGTCCCACTGGCTGACCCATTCTGACATTGCAATGGCCCAAGCCCTTCCAAGAGATCCCGGGGGAAAGCAACAGCAACCAAAGAGAAAGAAAAGAAAAATATATATATATATTTATAAAGAAATGTAAATAAGGAAAACAACTGCAAAAAGTTTCACCTCCTGGTGACATACCCCCCTCTTGAAAGAAGCAAGCGACCTCGATTGCAAGTCCACATGCAAACGGATGACACAGGACGATCACAAGATTCCCCATGTGATTAGTGTCATCGCATGTATCTCCTGCCAACGGATGACACGGGGCGATGATAGGAATTCCCCACTACCATTTGTGCCATCGCAGGTTCAAGCCTTTCAAATACATGTTTCCGGATGCAACACAGGGCGATAGCATATATCTTGTACTATTAGTGTCACAACATGTAAATCATTCATTTGAAGCGTAACAGATACAACTTCAAAGCACTGAAAGTTCATTCATAGATTAAGTCATTGACAACAAATGTCAAAACTGTACATTGCCAAAAATATAATACAAATGTACAGGTCATTCAGAATTCAGCTTCAAAAAGCATATTAAATCATTGCAGGTTCTAACAGGAAGGCTTCCTTGTAAAGTTGCATCAACTGAGGTGAATCAGCCAGTTCAACCTCATCCATCCATTTAGCATCCATTGGTGAATAATTTCTGAATTTCACCAAGTACCTTCTTGCAACTTGTCCTTTCACTTTTCTGTCTTTATGGGCCAGAATCTGCTCAGGAACCAGAATTTCATCCAATTCCTCCACTTCAGGCTGTTCCTCTGGCACTATATCTTCTGGCACGTTGCCAATAAAAGGCCTCAAAAGGCTCACATGAAATGCATTATGTATCTTCCAGGTTTCTGGCAATTTCAGCCTGTATGCTACATCACTTATCTTGTCTGAGACTTGGAAAGGACCATAATATCGCATACTCAGCTTAGGAAATAGACGTTCCTTGCCCTTTCTTTTTCTCAGTCGTGCCTTTTCAAAACGCAATAAGACCCAGTCATTCTCTTTAAACAAGAGCTCTCGACGATGCATGTCAGCAGCTCTTTTCTGCTTAGCTTGTGACTTTTCCAAGGCATATTTGACCTTTTTATACGCTTCTTGCCATCCCTCAATATACCGATCTGCTTCAAATATCTTATCCTTTGTCTGCAGAATGGGAGGTACTTTCTTGCCACCTTCAACAATTTCAAAAGGTGCTTTACCAGTAGAGGAGTGCACTGTATTGTTGTAAGCATACTCTACTAATGGCAAATAATGCTCCCAAGTTGCCTTATGTTCTGACACATAACATTTCAGCAGATCCAAGACAGTAGAGTTAGCCTCTTCAGACTGCCCATCAGTTTGAGGATGAAAAGAAGATGAGAATTTCAAGGTCGTGCCCATATTCTCAAACAATGCTTTCCAAAACAAGCTAGTCATCCTTGGGTCTCTATCACTGACAATAGACTGTGGCATACCATGGTATTTAAAGATATTCTGCATGAAAACCTTTACCATGTGCTCGGGCTTTATCTTCTTTCTAACAGGAATGAAGTGTGCCTGCTTACTGAATCTACATATTATAGTCCAGATTCCATCATTCCCTGTTGTTGTCCTTGGAAGATCAAAAATGAAGTCCATGGCAATACTTTCCCATGGTCTCTCTGGAATAGGTAGTGGTTGCAATAACCCAGGTGCCTTCTGTCTATCAAACTTGACCTTCTGGCATACTAGGCAAGATCTGACATAAGCATCAAGATCACGTCTCAAAGCTGGCCAATAAAAGAAAGTCTCAACCGCTTTCACTGTAGCATCAATGCCTCGATGTCCAGCATACGGTGGAGCATGGCTTTCTAACATTACTTTCGGCCTTAACTGCTTAGTCACACATAGCTTTCCATGCATCATGAGAAAGCCGTCTTTCAGAACATAGTGATCATGATGTTGATTATTCATTAGCTGCTCATAGATTCTGGAAAAATCTTCATCACTGGCATACTGCTCTTTCATATCATCCAATTCCTGGTGATAAGAAATAGAAACAGCTGACACTTGTGGTTTGCGAGACAATGCATCTGCAACCACATTCTTCTTGCCTTCCACATGCACTATCTGAAAATGGAACATTGACAGAAAATTTGCCCAGCGCATGTGTTTCTCTGATAACTTTGCTTGTGTGAGAAAGTATCTGAGCGTCTGATGATCCGTTTGCACAACAAAATCAGCACCAAGCAAATAGTGTTTCCAACTGGTAAGTGCATGGATCACAGCTAACAGCTCTTTCTCATAAATCTGATAGTTCTTCTCAATGTCAGAGAGTATTCTACTCTCATATGCCACGACTCGGCCATTCTGCATCAAGACAGCACCAATGCTGTTCCCACATGCATCACACTGCACAACAAATGATTTAGACAAATCTGGCAATGTCAACACAGGATCTGTAGTCATTTTTTTGTTTCAGGCATCTAAATGCTGATTTCTCTTTATCTGTCCATTGCCATTTAATAGCCTTCTTTTCAAGCGCATGTAACGGTGAAGCAATCTCTGCAAAATGCCTTACAAATCTGCGGTAGTAAGAGCATAGGCCAAGAAAACTGCGAACATCATGCACAGTCTGTAAATCTGGCCATGAAACGATTGCTTCAATCTTAGCAGGATCCATTGTGACACCATCCTTTGATACAATGTGCCCAAGGAAGTGAATTTCTTTCAAAAAGAATTCACTCTTCTTGCCATTAATGAGCAATCTGTTGTGTTTCAGCTCATTAAAGACTGCTGTCAGATGGTCTCTGTGCTCCTCTTCACTCTTTGAATAGACAATCATGTCATCAAAGAATGTGCCCACAAAGCTTCTGTAAGGACGGAAAATTCTATCCATCATTCTGTTAAATGTGGCAGGAGCATTTGTCAATCCAAAAGGCATGACTAAGAACTCATAGAGACCAAATGTAGTGCGAAATGCGGTCTTGTGCACGTCCTCGGGTCTGATTCTAATCTGATGGTACCCACTCTTCAAATCTATCCTGCTAAACATTTATGCTCCTTGCAAACGGTCAAGAATATCATCTATGCGCGGAATCGGAAATCTATTCTTGATCGTGTTCTTGTTCAAGGCTCTGTAGTCAATACACATTCGCCATGAACCGTCTTTCTTCTGTACTAGTAACACAGGTGAACAAAACGGGGAACTACTGGGCTGAATTAGTCCCTTCTCTAACAGCTCATTAACCTGTGTCATAATCTCTTTCTGCTGGGCTGCACTAACCCTGTACGGTGGCCTATTGGGCGGACTAGACCCTGGAATAAGATCAATGGCATGATCCTCTGGCCTCTCAGGGGGTAACTCTCCTGGTAAAGACTCTGAAAAACAGTCTCTGAACGTATCCAAGAAAGCTTTTCTACCTTTGTCTAGTGTAGACAAATCAGTTTCAACTTCATTCACTTGCTTTGCAAAAACCAAGTACGCAGAAAGATGATTTTTCATTACTGAAGTTATAGCAGAAGCAGAAATAACTGGGACAGACTCTCCTTTTAGCTTCACATCCAAAACATGGGTCTTGTCCCTATGTACAATTGTGATTTTCCTGTTGAAAGCATCCAACACTGCATGTTTCCTATGACACCATGGAATTCCCAACAAGACATCACATCCTTCCAAGGGCATGATAAGGAACTCCTCTGTGTCCACATAACTCTGTATATGCATGCGGAGTTTGCCAAGTATAGGAGTGACAGGAACTGAATGCCCAGGGCATGCCAAATCAGCCTGTCCAACTGGTCCCATCTCTTCAGCACGAATTCCCAACTTGGCTGCCAATGCTGGTGAAATAAAGTTGGCTCGAGCACCAGGGTCAAAGAAAATCAGCACTGTAGCATCTCTGATTTTACCCCATGCTCTGCATAATTCTGTAGCATTATCACATGGTTGGTCACCAACCATGTCAGGTACCAATCCTGCACTCGGCATTGTCTTCTTCTTGAGTGGCCATTCTTTATCCTCGGCATCTTTTGCTGGCTGTTGTGGACATTTTGCAGCCATATGCCCTTTTTGTTCACAGATGAAACATTTCCCAGCTTGCATCAATGCCTTTCTCTCTTCAAATGACTTGCCATAGAGTGGCCTCTTCTGTCCTTTGCCTTGACCAACACTTTTCTGAGGTTGTGACGGCCAAGTCTTCTTCTCAAATGGCTTCTTTCTATAGAATGGTCTAGGTGGGAAATCCCTCTTCACAAGTGGTTCCTATTTGCCCTGAGGTTCCTTGTTCACTGTGTTCTTAAAGCCACGTGAACCTCCCTGTAGCAATGCATTAGCCATGTTTGCATTCTCAATGAGCTGAGTCATATTAGAAACATTGGTCTTAATGCAATAATCCCTGATTTCTTTGGGCAAACCACAGCAATATTTCTCTATTTGCTCTGACAATGGCACTGTCCTGTAAAAGTTACTGGCAAGAGTGCATCCCAAAACTTCTTATTATACTCTTCCAAATTTACACAGTTGGCTGCATCAAGTTTGTGCCATGCTGTCATAACATCCACTTCAAAAGTATTTGTAAGCCATGCAAAAGAGAACTGCTGTTTAAACTGAACCCATGTAGCAGGTGCTTGTCCTTGCATCAAGAGTGAGGTCCACCACTGCAATGCATTGCCTTTCAAGAAAGTGGCAGCCTTCCGCACCTTAGAAGACTCTGTAAAGTTACCCCCAGTGTATGCTGCATCAAACTGCTGAATGAAAGTCAGCGCTTTCAATTTGTCCTGCATCCCACTGAAAGTCTCAAACTTTACTGCTTGACCTCCTTCTTTGTAATCCTTTTGCACCTTTTCTGCATCAGTCCTTACTGCACTTTGTCCACTAGGTTGAGAAAATTCAGCCACACTGACAGGCGCTGCAGGCCCCAAAACTGGACTAAAATAAGTTTGAAATCCGGGCTGCACACCTATATTGGCATAAAGAGGGTTCACAGCTTCCATAGGCATCATTCCTGGTGACCCTCTTGACATCAATCCTGGCAAAACTGTGGGCGGCCTAGCCATGGCCTGGAAAACAGATCCACCACCAAAATAGCCAGGCTGGAAAGCAACGAATGGAGGAATGGTCGGCATGACCCTTTGCACATTACTTTCCTGGCCATTAAATGCATGTACCTGTGCCTGTGTAACATGCTGCACTGGATCAGCTGCCACTGCTGGTGTCTGCTCTACATGCTGTGGCATCCTTGGCATTTGTTCCTGTGCCCTCTCAACTGCATGCTGAGATGATTCAGCCTGGGAATCCCCTGTCCTTGACTGCAAATACCTCTTCATCCTGGGATTCTTCACCAACTGTTCAAAGGTACCAACCATGCTCAGGAGTTGCGCATGAAATAAATCCTCTTGTTCCTGTTCTTCCTCTAACAAGGCTGGCTGTACTACTGGCTCCATCCGAGCAGAGGCTGACACCTGGGCACCTGTCACCTCTATATGCTGTCTGCGAGTAGAAGAGGAACTCTCTTCGGCAGGGAGCTTGCCTTTCCCTTTGTCTGTCATACTGTCAACTGAAAGTTTAAGGGAACCTGTATCCAAAGAAAGAGACCGTACTCTTTCTCACCTGTAATCAGTTGTACCTCACTATGTGTGTCTCCTGTTCACCCAATCCAATCCGTGTCCGGGCTCTTGCAGAAAAGAGGACCCTATCCCGGCAATGGAACCATAAAACCGGTCTATGGACACATAAAGCGGTAATTCATTCACAAATAACCTGGACTTACTGAGACACACATTCACAGAATCCTCGCTCCCTCGCTCAACAACACATTGGCCCCGAAGTCCGGCGCCCCTTGCGGTATTTCTTTATTGTTAAAAGGTTGGAAATTACAAAGCACAAGTGCAACAAAGCACTCTACTTACATCAGCTGAATTTTACAAATTCTAGGAGAATTTTGCCAGCATAACTGCATTAAAACTGTTCCATAACATCTCAGAATGAATCCCAACTGACAGGCTCACTTTCATAGGCATCAAGCTACCCAATGGAGTCCAAAACATCACAATTCAGCTTGCTGTAATTTTCTGCACAGACCTGTTTTCAGCTCTGTTTTCAACCCAAAATAACCCTTGTATTGTCCTGGAGGACTTTAGCAAAGTCCTACTGCATTTTGGCATCAACCGAGCAACATAACAGCCCAAAAACAGCACCTAAACAGTGCTGAAACAGCATTGTTTTAAAGAGGTTATTACCCTCTTCTGTCCCTGCTTTGGTGTAGGAACCAACTACACCTGTTCCTGTTCAAGGAGGTAACTAGCCTTTGCATACAAGCATGAAATTCACACAATTGTACCTGATTTTATCTGATGAAAGCATTTCCATAGTCTGCAAGAGAGAGAAAGAGAGAAAGAGGCGGTGGGGAGCAAGCTCAACCCTCAATTCCTGAGTTGTAGGGCAAGGGAGTGCACCACGAATGCTGGTTTTCTTGCCACAAAACACCACGATGGCTGCAAATTGAGCCTCCTTCCCCAAATTCCCACGCTTCCCTCTTCTCTATGAGGAAAATGCACCAAAATTTGACACTTGGCACATTTTTAAGCCTTTTCCACATGCAATCTTCCAGGCTAAAAATCTCCTGACTGGTTCACATTCTCACAACAGTCCTTTGTCAGCTTTTGGTCCCCTTGACATTCCGCACAAACTGACGCGAACACTTTTCAATTCCGACACTGCCAAAAATAGCAGTTCCCTAGATTTTAGGGATGATGTCATCTGCATTCCTTCTGGTCTCCTGACCATCTTTGACCACTATGGTCACTTCAGAATTTGCTTAGAATTCAAAATACATTCACATTTCGGTGGCGGCCACTTACTAATGTAAACTGGCCTATACCCTCATTCAGTGGCCATGTCCTGGACACTATCATTCATCTTTCAGTGCCCATGTCCTGGACACTGTCAATCATCTTTCAGTGCCCATGTCCTGGACACTGTCAATCATCTTTCAGTGGAGTTCTCAGGCTTAGCCAACCATTGGTCCAAAGTCCCACTGGCTGACCCATTCTGACATTGCAATGGCCCAAGCCCTTCCAAGAGATCCCGGGGGAAAGCAACAGCAACCAAAGAGAAAGAAAAGAAAAATATATATATATATTTATAAAGAAATGTAAATAAGGAAAACAACTGCAAAAAGTTTCACCTCCTGGTGACAGCGATCCTCTGGGACTGGGCTCGCACGAGAGTCTGCTGCTACGGGAGAAGAAGGTACAGGAGTAGGGGCAGCTGTTGGTGTCAAAGGTGTATAATCTGGTGTAGCAGGGCGCACCGTGAACGAAGATGAAAAAACGTTCGCAGAATAGGAGCAATATTCATGAAAAATGATGCTGCACTTCGGAAGGATAGCGCCCAGATAAGGATGATGCCTGAGCATAAAACAGTAATGATCCAGATCCTGTGCAGGAGTACGAACACGGATCACCCACACATCGAACTCTCTGAGGTGAGGAGTCGGTGTGGCTATCTGAACACGGTAATGAGTGGGCTGTAAAGAGGGGGGCACACTCACTGGAACAGGGGCAGAGATTGGTGGAGAACCACGGGTAGAAGAGGGCACTATGGATTGTGAGGGTGTATCCTGTAAATAACTGAATTCATAGGTTTCCTCTACCATAAGCTGTCGGAGAAGAGGGTTATATGTGTCCACGTGATTTGGGAGGTGCTCTTAAACCCGTAAAAAGTGATATTGGTCCGTGATGGGTGGAGAGCATGCAAAAGAATAAAGTGACGGGTTTCTGATATTCTAATGCTCCACATTATGTGAGATTTTAATGCCCAATAAAATGGAAAAATCACACCTGAAGAGGATTGCCATAAATAATATTGTTGTTGTAGGAGAGAAGCACCAAGGAGATGGTGGCCGGCAATCCAACAAAAATTTGCAACTGCAAGCGGCTGGTCGAAGCAACAGTAGTGGACAGTAGGAAGCAAACGATGAAGGGGGTACTGTTGCTGAATCCGTGGAGAAGAGGGACGGCTGCAGGCTGGTGCACGTTGAACTGTGTGCAGGGTGGCGGTGGGCACAGGCTGAAAACTGCCCAAGCAGTTGGCGCTGATTCGTAAGTAAGGTCTTTTTTTTTGTGTTTGTAGACATGGCAAGTATAACCTTAGAGGCATAACCTTTTGGAGTGGGTATTAGGTGTGTGTGTGTTTTTTTTTTAAAATAAAATAAAATAAAGCAAGTCGATGTGCGCTTCTCAACGGGCAGCCGAGTGGAGGGAAATCCACGATGAAGGGATGCGCCGATTCAATGGAGGGGTGCCTGTCCATGAAAGGGTGCCGGCTGAAAGGTAAGCCTCTGTATTGAGGGGTTATGTGTTGTCTTGCCTCTGTTCAAGAGTTTTTCTACATATGGCTGGCCTGAAATTAATCAGCAAAAATTGGGAGTTGGGGGCTGAATTTGATGGGGCATTCTCTCTTGTTCTTCCATTCAACACTTGCTACACCCAATTTTAGGGTTTGGGCTGATTGATTTTAGGGTTAGGGTTAGGGTTTGGACATGTCACAAGGCGGAAAAAGTTTGCTCTAATACCATTGTAAGGCTTTTATAGCTTTATTAACATGATTAAGACTTAATTAATGAATATAAGACAAATATTGCAGGAAAAGATTGAGTGATTGCATTGAGACGGGGGCCTTTCTTAAATAGAGGACGAAAAGGTACAACTGAAGAGGCACATCCCTGTGAAGGGGTGTGGCTCTTGAATCAATGGTTGCCCTTAGGACTTAGGGGTGTATCTTTTAATGAATAGACATGTCCTTTGATAGTGACCCATGTGCAAGGGTGTGATCCTTCATAGGTGTATTTACAGTTAATGAGGGATTAAGGAGTAATTAGGGAGAGATTAAGAGAGTTAGTCACAATCGTGACAGTATCTCGTATTGTCAAGTCATGCGCATCCCATTCCATGCACCCCCTCACGACTGTCACATTGACGTGGCTAGCTAGTGGGCTAACCAGTAGCTTGGTCCTTGGGAGGCCCTTCTCCCAAGGTTAGTCATCATTTGAGTTCCACAAAGGAACCCCCTTACGAATGAGCCACAAACCCAACTATATAGCCCATAAACCGGTTCACACTATTATGAACTATCCAAGCGGCCTCTATGCTAACCTCGTTATGTCTCAACACGTGACATAAGTGTTTAGCTTGCGAGTGTATGACATTTGACTTGTGTGGGACTTGCATAGAGACTTTAACACTGCCTTGACCCTAGACTTGGATGGTGCCTGGCGACATGTTCTAGCAGAAGAACTCACCGAATGCATTGTGCCCATCCCAAAACGAGTCCAAGTGTATTGATTAGCTTGAATGTTCATGTGGCACCATAATACAACGGGTGTGCGCATGGCATCCCCTCCCGCCTAACTTGGTGCGTGGACATGCTTAATCCCCGGCTTTGGTTATGATTATGAGCCTTTTTAGGTATTGACCATCATTTTAAGGTATTTTTGGTATTTATTTGTCCAAGAGACCGGGCCGACAACAGTCGGCTGGTTATAGGGGCAATTCCATGAGCCTATAAATAGCAAGGCCTAGTAGAGTCATTAGTCATCTGATCCAAGGTTTGTGGGACACATCATAGGCGTAGGTGTTTCCTTTGGAGGCCATGTTGGCTAGGATTTATGTACATATTGATACATATTATTGAGAATACACTGTTACAGCGAAATCTGTCGCTCTTCTCTTTGTTCATCTTTGAGTTTTGCATAGTTCTTAATATAGCAATTCTTCCGCATGTGACATTGGTATTAGAGCCTTGCAAAAGTCCTAGAGGTGCTAAATTGGTTCATATTTGGAAAACGGACAATACAAAAGTGGTTGTTTTTGGTCTAGACAGGAAAATGCAACACAATAGTCCTAGAGGTGCTAAATTGGTGCATATTTGGGTAATGCACAATACAAAAGTGGTTGTTTTTGGTCTAGATAGGAAAACGCAACCAAGTGGTTCTTCAACATCAAGCATCTTGGTGGAGTCAGAATGAGGGCAGCCATGGGGTATAGAGCCCCCATGTGGGTATCATGGCGTATGAAGCCCATGCTTAGCTTGGTCGCCATGGTACAAGGATGAGTAGAGGAACAAGGGGTTGCAGGTTTTCAAGAAGGGATCAGCCCAAGGAGGGGTCAAGAAGAACAGGTGCATGTTCCTAAACGTAGAACAGAGCATTAGAGATTGGAGCAATCCAAGGTTGCGGCAGAAGGTTTTCAAGACAAGATCCAAGTGGTCAAGCGTGCCTCAAGTTTTGGAAGCAAGATACCAAGGATGGAGTCCACATGTAGTAAAGGGATGATGATAGTCATCTAGAAGGAAGGTGGATTTCCGTCATCAAGCTTAGCAAAAGGGGATGTCACATGCATGGCATGTGGACATGCTTAATCCCTGGTTTTGGCTATGATTAGCAGCCTTTTCAGGCATTGACTAGCATTTTATGGGATTTTTGGTATTTATTTGTCCAAGAGACTTGGCCGGCTGTAATCATGTGGTTGCAGAGGCAATTCCACGAGCTTATAAATAGCAAGGCCTAGTATAATCATTAGTCAATTGATCCTAGGTTTGTGGGACAGTTCATAGGCTTATGTGTTTCCTCTCTTCTCTTCGTTCATCTTTGTGTTTTGTACAGTTCTTATTACAAGCAGTTCTTCCACATGTGACGGGTGCCGTGTTTGAAACGTTGCAAGACGACTTGTTTTGGTTCTAAGACTTCTTTCTCGTCAATGATGTCGGGCTGTGACTCATCTAGTACTTCCGATGGAGGAGGTCCTATATATTGCTTTAGCCAATTGATGTGAAATAGAGGATGCATAGTCTAGCTAGAAGGTAACGGGAGTTTCATGGTGATGCTGCTGATGTTTTTATAAATCCAAAAGGGCCCAAAACTTCTCAACAAGAAGTTAGGGCATTGCTTGCTGACCTGCTTGAGTCGTTGCTTCATCAATTTGAGATAGATCCAATCCGCTTTTGAGAACTTGATGTCCTTATGGTGTTGTTCGCCAGCCTTGGGTAGACCTCATGAGCTTTAGTCAGATGCAGCTTGATAGACTCCATGATCTCTTGATAAGACTTGGTCACCTTGTTGGCCTCGAGAACCTTCGAAGTGGTCCTAGTCATTAAAGAATGAAACGACCCGATGAGACATAACAAGATGATGAAGAGGTGGATCCTAATTTGGCAGACATTAACCTCCAGGAAGTAAGTGGAGGTGATGTTATATCAAAGTGTCGACTCTTGATTTCAGATGCTCTTGTAAGATGTCCTGTCAATAGATTGACATAACATTTGAGGACATCAAAAGCCAATTGATTATAAATCTCAGTTTCGTTGTCCATCTGTGGGTGAAATTCACTTTAAAATTGCAATTTAGTATCAAAGTTATGGAATAGAGCTTGCAAAATATGTGTAGTAAATTTAGCATCCCTATCTGAAAAGATAGTCTTAGGAAGTGCACAAATAGGATACAAATGTCAAATAAAAAGTAGGGTGTCATCTTCGACAGTCATATTAGCTTTGCAGAGAATCAACATAACAAACTTACTAAACCTATAGCAAGTCGTTTTCCTACTTCCTACACTAGGAGGGAGACCTACAACAAGTCCATGGCAATATCTAGGAAAGGGCCATCTAGAATTGGCAAGGCCTAAAATAGTTATGTTGCTTATCACGAGGTGCTTCAAACTTTTTCGCAAATTAGACAATGTGTGATCTATGTAAACATGTCCCTTAGCATCTTATGCCAATAAAAATGCCCCTCTAGTTTCTCCAACATGTTGTTCATGCCTTGATGACTATCAATGATGGTGCATGCCATGGAGAAAAGTAGCTCTATGAATTTTAACTACACATAGACGGTCTTTATACAAGAGCCAACCATCATGAATTGTGTATTGACATGGTCCAATGGCTTCAAGTGCTTGCGTATTAAATTCTCTCAAATCCGTTCATTCCAAACCCCTCAAGGCATAACAAGGTAGGGTGAAAGGTGGTAGTGACTGAAGTATTTCCTTTCCGTGCATCCGCAATTGGATTAGACCTCCTTGCAATGTACTCAATCATGTCGCCAAGCTGTTGGAACAATGCCAACAGCATGATTGTTGGTGTTCGTAACGACTACAAGTGGATCCTCCCAAGAAGCTAACTTAAGCAAGGCACTATGGCGAGCTTTGACGACGAGAGAGACCAAGAACCTTGGGCCCAAAGTGCACCACGCAGCCCAGCTAGGGCATCAAGCATGAGTGTTAAAGAGATGTTTCAACAGATGATGCGAGCAATCGCAGACCAGAGTACCAAGTTGGAAGAGCAGAAGGCGCAGTGAAACCGATCCCGTCAAGTGGGAAAGACTCAATTGGACACCTACACGTTTAATAGCACAACTTTAAAACCACAAATATGAAATGGACAACTTAAAACAACTTGAAATTTAAATGACAGAAATGGAAAGATGGACACCAGCACTGGGGCCGGAACGGGCCGACCCCCCCCTCAATATATGATATATTTATTGGGAGTATTTAAAGAATACAATGCTCCACGGGTTCTGAGAACCAGATCATGTCCATGTACATATGAAAACAGTACTAAACAAATAGGTCGAATTTTGATGTAGAAAACTCGAAGCAGATCGACCACTGGTGTGGTCCAATCGCTACGGTCCTGTGCTTTCACTGGACTCCGCGGAGAGCACCACACTGGTGTTCCGAGACCACGCACAGACAGGCGCTCTCGTACTAACGCCTGGCTCTCCCGATCTCAGCACCTTTGGACCGAGGTTCGCCCATTTAGCTTGGACAACCCGGCACCGAACGGGTGTAGGCCGAGCGGGACGAATCTTTTACCAGATTTAAACATATAATACTTTACTCAAATCTGAAAATCACTTACTTGAATATGGTTGTTAGGAAACCAATACTTGTGGTTTGCTGAGGATGAAACCACCCTTGTTGAGGAAAGGGTAGCCTCGTGAAAACTCACTACGATAAGTTCCACCAAATAGGGCACAGCCGCCTACTGTGAGAGAGAAACTTCCACTTGCTGGTGGTGGACAATGTCCAAGAAGCAAGAGACCACTCGTTGACGATGCACACGCAGCCTGTAAGGACTGGACCACACAGCCAGTTGCTTTGAAGGGCTGCGTAGAAAGGAGAGGATGTAGTCGCCTTGTGAGGGTAGCCCACGTCCAAGAGCAGCCACAGCAATACCTTGTGAAGGGGCAGTTTCAGCAGTCGCCTAGGGTAGTAGGCGCATGCAGGGAAGGTGGAGATGGAAGTCAACCGCCTGCAGATGGAAGACAGCCGCCTGCAGCAGCAGGTTCCGTCACCTGTAGAGGGGCAGGCGCAGCTGGCAGAGCATAGATGGAGACAGCCGCCTGTGAGCAGTTCGCAGCCACCTGCAGCAGCATGTGTAGAAAGGAAGTGGCCGGCTGTAGAGGTGCACTCAGCCGCCTGGTAACTGGTTGCTGTAGGAGTAGCCTGTAGGGGATGACCACGTGGAGTAAGCAGCCAGCCTGTAGCAGGGTTCAGCCGCCTGTAGAGGATTATGCGCAGGCAGCAGCAGCATAAGCACCCCCAGCAGCAAGCGCAGCAGAACTCCAGCCGCCTGATAGCGTACGAAGGGTGATGATAAAACGCCAGGGAGAAGCGATGATCTTTTTACGCTTGATGGAGAGATTTCTTTTAATAAATTAAGGTGGAGTTAACTGTTGATAATACCCACGCATGCATGAGGGTGGGGGAGTTTGGGTAGGTGCCTTTGCCCACCCCCACACTCACTTAAATGGGGCTCCCCACCTTGGCCCCAAAGTGGGTGCCCACATTTAAATGAATGTGAACACTTCACCTTATAAATCAAAGGGTTAGTATTTAAAACATTTAAAACAACATGTACCATTTACTTACCACCTGTTCACATGCACTGAAACTCGTCAGAATACAGGGCACACTTCACGACTCACTGGCAGGCGTCCCCGCTCAGTAAGTAACACGTCAGGCAGGCAAACACACGAATACATGTCATGCGAAAACAGTTTCAAGCATGCAAAATATGTGTGCATGTGCAAAAGTAACATGGACATATCTCCCGTTCATGGAACATGTACAAAATATCTGTCGGCACAAAACTGGCACGACATAAAAAACATAAAATCCTGGTCTTCCTATGGAGTGACAGTCCCATAGGTAAGACACAGTTCCAGGCACGAGTTTCCCTAGGTGTGACAGTCCCATAGGTAAAACACGGCACGAATACTGGCTCTTCCATGGCGTGACAGTCCCATGGATCGAACACAGTCCAGGTCATACACGGGTGGCACTGATCTGGCTCCCGTCCATACAACACCATCCTGCTAACACACGGGTGGCACCAGTCTGGCTCCCGTCCATGTCAGCAAAATACTGGCCTCTTCACATGAGACACTGGCCTGGCCTCAAGTGAACGAGACGCAAAAATGTGGGAATGGACCAAATGGTCGGCCAATTGGTGACATCCCCCCGGGCTTCTAAAGAGTTGACCTCAACTTAAAAGCCTCAAGATATGCCTGCAACAATTGCGGATAATCTGCAAAATAATCCTCATTTACCCACTTGGCATCAATAGGCAAATAATTCTTAAACTTCACAAGGTATCTCCTGGAAAGCTTTCCTGCAGGAAGCTTTCTCTCCTTGTGAAAAACAATCTGTTCTGGCTGGAGGATCTCCTCAAGCTCTTCAATTTCTGGCGGATCTTCTGTGACAGGCTCATCAGGATCTGGCCCCACATATTTCCGAAATAGACTCACATGAAAAGCATTGTGAATCTTCCAATGACTAGGTAAAGCAAGCCTGTATGACACTTCATTGATCTTGTGAATCACCTTGAAGGGTCCATAATAGCGAGGAGAAAGCTTAGGATATGATCCTTCTCGTCCTGGCCTCTTTCGAAGCCTAGCCTTCTCAAATTTCAGCAATACCCAATCACCTTCTTTGACTTCCATGTCCCTTCTATGCTTGTCAGCAGCCTTTTTATGCTTATCCTGAGATCTTGCAATGGCTGTCCGCACTTGACCAAGGGCAACACCCAAAACATACGTTGCAACAACTCACAGCTTCTGCCCTTGCTACAGAGCAATTGGTGCTCAAGATCAAGCAAGATCAAGGAGGTTCCAAGGCAAAGGACAAGGCTGCCCCAAATCAGCAAAAGGGTGGACAGCCACCTAAAAAGAACTTCCGGGAGCCTTACAAGGGTGGTAAAGCTGAAAATAAAGAACAGGGCCCAAGAAAGAACAAATTTGGATTAACCCCGGAGCAAAGAGAGCAATATGCTAAGGATGGAAAATGCTTTTCTTGTGGTAGCAAAGACCACATGTTCCGGCAATGCCCAGATCGCAAACCAAAGCACGAGGACAAGAACACCAAAGCAAATGTTCATGCAGTTCCTGATGTGCAAGGTAATACAGGTCATGATGCTAAAGAGAGAATGGTTTGCAAGGCATGGGGGCAAGTTAAGGATCAGCCCGCACTCTTCATGTTTGATGACTGTGCAACTGACAATTTCATCTCTATGCAAATGGCAGCTGCATTGGGTATTGAGGTTGAAAACATGGGACCTCAGATTGAAGCTGAAGCTGCATTTATTGGCAAAGAGGTGCAGGTTACCCCTTTGATTGGGAAGTTGCGTATTCATATACAGGGCTATCTTGACAATGAGCATTTCTTAGTTGCTCCTCTGAATGGATGTGATGTATTGTTGGGCAAGCCGTGGCATCATAGGCTTGAGCCCCGCAAAGACTACAAGTCCAATATGATTTCTTTTATGCATAAAGGCCGCATGCACTTTATTGATGCTGGCAAAGAAGGGGATTCCATCCCAGTTGTATCACACATCCAAATTAATAAAGCAATGAAAAAGAGTCTTTCAGCGTACTTGATTTTTGTGCGTGAGAGTCTTGTGCCAAATCATCAAAGTGTGGATGCTATGTCTAATGATAGGCTGAATTTTCTTAATGCATTCAAAAGACTGTTTTGCTGACTCATTGCCAGGTGAATTACCTCCCCAAAGGCCCGAAGATCATTGCATAGATCTTGTGCCAGGTAGTTCTCCACCTAACAAACCCGCATACCGAGTGAGTGCTGCACAACAAGAAGAAATTATGAAGCAGGTTAACGAGCTTTTAGAGAAAGGTTTGGTTCAGCCCAGTTCCTCACCTTACTGCTCTCCTGTGCTTCTAGTTCAAAAGAAGGACGGATCATTCCGTATGTGTGTAGATTATAGAGCTTTGAACAAGCTTACCATCAAGAACAGATTCCCAATTCCACGTATTGATGATATCTTGGATAAGCTTGATGGCTCAGCTTGCTTTAGCAGACTTGATTTGAAGAGTGGTTATCACCAGATACGCGTGGTGCCACAAGATGTCCATAAGACTGCATTCAGGACAGCCTTCGGATTATATGAATTTTTGGTAATGCCTTTTGGTCTCACAAATGCTCCTGCTACTTTTAATCGTATGATGGATAGGATATTCCGATCCCATCGCAAGTTTACAGGAGTCTTCTTTGATGATATCTTGGTTTTCTCCAAGAATGACCAAGAACACAGAACTCATTTGGTCACAGTGTTCGAAGAGTTGCGGAAGCATAAACTTTTCGTCAATGCCAAGAAAAGTGAATTTTTCCTTTCAGAGATTCATTATCTGGGACATATTGTATCCAAGGATGGAGTTACAATGGATCCTGCAAAGATAGAGACTATTCGGAATTGGCCCGAATTGCAAAACGTACATCAAGTACGTAGTTTTCTGGGATTATGTTCGTATTACAGGCGTTTCATAAGGCATTTTGCTATGATTGCAACTCCTCTACATGATCTCACGAAGAAGAAAACTGTTTTCAAATGGACTTCAAAGGAACAGGATGCTTTCTTGCAGCTCAAGCATGCGATCATAAGTGGTCCAGTATTGATTGTTCCTGACTTGCACAAGTCATTCGTGGTTGAATGTGATGCTTGTGGTGATTGCATAGGAGCTGTCCTAAATCAAGAAGGGCATGCAGTTGCATACGAGAGTCGTCGTTTGCATGATGCTGAGCTTCATATGGATATCTATGAGAAAGAGCTCTTGGCTGTAATTCACGCCTTAAAGATTTGGAAACATTACCTTCTTGGGGCTGAATTTGTGGTCAAGACAGATCATCAAAGCTTGAGATACTTTTTATCTCAAACCAAGCTTTCAGAGAAGCAAATGAGAATGGCGAATTTTCTTTCCATGTTTCATTTTCAGATTGTGCATACTCCAGGAAAGAAAAATGTGGTGGCCGATGCACTATCTAGGAGGCCTTATATTGCTGCAGTCTCAGTGGCCTCTCATGGAGATCTATCTACTATGAGAGATTTGTATCATTTGGATGCTGATTTTTGCCATATATGGACTGATTTGATGGCTGGTCATTCACATGCCTCTTATGTTATCAATGAGGGTTATCTCATGAAGGATAATTGCCTATGTGTGGTGAGGGATTTGCGTCCAAAGGTTATGGACGAATGTCATGCTCCACCTTATGCTGGTCATAGAGATATTATGCCTACTACACGCATGATTCAGAGGTATTTCTTTTGGCCAAGCATGCGTAAAGACATTGAGGTTTATGTGCGTGCATGTATTACTTGCCAAAAGGTGAAATTTGACAGGCAAAAGCCTCCAGGTTTGCTTCAGCCATTGCCTATTCCCTCGCAACCTTGGGAAAGTATCACGATGGATTTTATTATGGATTTGCCTAGATCCCAGCATGGGAATGATGCTATTTGGACTATTGTGGACAGGTTTAGCAAGCAAGCTCACTTCTTGCCCGTCAAGAAAACCATTAAAGCTGATCATATGGTAAAGCTTTTTCTTGCTAATATTTTCAAGCATCATGGTATGCCTAAATCCATTGTTGGGGATAGAGATCCCAGGACTACAAGCCTATTTTGGAGGGCTTTGTTTGATAATATGGGTACTAAGCTTGAGTTTTCATCAGCTTATCATCCCCAAACGGATGGCCAAAGTGAAGCTGCAAATTCAGCTGTGTTGGATTTATTGAAGTGTTATGTGGCAGATCAAAAGCATGCATGGGAGAAGTATCTTCCACTTGTTGAGTTTGCCTACAACAATACGATCCATGCTTCCACAGGAAAGGCTCCATTTGAGGTTGTTTATGGCAGAGTGGTCTTGCCACCCATCCTTCGTACCAAGGATGAGATTTTTGCTGCTGATGAATATGTTCGTGACTTGGATTCAATACCCGATCTATAAGCAGGTTGCAATCCAGAACGAAACTTCCTCTTTCTTTCCTCCTCTGAGATTAGCATGAAGGGAGTCACTTCCAGCAACACTTTCCAAAATTTGTTCACATACTGTTGCACACTCTCATTATCTTTTTGTTCCAGCCTGTCCCACTTTTGAGTGAGAGTTTGCTCTGCATTGGGTGGCAGGAACTGAGCATAAAATCTGTCTTTGAATTCCTTCCAAGTAGAGATGGGATCCTTGGTGATCTTTTCGGTGATCCACCAATGAGCAGCAGTGCCTTTCAGAAACATGCTAGCATGGCGCACCTTTGACTTTTCTGTAAAGTCCTCATCGCTAAAAGCAATGTCGAACTGTGCCACAAACGCTAGCACCTTAGAGGCATCATGTTCACCATGAAAGACATCAAATTTGACAGATTTATCACCTGCTTTGAACTCCTTGAGCTTCCTGGTATGAGGCTCATGGTCCTCTCTTTTTCTTTTCCCCTTATCCAACGGGGTAGCCCTGTCTGCATGGGCTCCATGGGCCGTCATAGAAGCTTCATGGGGCACGGTGGCATGTGCTCCACGAACTCGAAGCTCAGATGCATGTGACTTACCTGCATATGGCATGGTCTCTCCATGAGACAACTCAGAAGGCAAAATTTTCCTGGAAGCAGACCTGTCACCATGAGATACATATCTTGCATGCATGTGACTTTCGTGCCCTCCATGAGCACTGGCATACATAAATCTGTCAGGCTTAGTGCCTTGGGGAGAGGATGCATGACGAGAGGTGACAGTCACCTCTTCCTTTTGCATATAAGATTTCAGCCTCTGGGATGCAGGATCTCCATGCTTTAAACGAGGTGGATTTCTGAATTTTAGTTCTCCGTCATCCCCCTCTTTGATATCACCTTTGCGAAGGAGATAGGCAAGTGCCAACTCCCTTGGTTTCTTGCCCACTTCACGAGCCATAGATTCAAAGGTTACATCAACCATAGCATCTGCCTTCCTGGCTTCAATAGCACTTTGCAGATGAGGATCTTCATGCAAAACCACTGGTGTGGTCCAATCGCTACGGTCCTGTGCTTTCACTGGACTCCGCGGAGAGCACCACACTGGTGTTCCGAGACCACGCACAGACAGGCGCTCTCGTACTAACGCCTGGCTCTCCCGATCTCAGCACCTTTGGACCGAGGTTCGCCCATTTAGCTTGGACAACCCGGCACCGAACGGGTGTAGGCCGAGCGGGACGAATCTTTTACCAGATTTAAACATATAATACTTTACTCAAATCTGAAAATCACTTACTTGAATATGGTTGTTAGGAAACCAATACTTGTGGTTTGCTGAGGATGAAACCACCCTTGTTGAGGAAAGGGTAGCCTCGTGAAAACTCACTACGATAAGTTCCACCAAATAGGGCACAGCCGCCTACTGTGAGAGAGAAACTTCCACTTGCTGGTGGTGGACAATGTCCAAGAAGCAAGAGACCACTCGTTGACGATGCACACGCAGCCTGTAAGGACTGGACCACACAGCCAGTTGCTTTGAAGGGCTGCGTAGAAAGGAGAGGATGTAGTCGCCTTGTGAGGGTAGCCCACGTCCAAGAGCAGCCACAGCAATACCTTGTGAAGGGGCAGTTTCAGCAGTCGCCTAGGGTAGTAGGCGCATGCAGGGAAGGTGGAGATGGAAGTCAACCGCCTGCAGATGGAAGACAGCCGCCTGCAGCAGCAGGTTCCGTCACCTGTAGAGGGGCAGGCGCAGCTGGCAGAGCATAGATGGAGACAGCCGCCTGTGAGCAGTTCGCAGCCACCTGCAGCAGCATGTGTAGAAAGGAAGTGGCCGGCTGTAGAGGTGCACTCAGCCGCCTGGTAACTGGTTGCTGTAGGAGTAGCCTGTAGGGGATGACCACGTGGAGTAAGCAGCCAGCCTGTAGCAGGGTTCAGCCGCCTGTAGAGGATTATGCGCAGGCAGCAGCAGCATAAGCACCCCCAGCAGCAAGCGCAGCAGAACTCCAGCCGCCTGATAGCGTACGAAGGGTGATGATAAAACGCCAGGGAGAAGCGATGATCTTTTTACGCTTGATGGAGAGATTTCTTTTAATAAATTAAGGTGGAGTTAACTGTTGATAATACCCACGCATGCATGAGGGTGGGGGAGTTTGGGTAGGTGCCTTTGCCCACCCCCACACTCACTTAAATGGGGCTCCCCACCTTGGCCCCAAAGTGGGTGCCCACATTTAAATGAATGTGAACACTTCACCTTATAAATCAAAGGGTTAGTATTTAAAACATTTAAAACAACATGTACCATTTACTTACCACCTGTTCACATGCACTGAAACTCGTCAGAATACAGGGCACACTTCACGACTCACTGGCAGGCGTCCCCGCTCAGTAAGTAACACGTCAGGCAGGCAAACACACGAATACATGTCATGCGAAAACAGTTTCAAGCATGCAAAATATGTGT
The DNA here is from genome assembly GCF_041138505.1 of Cibotium barometz. Lineage (NCBI taxonomy): Eukaryota > Viridiplantae > Streptophyta > Polypodiopsida > Cyatheales > Cibotiaceae > Cibotium > Cibotium barometz. The sequence goes on along the minus strand of NC_141063.1, from coordinate 19,151,350 downwards.
GCATGTGCAAAAGTAACATGGACATATCTCCCGTTCATGGAACATGTACAAAATATCTGTCGGCACAAAACTGGCACGACATAAAAAACATAAAATCCTGGTCTTCCTATGGAGTGACAGTCCCATAGGTAAGACACAGTTCCAGGCACGAGTTTCCCTAGGTGTGACAGTCCCATAGGTAAAACACGGCACGAATACTGGCTCTTCCATGGCGTGACAGTCCCATGGATCGAACACAGTCCAGGTCATACACGGGTGGCACTGATCTGGCTCCCGTCCATACAACACCATCCTGCTAACACACGGGTGGCACCAGTCTGGCTCCCGTCCATGTCAGCAAAATACTGGCCTCTTCACATGAGACACTGGCCTGGCCTCAAGTGAACGAGACGCAAAAATGTGGGAATGGACCAAATGGTCGGCCAATTGGTGACACGCAGATTCTGGCTCTGGAAGAGCGCACCCGTTTCCCAGCGCCGCGTTTTCCGTCTCCTCCTCCCTCTCCTTCTGTATCCCAGATTCCAGATCCTCTACACAGGGACCCTCTCGAAGGGTGACGACCGCAGCCAAGTTCGATGCTTGAGTTGCAGATGCGTGCATTGGAGATCCGACAATGTGAAGATGAAGCCATTCGACGTGTGGAATATGAGCGATACCTGGTGGCTTTGGACGCAAGACTGACACCAGCGGCTTCCTCAAATCATTTTCCCGAGAAAATGAATTTCAGGTATAATGGTAAACTCGACCCCGCAACTCTTTATTCATGGTTGCATCAATTTGAAGCTTACGTTGCCGTAGTTAGAAAGAATGATACTAACAGGGTGATCTTATCCAGTTGGTACTTGAAGGTGAGGCCATTCCTTGGTGGACCCAGTGGGCTCATGCCCACACCAGATTAGGTATGGCAGCTTATGTTTCGGACGAGTTTGTTCGCGACCTTAAGCAGCAGTTTCTACTGCCCCGTTACCTTGAGCGACTCGAAGACGAGCTTAGGGGAGCGCGTGAGAACGCGCAAGAACCAGTCCTTTAGTTTGCCAACAGAATTTTGAACTTATGTTTGCAATTAGGCTTATCTGATACAGACAAGAAAGGGCAATTTCTGTATGGCCTGGACACGCAAATCCAGTGGGAGGTGCGTATGTTTAGGCCAGCCACCTTCGAAGATGCACTCTCGCTTGCGCAGAGTGCTGAAATGAAGCACAATGGTGGCACGCCCAAGACTTTCCAGCCGGCTACTCCCAAGGTTACCACCTCGAGAGGAAAAGGCCAAAACCAGACGGGGTCTTCCCTAGGACAGAGCACGGGAACCTCTGGCTGCAAGAACTGGACCAATGCGCCCAAGCTTACTCCAGACTAGAAAGTGGAGGTAGGCAAGACCAGTGGCAAGTTGATTGCTGAGGAGATTGCTCAGTACAAGGAGGGTAGGTGTTTCTTTTGTCATACAAAAGGACACACTTCTCGAGAGTGTCCTCAGAAGAATACTGCTCCAAAGACCGCCGCCTCAGCCTCCACGGCTTCAATGGTGAGCCCAGCTCCCACACAAACCCCAGTGGCTGTCCCTAGTTCTTCGAATCCCAATGCTTCAGTTGGAGCAATCATTAGCCGGGAGCTCGAAGATAAGCAGAAGGGCGCCCATGACCAGGAGTATGAGCGCAACGAATTGCTCAAGACCTTTGGCTACATAGGTGGTGAAACTCGCGGTGGGTGCCCGGGGGACTAGGGCCTTTGACACACTTGTTGATACCATCAAGGCATATTAAAACATTTAAACATCCTAGAGTCCACCAGACCCCTTTCAGACTGGGAAATGTCCAGGCTGGTGACATCCTCCCCAGCTTCTTAAAAGTTGTCCGCAACTTTAAGCTTCAAGCTATATATTCAAGATATAATCATGTCCCATCGATTGGGCGAGACGAGACAGTCTCAAAAATCCAATATAACTGAAGAATCCATGTCCCAAAGAAATGGGCGAGATTAAATAAGTCTCCATAATACCAATATCAAAATCATGTCCCAAGATAAATGGGTGAGACAAAAAACAGTCCCATAAGTCCAGATATCATAATCATGTCCCAAGTAAATGGGCGAGACAAATCAGTCCCATAAGTCCAGATACCATAATCCATGTCCCAAGATAAATGGGCGAGACAAATCAGTCCCATAAGTCCAGATATCATAATCCATGTCCCAAGTAAATGGGCGAGACAAAACAGTCCCATAAGTCCAGATATCATAATCCGTGTCCCAAGTAAATAGACGAGACAAAATAAGTCTCCTGCCAACAAGACATCGGTCCACATGACCCTTGGCATAGACATAAGTCCCGTCATGTCCACTTTACCACTTGCACTTCGTGTTGGTACTCTGACCACACACCTTGGATGAGTATTGGGCTCAAGTAACAAGATAAAACAATCACTCGCAGGCATAGATAACCTGGTGTTCCATAAGCATTTCTGCTACACATAGTTTTTAGGCATTTCGGCCACCAATAGTTTGTAGGCATTTCGGCCACCAACTCACACTACTCTCTCAAGTGTCCATGTTCCCTTCCATCTGCTCTCTATTGTTCCACCCTCGCATGGTAGAAACAATCTTCAAGAGAGCACGTAGGACAAGAGAACACTACATAGGGTATGTTGTGCTTGTCACTACCCTTTGAAGTGCCCATGTTCCCTTCCATCTGCTCTCTATTGTTCCACCCTCGCATGGTAGAAACAATCTTCAAGAGAGCACGTAAGACAAGAGAACACTACACAGAGTATGTGAATCATAAGTTTCATAAGTCCAATGCATCCCAAATAAAGGGAGCCAAAAAGAATAATCCATCCCAGTAAAAGCGAGCCATAAACATAATCCATAAACCTGAGGATGGATCCAAATCCCTAGAAAAGAAGTCCAGGAATCCATAGACGTGTATACCATAACTCTTACCACATACTCCGTGCTAACCACACACCTTGGAGTAGAGGTAGACTTTATCCATAAAAGAATCATATCCATGAGATATCCAAAGATTTCTTCTCTATAAACTCGGATAGATTCGTCCATAGAAACTGCTTGTGAAGCCCAATATCTATATAAATCTCGTCCAAGAAAGAAATCTCCATGGATATAATCCATCCCAATAAAGAGAGCCATGAAAAGAATTCATCCCATTAAAGGGAGCCATAAACAATGTTTCCCTGAAACCATCTCAAGGCAAACAACAACACCTTTCTCCTTGCATAGCAAGGGTTAGTGAACATCAAAAACACTTCATAGTAAATAGCCAAAGCACCAACTTTGCAAACTCAAAGTATACTTAGCTTTTCTTTGCCAGGTTGGTCATGAAGCCAAAAGAAATATCTCGTCACCATATCCTTAAGATATCCTGAGATATATCTCCATATAGCTTGCCTGTAAGCTTGATAATCCACAATATCCATATGGAAAGAGTGCTAAACGTGTGCACATAAAGCCAACTTCACACTTCCACGATAAAATTCTGTGAATTCATAAATCCTTAGATCAACAAGCTGTCTACTGCTCATCTCTTGCTTCATAAGCTATGAAGCGGCTGGCCATGCTTAACAGCAATGATGGTAAGTGTGGTTCCCACTTGAGATCTTTTCTCTTCCTTATTGATAGAAGGAAGCCTCCGCTTCCAAGAAAGCTTATGCTCTGATACCAATGAAACTCGCGGCGGGTGCCTGGGGGACTAGGGCCTTTGACACACTTGTTGATACCATCAATGCATATTAAAACATTTAAACATCCTGGAGTCCACCAGACCCCTTTCAGACTGGGAAATGTCCAGGCTGGTGACAGGTGGCGAGAGAGTCGTTGTCTTGTTTGACAGCGGCAGCACAGAGGACGTGGTCACGGAACAGGCTGCTTGGCGTGCCCGTTTCAACCTGACTTCGGTGGACAAGCAAGTTAAGGGTTTTAGCACAGGCATGACACCGAGCGTCAAGTATGAAGCTCTAGGTGCTAAATTAGTTATTTAGGGCATAGAGTTTGTGCGTGATTTTACGGTTGCCCCTCTTGTAGGAGCAGACATAATATTGGGCATGCAGTGGTTTCACAAGTTCCTTCCTGATGTCAAGTGGGACAAGCACACTTTCCAGACTAGTCGCAATCTGTCAAACACCCCAGTGACCATTAAGTGTGAGCTAGGAATTCCAAACTTCCCGCTGATAAGTCACTTGCAGGCTAAACGAGCAATCAGGAAAGGCGCACATTGTGCGATGATCTACATCTAGACTACCGAGACGGTGGCCAGTGCTTTCGAGAAGGATTTGGCTCTCCATGAAAAGTTCCGGAAGATTTTGCTTCGGGACAATCTTCCTCCCCAGTCCCCCCCCGCCCCCGCCGGTCCAAACCGGAGGATCGATCTCCTCCTAGGCTTGGACCCCCGAGCAAGTTTCCATATCGCCTTTCCAAGGCAATGGAATCGGAGTTGGACCGTCAATCCCAAGAATTGTTGCAATCTGGCTTCATCCGCCCCGGCGTGTAGCCATTTGCAGCATCGATCCTGTTTGTCAAGAAAAAAGATGGGTCTTCTCGTTTGTGTCTCAATTATCGTGCACTCAATAAGCTGACTATCAAGAGTCGATTCTCGATGCCTCGAATAGATTATACTCTTGTGAGGCTGAATGGGGCTAAGGTGTTCTCGAAACTCGATTTGAAGAGTGGGTACCACCAGGTGAGGATTGTTGAGGGGGACATCCCCAAGACAGTCTTCCGTACGAAATGAGCCCACTATGAATTTGTGGTCATGCCTTTTGGCTTGACAAACGCCCCAGCCACATTCAACCGCATGATGATGCGTGTGTTCTGGGAATTGATTGGAAAGTGTGTTCATATTTCTGGACGACATCCTAGTATTTTCAGCTATACAGTTGAGCAGCATGACATTGATGTGGAGAAAGTCATGAAGTTGCTGGAAAGCAACGAGCTTTACCTCAATGAGAAGAAGTCAGAATTTTATTTGTTCGAGGTTCATTACCTTGGATATATAACTAGTGCAGAAGGCATTTGACTTGATCCGGCTAAGGTGGCCGAGATTATCAATTGGGAAGTACCTCAGACTATTGCTTATGACATCAGATCCTTTGTGGGTATATGCTAGGCATACTCCACCCACATAGACAAGTTTTCAGACCTCTCGGCGGATCTCATCGATCTGCTAAAGGGTGTCAAGACAAGAAGGCAACAGATTCGAATGACTCCACGAGCGTTGGAGGCATTCAAGAACCTCAAGGTAGCTTTCTCTGAGGCGCCTTGTCTAGCACTTGCCTCGTGGGATGAGCCATTCCAGGTGATCACCGATGCAAGTAACATCGCAATTGGAGGTGTATTACAACGGAATGGTCATCCAGTACCTTACATGTCTCGTAAGTTACTGCCCACAAAAAAGAATTACTCAGTCTACAATCAGGACCTCCTCGCAGTTATACAGGCCTTGAAACATTGGAAACATTTTCTTTATAGCCGTGACTTTGAGGTTCGCACTGACCATCAGGCATTACACTGGATTCAGACAATGCCAAGTGCATAGTGGAGTGATCGACAACACCGCTAGAGCCAGATATTCCAGCAATTTGGTGGTATGATTGAGTACCTTTCAAGAAAGGCCAATCTAGTGGTTGATGCTTTGAGTAGGAAGGGACAAGTAACTTTGATTCAGACCACTAGCCTCGACCTTGTTGGTACGTGACTAGACGACATGAAGCACACGTATGCGGATTTTGAGGAATTCGGTACACAGTGGAAACAGGCATTGGATGCCATAGGATCATGCCACTTTTTGATACGTGATGGTTAGCTTTTCTACAAAGGCCGATTGTGTGTCATGAAGTCGTTCAGGGCAGCTCTTCTCCATGACGCCCATGGTGCCATTACTGGTGGTCACAGGGGCATGAATTCGACTTTGGAGAAGTTAGAACGGTAATACTATTGGCCAAAGATGAGGCGAGATGTGTTTTCATATGTATAACATTGTGATATTTGTCAAAAGGTGAAAGCTCCTCATGGAAAGAAGATAGGGTTGTTACAGCCCTTGCCAATTCCTGAGGGTCCTTTCCAAGATATTTTAATGGACTTTGTCACAAATCTGCCTCCCAGTCCGAGTAAGCGTAATACGCAGTGCTTAACTATTGTTGATAGATTTAGTAAATTTGTTATGCTTATTCCTTGCAGGGCCAATGTGACCGCCGAGGATGTTGCCCAGTTGTTCATTCGGCATTGGTACCTGATTGGTGGGATTCCTAGGACCATAGTGTTAGACCGAGATGCCAAGTTTACCAGTCATTTTTGGAGGGCATTGTTTGATAACTTTGATACTAAGTTGAATTTTTCCAGTGCATTCCACCCACAGACGAACGGCCAGACAGAGATAAACAACCAGTTGGTCTTTGATGTGGTGAAGTGTTTTGTCCACGATCAGCAAGGTAAGTGGGAATCTTATTTGCCTTTAGTTCAAGCTGTTTTGAATGACTCTTTTTTCTTAGCTATTGGCAGGACTCCATATGAGGCAAGATTTGGAAGACCATTCGAGTCGCTATTGACCAGAACCTCGTCTTCAGTACCTGAAGCAAACAGATTGATGAAGTCTTACCAGGAGATTTTGGAGTCGGTAAAAGACAGGTTGGTTAAAGCGCAGGAGGCCTACACTCGACACGCCAACAAAGATCGAAGGGATATGAAGTTTTCGGAAGGTGATTGGGTGTATCTTCGGATTGTGAAGCAAAGGTTGAACAGGTGGCCAAGCGATGCCCAAAGTTGTCATTCAGGAGCTTCGGACCTTTTTCCATCCAGAGAAAGATTAATGAGGTTTCAATGAAGTTGAAGCTACCTCCGAGTTGGACTATGCACGATGTGTTCCATGTCAGTTGGTTAAAACCATATGCAGGTCCGATCCCTTCATAAGTTAAAGACGAGGTGGAACCAGATATCATTGATGAAGCCGAAGTTATGGTTTCAAAATAGATCCTTTTGCACCACTTCAAGCATGGCTCAGGCCGAAGACAAAGACAGTTTCTCACAAAGTTTCAGGACCGAGGGACCTATGAAGCGGTACGGCTTGACAAAGAGTTCTTCGACGACTATCTGGCGTTACTGACGGATTATTTGGAGGCTATGCAGCTTCTGTCAAGTTAAGCAGAAGGGGATGTCACGTGCATCCCGCACTTGGATGCCACGTAGACATATCTGTACAGAAGGTGCAGGACCTGGGGTGGAAAACTGGTCCCATGTGAGCCCAGCCCGGGACGAGTCAGCCAGGATTCCACTCTAGTCGTACAAGGTTAGGTGTGCATTGTCCTGCACATGCGTCCAAGGTCAGGTGTGCATTGTCCTACACATGAAGCAGTGCCAGTCCGTGCTGTGAGTCTCCCTCTGGAATGATGTCAGTGGTTCTGTGTATCTGGTATAACATTGGATGCCAAACCTCTGTGTAGACATGTAGGATTTGCATGTAGGGATGGGGCTAGCCCATAGGGCTACCCCAAGAACAGTTATGTGGGCATGGGGGAGTTGTAGACCCACCCCCAAAGGGCCAGGAGGGCCTTGGCTGTGCCCCCCAGCCATGGGATGGGTTGGAAGGGCTGTCAGCCAACCCTAGGGCCTCTGGACAGGCAGCCGACAAAGCATCAGGCCCTTAAAAGCCTGTTGGCCAGGTGTGGGGCAGCCCACACAGGCTGCCCAATAGCCCATTACCAAGGCGCATACTGGCTAGACAGTCTAGTGTGAATGCGCAAGGTTTTCCAGCATTTAATGGTAGTCGTGAGACTTTTATTAGTCAGCCGATTGGGGTAAAACCAGCCGACCAGCATCCAGTAGGGGTATAAATACCCAGAGCATAAATCAATTCATCTCTCTCATATTTCATCAAGGTGCTGAAGCTAACTCAAGGGCTAGGACAGCCAAGGAGAAGCTAACACAAGGGTGAAGGATTGAAGGTCAAGGACAGAGGATTCTCCTCAGCCAAGAAGGTTCAGGTCAAGTCTTTTTTTTAAGTTTTGCATCATTCTAATAAAAGCAAATACACCATTCGTGGTGGGGGCCCTACAGAGGGTATTCGGGACCCAATACTGTGTCCTCTTCTCCCTCTCTCTCTCTCTCTCTCTCTCTCTCTCTCTCTATTTTTTTGCTCTTCTACATTCAGTTTTGTGCGTTAATTTCATCGCGACAAGTGTGCTGATTTCTGAGCATTGAAGTTACCGACCTCCACCAAAGCTTCCGCATGTTACAATCTGCATCTATTTGAGTGCCATAATCTAATACATCCAACCCTATGGCAGTAGCCAACTGCACTGAAATAAAATTGTCCATGGATGCATCATCAAAAAGAAATAGTGCAGGTTGATCTTTTAATTGCTCCCATGCTTTACATATGAGTCTCTCAGCTGAAGTATGTCCTGTGTTTCCCTGTACATACGGCACAACATTTACAGGAGGCTTTTCTGTACCACTGCTTGCATTTTTTGGGCTTCGTGGGCACCTAAAATATATGTGATCTTTACTACCACATCCAAAACATTTTCCATCTCGTGCATACTCAATCCTTTGTTGTCTTGACAGTCCATGATCATTACGTTTGTCCCACGGCTTCTTGAATGAACATTCCTTTGTATCCTGAGCATCTTTGTAATCACCTTTTATGGGTTGTCCGCCCTTTTTTTGGTCATAACGAGCCCTCTTCTTGCCCTTGAAAGAATCCGAAATTGGCTTAGATTTGTCTTGTTTTATGTGTAACTTTTCAGCTACGGTAGCCAAATCCGTTAACTATTGAAGAGTTTGATTTGGATACACTTCAAGACTCTCTTGAATGATCAGATGCAACCCAGACTCAAACTTTCTTTTCTTTTCGTCATCAAAGAGTATCATGAAAGGAGTAACTTTCAGCAGTACCTTCCTAGATTTGGCGATGTAAGTTTGCACTGACTCCCCTTCTTCCTGTTTCAACCAATCCCATTCTTTACGCACATTTTTAGCAAAGTTTGGCGGTAAGAATTGAGCATAAAACTGAGTTTTAAATTCAGTCCATGTGCGTGCAGCACTATGATCCAAAAGCTTGGCCATCCACCAATCACTAGCTGTTTGTTTTAGATGCATACCCACATGCCTTAGTTTGGACTTCTCCAAGAAGTCTTCGCTGCAAAAAGCAATCTCAAATTGCTGAATAAAAGCAAGGGCTTTGGTAATTTCCATCTTTCCAAAGAAATTTTCAAATTTGATGTCCTTATCCCCTGACTTAAACTCTTTAGCTTTCTTCTTTGAGTGAGATCTGTTACGCTCACCAGTTTTAGCATTAGGGGATTCATGTCGAGCCCTCTTTCCACTATCCCAAGTGGTACTCGTAGATCGAGTGGAATCGGCATGACCAGAACACTCTCTGCGTGGAACAGTATGAGATGGCCTCTTGTGAATCACCAGGATCTACATGTGCTTCTAGATGAGAAGCCCTTCTTCCACTAAAGTCCTCAGATACATCCTTTTGTCCTCTCAGATAAGACATGGCCAATTCACGAGGATCTTTATGTCCCATCTTTGCTGCCATGGCCTCAAAGGCTGTATCATCTGGAGAAATTTTCCTTTTTGTACTCAAAACTTTTTGCACATCAGGATCTTTTCTCGAAGATCACCACTCTGATGTCTCATCACGATAATGTTCAACTTGGCTCCTCAAGGCCTCCAACTTAGACCTTACATCAACAGGATTTGTATGTGCAGTACTAGCATTCTCTCCTGCATATGCCCTCTCTCGCTCAAGAGGAGTATGAGCAGTTCCATTAGATCCCTTTGCATTATCCCTCTCCTGCTCAAGAGGCCGAGCGTGAGTGCTCATGTTATCTTTTCTGTATGCTTAGCCAAAATTTTGTATGCCCAAAAAGTGTCCTTTCTCAAGCAGAGAAAAAGGCCTTTGCTCGGATACCAATGTCACAGGCGGGCACGTGAATACAGAAATTAATGGCCATAACACAACACATATTCAGCATCCATCACATCAAGTGCATCAATACATCATACATCTATCATCACAGGCATCATAAACATATACATCATACATCTGTCATCACAGGCATCATAAACATATACATCCTTAAACCACATAAGATAATCTTGCACATGACACATCACTAGGGGCTGGAGTTGGGGCCACCCCTGTTAGCAGTCATCTCTTGTATGTACATTACACCAGGGCCTGTGTTGTGGGTGTGCCAGTCCATTTTTGGTGTTCCCCCATTTTCCCTCACTTTCCATGTATTTTCCCATTTTTTCTAGGTGTGGGAGGGATGTTGGTTGTCATCTTCTGTTGGCCGATTGGTGGAGTTGCTACCCGACCTAATTTAGCATTGGCCGACTGAGATTTTGCTGGCCGACTGTGTTTTGTGCTGGTCGTGAGCATGTCTGGCTGCAGTCGGCATGTTTTGGGCTGGCCGACCAGCAGCTTGGGTCCATATAAAATGGCCCTGCCCCCCACACTTTTTTTTGTACCATTATCGAGATTTTCTAGTGTATATATAGAGTTTATACAGCTTCTCTCTCTCTCTCTCTCATTTGCGTTTTGCTCTCTATAGTAGTTGTCTTTATTTTCGCTGTGCATTCTGACATGGTATCAGAGCCCCATGTGGCTTGAAGCTTGGAGACAGTAGGACCTCGAGGGTTTACTGATTTGAGATACTGATTGGAGATTGCTTGGGCTGGGACTTGAAGATCGGGTAGAAGGCGGCCATCAACGTTGGATAGCCACCTTGCATATTATTTGTAGCCTCTTCTTCTTTTTTCCCACCCACCCTCCCTTCACAAGACCTTGTGAACCCTTGAGATGGTAGACTTGCTTGAGATGGCTGAGAAGCATGTGAAGATCCCTACACTCCCCATATTCCCGGTGGATCGACAGCTCGGCGGGAACAACTACGGCATATGGAAGGTAATGATGGAGTTTGTTTTGGAGTCTTATGACTAGGATGAATTCATTGTAGTTGGTGTTCCACGGCCGGAGTTGGAAGACGAGGAGTTACCCTTTGTACGGAAAGAACGGGAGGCACAGGCACAGTTATGGGATCGTGTCAATGCTAGTGTGCGTTCTTTCATCTTTCTAAATTGCACACCACAGGTGATTAACCATATAAAACATATGACACTGGCCAGAGGGATTTGGCAACATTTGGCTTCTCTGTATAACAGGGTATCACCCATGAAGTGGATCTCCTTGGAAGTGCAGATGCGGGTGATGGATCCCGCAAAGTCTTCGACGATGCGGGAACAGATCAACAAGTTGCAGGCTCTTTAATCAGGAAAAGAGAGATCTTTAGAGGACATGGTCATCACGTTGTTGTCTCATTTGCCCTCTCAGTACTCAGCATTTTACTCCTCTTTGATCACGAGTGGTGGTGGCAGGCTCAGCTCCATCACGTGGGGGGAGCTTGTGCCTATGGTCTTGGACCAGGAAGAGCGTTTTACGAACCCTCCACAGGGTGGAGGTTTCTGAGGCCTTGACTGGCCAGCGGTCGAAAGGCCGTAAAAACAACAATAAGGGCAAAGGGAAGTCTTCATCGGAGAAGTCTTCTGAGAAGAAGCCCGATTCAGATCGTGACAAACTGAAGGCCGAGCGGACTTGTAACGATTGTGGCGAGAAAGGCCACTATTGGAGAAAGTGTCCTAAGCGGAATACTGGGAAGAGTGCTGATTCTTCAGCTTCAGCTGCAAAGACTCCAGCCTTTGTGCACTTGGAGATTTTGGACACAGATGCTTCATCTTCTTCAAGCGAGGAGGCAGTTGGCTTCACCGCCAAGGATACTTGGAAGTGGATTCTTAATAGTGGTGCTTCCAGGCACATGACTCCTTCCCGTGAGTTCTTACAAGATCTTAAACGGCAATCAAGTTGCATTTTCATTGGCGACAATTCCACTATACCGATTCGTAGTGAGGCCAGGATGGAGATCATTCCTGATGGCAAAGGGGGAAAGCATTCCTTTCGTGTTCTTTACATCCCCGCACTTGGTTTTCATCTATTGTCAGTGCATGAGGTTTGCAAGACTGGCTTCCGGGTGGAGTTTGAGGAGCATTATGTTGCTCTACGGGACAGAGAAACATGCTAGGTTGTATGGGAAGATGGAGTGGAGAACGATATCTACAAATTCTCAACACTCTCCTCTCTGATAGGCACTCAGATCGGTGACTTGTGGCGCTTCCGTTTTGGCCACTTGAATGTGGATGCGCTGCAGTGGGCTTTTTGGGACCACATGGTGGATGACTTGCTAGATGTTGGCAGCAGGTAGGGACGCTGTAGTTCTTGCATTCATGGTAAGCAGCACACGGAATCTTTTCCGAAGCAGGCTTCTAGGTGGGCTTTGAAACCTTTGGAGTTGGTACACAGTGATGTGTGTGGATCTATGTAGACCCCATCCTTGGGAGGTTCTTTGTATTTTATGCTGCTGCTTGATGATTGTAGCAGATTCACATAGGTTTGTTTCCTTTCCCAGAAGGACCAAGCTTTTGCTCAGTTCAAGGAGTGGCATGTGATGGTGGAGAAAGAATCTGGATTGCAGATAGACTCTTTGGGTTGACAAAGGAGGAGAGTTTTCTTCCAATGCGTTTGTGCGGTTTTGTGCGGAACACGGCATCAAGCGGGAGCTAGCCAATACAGTTTTGCCTTCAGAGAATGGAATGGTTGAGCGTAAGAATCAGACTGTGGTGGAGATGGCGAGGACGATGTTGGAGCATCGTGATCTTCCTCGTCCACTTTGGGGAGAGGCTGTGGCTACGGTTGTCCATATCCTCAACTGATCTCTGGTGACTTCAATACCAAAGATGGCTCCCTTTGAGGCTTATTTTGGTAGGAAACCACATGTCTCCCATGTCCGTGTGTTCCCTTTCCAAAGGATACAGGTTGTATGACCCAGAGCGGAACGAGGTTGTTGTGAGCAGCAGAGATGTTGTTTTTGATGAGCATGCTCCAGCTTCCATTGTTGATGAGCCGCCACTTCTTGGAGACCCAGATGAGTTTGATGATGATTCCCAGTCTATTGTTCTAGTTGGACAGCCTTAATCAGTTTTTGCCTCCGAGTGGATCAGAGAGGACGGACCTCGAAGTTCGCATAGAGTTCGTGACAAAAGTCATTTAGCGGAGCTCTTACAGGTAAACTATGCTTCTCTTACATACTTGTCAGTTGCAAATATCTCATCCTTTGTGCGAAGGATGGGTGGCAAAACCACCTTACCATAAACAATCTCAAACGGGGCCTTTCCCGTAGATGCATGCACCGTGTTGTTGTATGCAAATTCCACAAGTGGTAAGTACTTCTCCCAAGAAGACTTCTGATCCGTCACATAACATTTCAAGAGATCCAACACGGCTGAATTTGCAACCTCACTTTACCCATCCGTTTGAGGGTGATAAGTTGATGAGAAGTCCAATTTGGTGCCCATATTATCAAATAAGGCCCGCCAAAAGAGACTTGTAGTCCTGGGATCTCTATCCCCCACAATGGACTTCGGCATTCCATGACGCTTACTTGTGCAAGATATATTTTAACCATATGCTCAGCTTTGATGGTCTTTTTGACCGGCAAGAAGTGAGCTTGCTTGCTAAACCTGTCCACAATTGTCCAAATTGCATCATTACCGTGTTGGGTGCGTGGCAAGTCCATAATGAAATCCATTGTAATACTTTCCCATGGCTGGATGGGAATAGGCAATGGTTGAAGCAAACCTAGTGCCTTTTGCCTATCAAATTTCACCTTTTGACAGGTGATACATGCACCTTTTGATAGCTGCTACATATGGCTTCTGTGACAGTGCATCGGCCACTACATTCTTCTTTCCTGGGGTGTGCAAGATCTGAAAATGAAACATAGAGAGGAAATTGGCCATCCTCATATGCTTCCCTGACAACTTAGTTTGGGTAAGAAAATACCTCAAACTCTGGTGATCTGTCTTCATAGTGAAATCAGCCCCAAGAAGGTAATGTTTCCATATAGTAAGTGCATGAATTACAGCCAAGAGCTCTTTCTCATAAATGCCAAGAGATAGCTCTGCATCATGCAATCTACGGCTCTCATAAGCCATGGCATGTCCCTCTTGATTAACGATAGCTCCTATGCAATTTCCAGATGCATCACATTCCACACTAAAAGGCTTTTGCAAATCCGGAATGATCAATACTGGACCATGAGTAGTTGCATCTTTCAATTTGAGGAATGCATCCCTCTCTACATTAGTCCAATTGAACAAGGCCTTCTTCTTTGTCAAATCATGCAAAGGAGAAGCAATCCATGCAGAATACCGAATGAACCTGCGGTTGTAAGAGCATAATCCAAGAAAACTACGGATCTCATGCACTGAACTCAATTCGGGCCAATTCCGAATTGCATCAATCTTTGCAGGATTCATCCACACTCCATCTTTGGACACAATATACCCAAGATAATGTATCTTTGTCAAAAAGAACTCACTCTTCTTTGCATTTATGAAGAGTTTATGCTTACGAAGTTCTTCAAAAACAACGGCCAAATGAGCTCTATGCTCTTCTTCGATCTCCGAGAAGACTAGGATGTCATCAAAGAAGACACCTGTAAATTTTCTGTACCCACGGAATATGCGATCCATCATTCTATTGAATGTAGCCGGGGCATTGGTAAGACCAAAAGGCATAACAAGATACTCATAAAGTCCAAATGCTGTCCTAAAAGCAGTTTTGTGTACATCCTCAGGCACTACACACACTTGATGATACCCACTCTTGAGATCAATTTTGCTAAAGCATGCCGATCCATCCAACTTGTCAAGGATGTCGTCTATGCATGGAATCGGAAACCAATCTTGATGGTAAGCTTATTCAAAGCTCTATAATCCACACACATATGAAAGGATCCATCCTTCTTTTGAACCAAGAGGGCGGCTGAACAATATGGGAAAGAGCTTGGCTGAATCAAACCCTTCTCAAGAAGCTCATTCACGTGCTTTATGATCTCCTCTTTTTGAGATGCACTTACACGATAGGCTGGCCTATTAGGTGGTTAGCTACCCGGCACGAGATCAATGCGATGATCTTCCAGTCGTATGGGTGGCAACTCATTTGGTAACTCATCAGCAAAACAAACATTGTGCTCTTGCAAAAATTTTAGCCTATCATTACTAAGAGTGTTTACATGTACATTATTTTCCTCAACATGATCTCGTACAAAATCAAGTACGTAAAAACACTCTTTTTCATTACTTTCTTAATTTGTACATGAGATACAAGGGGAATGGTATCACCCTCTTCACCAGCATTAATTACATGCTCTCGGCCTTTATGCATGAAGGTGATCCTGTTGGCCTTGTAAGCCTTGCACGGATCAACACGTGTATGCCAAGGCTTTCTGGACAATACATCACAGCCATTCAAAGGCGCCACAAGAAAATCCTCATGATACAAGAAAATCCTCATGATCCACATAGCCTTGAATGTGTATGCGCAACTTGCCAAAAATAGGCACGACCTGCACTTCTCTACCAACAAAGGCAGCCCCTGCTTCAATTTGAGGACACATGTCCTCCACTTCAATATCCAAAGCAACTGCCATCTGTGTAGATATGAAATTCTCATATGGACATCCGGAACCATATGCACATTAGGCTTTGATGCATTTGCATTATCACGCTTCTTCTTGTTTGGGCATGCCTTTGCAATATGCTCGGTGCTACCACAAGTAAAGCATTTTCCCTCGCTCATATATTGCTTTTTTTGCTCCAGAGTGAGACCATAGTCTCTCAATTTGACCATAGTCTCTCAATTTGAAGGGACGCTTCTTGGTAGTGTTATTTTCAGCCTTTGGACCATTTTTATCTTGGTTTTGGTCCTTTTTAGGTGGCTGTCCATTATTTTGCAGGTTTTGGACAGCCCTCTTTTTGCCTTGAAATGAGGGTTTAGCCTTATTGGATCGACTCAATTTGAGTTCTGATTGCTCGGTGGTGGTGGCAGTGGTGGCTGCGATTAATTGGTGTAAGGTATGACCAAGATACATTTGTAGTCCCGCTTTGTACACGGGTTGCAATCCCGATTGAAACCTTCTCTTCCTTTTCACCTCGGTGACATGTATAAATGGAGACACCTCCAAAAGCACTTTCCAAAACTTATATATATATGCATTTACCGATTTCCCCTCATTTTACTTCACCCAATCCCACTTCATTGTTATCTCATTCAATGTATTCGGAGGCAAGAATTGAGCATAGAACCTCTCCTTGAACTCTTCCCATGATCTAACAGGATTCGGTGAGAGCTTCTTTGTGAGCCACCAATGGGCAGCGGTGCCTTTCATGAACATACTTACATGTTGGATCATGGATTTCTGAGTGAAATCCTCATCACACTGAAAGCAATATCAAACTGGGCAGGCAGCCCTGTGGTTGTTGGGCAGCAGTTGTGGGGTTGGGCAGCTCAGACCAAGTTGGTCCAGCAGGACAGGGGCCAACCAGCCCTTGGGGCACATATTTAAGCAGTGTTGGGGTTATTATTTCCCATCTCATCTTTCTAGAGCTTACCAACATGAAGTGCTAGGGCACAAGCTTCGGGAGAAGCTGGACAGAGAGAATGGGCTGAGCTCTGGCATCTAGCTCCAGCGTTAAGCTGAAGCCAGGAGATCTACGTTTTGAGCTTTATATTGTATCCAAACATTTACTTGTAAATATTTTTGTACATAATCTACAGTAGGATTCAGGTATAGTTTGTGTTGTGTTTGTGTGTTTTGGTGCTCTCTTCTTTTTCTGATAACTCTTGCACAAATGCACAAGTAGTCCATTGGCACTGAGGTGTTTACGTACACTGCAGTTTGACAACAAACTCTTCATCTTTCAAGTCCTCTGCCAACTGATGCGGTGCTGATTGCTCCCTTGAACTTGAGGGGGGAGCTGGTGCACTAGCTTGTGGTGATGTGGTTGCTTGGGTAATACTGCCCTTGGTCTACTACCATTCATCAGGGGAGGGAAGCTTTGCTGACACGTGATGTGGCCTCTTGTGAAAGACCACATCTCCACTCACTATGGTCTTCCTCACTTGAAAGTTGAGGGTCATAGATACAATGTAACTTTCGAACTCCATGCCATATCCCAAGAAGATGCATTTGTGGCTCTTTGGGGCAGATTTGGTTCTATAGAAGCCTAGCACCTGCACAAAGCAATCTCGTCAAGAAAATCATGAAAATCCTCAAAATCCACACGTGCACTTTTCGGCCTGTTTCCCTGCCTGCCACCTCCGTACTTGCCTGCAGCCCTCGACCTGCCTGGACAATTGCGCACTACACCCACGTGCTGCCGAAGAAGTACATGGTTGGTGATGAACTTTTCATGAATTTGTTATATCAAGATGTTTTCATGGTCTGTAATTCAAGTATAGTGTATTTGCACCAGTGTGGAGTCATATTCGCATTGCATTGGTTGCACTCATATCAAGAATTCGTGTTGAAGATCTAGACCCCAGATAGTTGCATAGAAACACATTTTGTATGATATGATAAGATGTATCTAGCATTTGAAATTCTTTTCTAGCGATCTTTTCTAAAGTAAATAATTAGGGCCACGTGCACTTTTCAGCCTGTTTCCCTGCCTGCCACCTTTGTACTTGCCCACAGCCCTCAATCTGCCTACACTCACAGGCTGCCTAAGAAGTACATGGTTGAATCATGATAGTTTCATGAATTTGTTGTTTCAAGATGTTTTTATGGTCCCTCATTTCAAGTATAGTGTATTTGCACCATTTTCGGACCGATGTTGATGGGAGATGTTTTTATGGTCTGCACCACGTTTGGATCTAGGTTGATGTTGGCATGTCAAAAAACAGCATGATTTTGCATGCTATTGGCCAAAATAGTCATGAAGAAGCATTTCCGACAGGTATGAAACGTTGCATTTTGTAATGGCCGTTTTAGATCCCCTCCCATTAAAAAAAGCGGCCCCTGTTTGTTTTTGAAGCCTTGTGAGCCTTTGCCAATGATTCCTTGAACTTACCAAAAGCGTGAGAGTTCTCCATAAGGAAGTAATCCAAGTCTAACAAAGAGGACGTCTAACACCTGTTTGAAAACTCATTCTATCACATTCTTGTGTAGGCCATCTAAGCTCATCTTAGGAGCGCATACTGAAGGAAGATGCCATGTGTTGTCATTTGTTCAGGGGAAAGAAAGTTATGCTCTTCTCATCACTTTTGCAAGCTAGCTGTGCATCAATCTTGTTTTGAATCTTTTTGAGCTGCGTTATGCCAGATGAGGTGTTCTTTTGCATGGTTGTGTGCAGATATCCTTATAGTTGAGCAATAGCTTTTGTTTTGATTTATTGATTCAATAGTGAAAACTGATAATCAAAGTATTTTCGAAGGATTGAAGATAGCATCTCTTAAATGGTTCTGAATTGAACAGATCTTAGTGTTGTCTCCAGATTCCTATTGTGCCGTATGGAGGAGCCACGTCTCTTGAAGGTCAAATTTTGACCCCGTATGGAGGTGTGAGCATTGATATGCATTTAATGAAGGCAAGGGCAATTTACTATTATTATTATTTTGGTTATTTCTAAAAACATTAGATTCTTTATTTGTTCCTTACAGAACAATGAACCTTGTTTTGTTGCAGAAAATCAAAATTCTTCATGTAGATGACATGGATGTGGTGGTGGAACCTGGGATTGGATGGATGGAACTCAATGAGCATCTGAAGCCGTACGGGTTATTTTTTCCTCTGGACCCTGGTAAGACGTTTGAGAACCTGAAATAGTGCAAGTATCTAACAAGGGAAAACATGTAAGAGTTTCATTTGGCTCCTCCTTGAAGTAAATTCTACTTGGCCCTGTCCATGCTGCATATGGTCTGGTTTCAGCCACAACAAACAAGATTTTGTTTTTCTCATAGGCAAGGAGTCTTCCCTTGACAAGACCTTTAGCTAGCTATACACCTGGGTATATGTGAGAATATTAGTCTTTTTCACTCGACAATGTCCTTTACTGATGATGGGATTTGAACTCGTGCTTTAGGGCAACAAAATCAAAATCGCAGGTTATGTTGGTAAGACGTTTGAGAACCTGAAATATTGCAAGTATCTAACAAGGGAAAACATGTAAGAGTTTCATTTGGCTCCTCCTTGAAGTAAATTCTACTTATGCACTTGGCCCTGTCCATGCTGCATATGGTTTGGTTTCAGCCACAACAAACAAGATTTTGTTTTTCTCATAGGCAAGGAGTCTTCCCTTTACAAGACCTTTAGCTAGCTATACACCTGGGTATATGTGAGAATATTAGTCTTTTTCACTCGACAATGTGCTTTACTGATGGTGGGATTTGAACTCGTGCTTTTGGGCTACAAAATCAAAATCGCAGGTTATGTTGGTTAGCTCTCCAAGTATATTGCCATTTCTAATTCCCTGGGTCATGCATGGGGTATGAGTGAGGAATTCTAGCCATGATACCTGCTGTCAGAGCAACGTGTACATAACTGTGGGGAAGGTGGAAAAGATAAGATGCAGCATGCCTTTGTCTTTTTCATCTGTTTGCAACCCTACAAGAGATGCAATAACAAGCCAACAAATTCTCAACACCTAAGGATATTCAAAAGGAGATCCGTTGATGTCATATCTCAGAACAGAGGGATGCCATGTGGAGCGATGTAAGTTCCATAAGCAAATATGGCGGTTTAGGCACAGAGAAATGAAAATGGAAGTATTGTCAAAAAATCTTTGGTGGATCCACCGTCAGGATAAAGGTCCATTTCTTTGGATTGAAAGGAAAAGGCAACGGCTCTTGTGATAAAGTGCCTAAAGAGCTTAAAGACTCTCGCCTGCAATGGAGGAGAGACCAGGAAGCATTGCAGGGATTTGGGGGTAGTGATGATTTGCAAGAGGACAGGGAGGATGTGTCCAAAAGAGGTAGGCTGGAAGATGATGATCATGCAGATATGCAGAGCCAAGTAGCTGTTGGGTCTAGCTCCGCCCCTCGAGCCCACAGGTCTTGCTTGCCCACCAAACCTTCTTTGAAAAGGGCAAGCATTAAAGCAGGGATTTAAAAACAGGCTATGTAGGATGTCACCGGTGAATTGACAAAGCTGTTTGTTCAATGTGCTTTGTCATTCAAGTGTACCCATCATTAGAGGAAGGCTATGAAAGCTATTAGCTGCATTGGTTATGAGTGGGAGAGCCCATCTTATGAGTCCTTGTGCAAAACGCAAAAGGGAAAAAGAGCAAATGGAGCTTGAGATGGAGCCTTTGAAGGCATTCGAGCAAAAATATGGTTCCACAGTCTTATGTGATGGCTGACAGACAGTAGGAAACAAATGTGTATGACACTTTAGTGTCCTCTTGTAAGGGCACAACATTTGTGCCTGCCATTGATGCTTTGCAGGGACAGTGGCGATAGGGGCCTTTATATGGCAGCGTTTGCGTCATACAGTGCCAGTGATTGGCCCTCAAAATAGTGTAGGTGATCTCTGACAATGGGTCAAATTGTGTCTATGGGCAGGATGCTAGAGGATGAGTTCCCACAGATTGTGTGGGCTCCATGTGCAGCTCATAGCCTGGACCTCTTGATAGAGGATGTCGCAAAGATTGAGTGGATCTTCGAGATCTTTCATGCTTCTCGGAGCATGGCCAAGTTTGTTCTTAGTTTGTTACAAAGAGGCTAAAGGTTCTCGCCGTGTATCATGCCCATATTGACTTGGAGTTGCTAAAGTCCAATGAGGGTCACATACGTGTTTATTGTGGTTGAGAGGCTTGTGAGAGTCCGTTAGGGGCTATTCAGCGTAGTTGTCTCACGAGAGTGGATGCAATGGGAGGATCGGGAGCAACCCAAGGCAGTTGCTTTTATGCACACTGTTATGCAAGACAGTCGGTGGGATGAGGCCAAGGCACTTGTCAAGGTGATTCAACCCATTTACAATGTGCTCCGCATCACAAACATGGAGGCAACACCGTTGGTCTCTTAAACGAGTTCATGGACCGCACTGAAGAGGCACTTAATCGATGCACCGTCCTACCTGTTGAGAGGTATGCATGCAGGCTTGCAGCATGCCAACCAAAAGCAAATGTTTTTCTTTTGTTTGTAACTTGCAATTGACATTAATCATTAAAATTTGAATAGGGTCCCAGACATTTGGGAGGTCTGAAAGCATAGATGGGGATTGGTTTCACAGACCAATCCATGCAGTTGCCCATATACTGCATCCAGTATGGCGGACTGAGGAGAAGTTCAATAGTGAGGAGTTGGAAGAGGGATGGCAGGAGTACATCCAGAGGTGGACATGAGGTGATCTTGAACTCCTGAGGAAGCTAGAGGACAAGCTCCTAGTGTTTCGCAATGGGAGCCATGCCTTCGGGAGAGCCACCACACTTATGAGAGAGATTGAGCTGTAGCCAATCTTTGCTGGTATCCACAGCTCAAGCTTTGAAGTGTGGAAGATTTCCATGATGTGAGTGTAAGAGAGATGAGGGTTCAAGGAGAGAGAGGAAGCTCAATCCATGACAATGGTCGAGAGAGAGAAATGAAATGAAATGAAATGTTATATTAACGTCTTCAAAAGGCCAAAGTGACCTATGAGACCAAAGTTACAACCATGTGACATCTGATACAGTATCTGGAAAAGAAAAGAAAGGACTGAAGGTAAGTATCTAGCCCTACAATACATCAGTAGGAAGCATCCGGAAGCAGCAACTAGGGAGAGTGGGAAGCTAATGCTACTAGTCAAAATGGGGTACATGAGTACATGGATACATGAATACATGAATATGGGGGAGTACAAAAGTGACAGTGAGTACAACAGTATATGGCTGGAGTGGTAATCATCCTAGGAGCTCTAGCATGGGTCTCTGCCGGATGGCCTGGATATCTGCCATAGTGAGATGCCTGGTCGGACGAGCCCAATGCCTCGCAATGATGCTCTGAATCCTCCGGTGTAGGCACCGTCTCTGATGTAAGGATCTGCGAACCCTCGGGCGTATGGAGTGGAGATATGGGGACCCTCAATGGATCACCACAGCCGAGCTAGTAGCACTGATGGATGGAGATGTATGGAGAGGCCCTTGGTTTCTATGATTTCCCGGATGATTAGGGCCAAGGCCTCCGTACCACATGATATTATCCGTGCAAAGATGGCTACCCCCCCATTGGTAGTAGAGGCACTCACTCGATCAGTCTCCTTTATACATAGCACTTGGGCTCTCCCTAGAGACAGATATGCTCGCTTAGCCCTGGAGTCTTCACGACAGTTCGCATCACAGGGAGACGGATCATGTTGGTATGCACAGATGACAGCTTGGTTCCAACTGCATGGCTTTAGTATGGACAGGCTACCTCCATTTCAGTACTCCCTGAATGCACCCTCCCTCTCTCTCACACGGGCAGAGATTACTAGACTTATCAGGCAGGACTTGACTCAGCTGGACACTAGGAGGACATGGATATAGCCGACACACGAGCTTGGTACGAAGATGGCTTTCTATAGAGATCATCTTCTCCAGCTCACGGAGGATGGGTTTGTGATTAGACCCAGCTACATGGATACTCATTTTTCTCATGGGGTATGGTGTGCTATTGGTCAGATGCGCACATCCTCACACCAGCTAGAGATTGAGACTGGCAGATTCAAAGGAGTACCAGGTGATGCCAGGATTTGTCGGTTGTGCCAGATGGAGCCAGAGACAGAGTTACATTACATATGTCACTGTCCAGTATATTATGAGATACGAGGCCGTTTTCACTGCCTGTTCAGAGAGGGTTTTGGACCACTTTCCAGAGTCATGAGATACCAGGATCAGAGATGCCTCGGATTATACTTGCTGGAGCTACGTAGACATAGAGAGGGTCTCTTGAGAGGGAGGGGATCAGAGAGGGAGAGACACCTACAGAGGCAGATTACAGACTTCTTTCGACCAGAGATTGAGCAGTCAGGCCAGTAGGCATTGCAGCTAGCCCCAGAGTATAGCCGCACCAGAGGTACACTGATTGATCGGGCTATAGAGCTGGGGCGGTCCAGGCGCCCCAAGATGAGAGGCCCATCTCGACACCGGCAGAGTCCCAACAAGCTGGAGAGAGCATATCATTGTACCACTCTTTAAGAGTGGGGACCCCATGGTACCAGGCAACTACAGGATGATCATGATTGGTCATTACTTGGCCAAATTATATGGCTCTATATTGGAGTCGGAGCTGAGCCCATGGGCAGAGAGGCATGGTCATCGAGCACATGGACAGGCTGGCTCCAGGAGAGGATTTACTACCTTGGATCACATACTGACACTTCGAGCACTTATTGAAGGGGGCAGGGCACAGAAGAGAAGGATATATTGCTGCTTTGTGGACTTCCGCAAAGCCTTCGATACCGTACCACGTGCCAGGCTTATGCACAGATTGCATGACATTGAGGTACCCGAGGATATACAGTGGGGGATATATGCTTTGTATGAGTCTGTGACAGGCAGAGTTCGAGCTCCAGGCGGACTATCTGATAGGGTGACTAGCACGATAGGGGTGAAGCAGTGATGCCCACTATCGCCCACCCTCTTTGGACTGTACATTGATGCGGTCTCTTATTATGTAGACAAATTGGGAGGCCCAGGGGCATGCCTGGGAGGGGTGTTGATACCCGTCTTGTTATATGCTGATGATATTGTTCTAATCTCAGACTCTCCGGAGGGATTACAGAGACACCTAGATGCATTACAGGCTTTCTGTGTGGATAGAGATCTGACAGTGAACCTTGGGAAAACCAAGGTTATGGTGTTTAACACCACACAGGCATGGGTGACGAGATCAGAGCCTCAGTTCACTTTCCGAGGGGAGCCAGTAGAGTACGTCAGGTCATATGTCTACTTGGGAGTTACTTTCACAGGACCGTGTTTCTCCCTGAAGGAGGCAGCAGCAACTAGATTAGCTCGAGGGCATGCAGCCTTGGGGGCACTTGAGAGACAGTGTGCACACATATAGTTTCAAGAGCCACGCACCAAATTGTGGCTATTTAATATGCTTGTCACACTGACCCTCTTGTACGGAGCTCCAATTTGGGGACCCAGTATACATCACAGATCTCAAAGAGGGACAGATGAGGGATGGAGGCAAATGGAGAGACCACTGATTATGATGATTGCCCACATGATTCGGAGCAAATCATGAGTACCACATGAGATTGTTCGGGCTGAGCTGGGTGCCCCACCAGTAGTAACCGAGGCCCTATTCCAGGCAGTTACCTTTTTACAGCGGCTATAGGAGCTCCCTCAGCAGAGGTACTCCCGATTGGCATTGACCTCATCCATACAGTTGGCAGAGGATGGAGATACTCATTGTTGGTACGCTCAGATGAGATCATGGTTTGACCTACATGGTTTGCGGATAGAGGCACTACCACCCTTTCAGTACAGTCTGGATTGTCCATTTTTGGATCTCACCCGCTCAGAGCAAAACCGCGTGATCAGGATGGATATCATCAGAGTGGACATAGAGAGGACATGGACTAGCCCCCTTGAGCCCTTGGGCACGAAAATGGCTCATTACAAGAGCCATTTTCTACACCTCTCACCGGATGATTTTATCACCCGCTCGACGTGCATGGATGTACACCTATCACATGGGATACGTTGTGCCATTGGACAGATCCGGACCTCATCACACCAGTTGAGGATTGAGACAGGGCGATATGTGCATCAGATCTTGGATGACCACATTTGTCAGCTATGTTACCAGGAGGTAGAGACAGAGGAACACTACATTTGCCGATGTACAGTCTATTATGAGATCCGAGGGAGATATCACTGCCTCTTCCGAGAGGGTTTTGGGCCGTTACGCAGGGTCATGGAGTTCGAGGATCAGAGATGCCTGGGATTGTTTCTACTTGAGCTCAGGAGACACAGAGAGACCCTCTTGGCAGACAGGAGGCCGAGCCATGATGTAACTAGACAGAGGACCCTGACAGATTTCTTCGGCACCAACACCAGCAACCCAACCCACACACCTCCTGATACCTCCTCCATTTGGCCATCAGGGCACCGACCACGCTCCCAGGGAGCCACCACTGATAGAGCAGTTATCTTATGTCGTGCTCGTCGGCCACGCCCACCAGGATCCCGACCACGGCATCCTCACCATCGCCAGATCAGAGCCATTATTGCTCGGCATCGGAGGCGCCTACCTCACTTCTACGACCTCTCCATTCTAGATAGCCCCATGACGGAGATACTTGATCTAATGAGAGGGCAACACTTCAACTGATCAACATACATGGATCTACCTGATATATATTTTTCAGTATTTTCTAGTATTTTCTACTCAGTATCATCTTGGAGTCTTACAGTTCTGTTCTTATAACTGTAGGACAATCAGTTTATTGTACTTTTTAGTCTCATTTGTTGTTCTCTTTGATGAGACACCAACTTCAGATGTACTCTCAGTTTTGGTCTCATAGGCCACTATGGCCTCTTAGAGATGTTAATATATCATTTCATTTCATTTCTCTCTCTCATGTATTTACTTGCAGAACAATCATCTCTCTATCTCTCTCTCTCTCACTTTGCAGCACCCGTCTCATTGGCACCATGAAATCCATCAGCCAATGGTAGTTCTACAGAATATTGGGAAAATCTTGGGCCTGCCAAAAGGTGGCAGCAGCCAATTATCTCTTGCAATAAAAATGTGGCAGCTCAACTTGGCCGATTATACAAAAGAGGAGACGCTTTCTTATTTATTGCATTGACGTCATTCAAAATATCTTTTTGGCCATTAGGTAATATTTTATGTGCTATAAAAATTCTACTTTTAACTCTCATGGAGAGGGTGTGCATCACACGATTGATGATGAAAGGGTTGTTCTAGTATTAGTGTAATATTTTATGTGTTATAAAAATTCTACTTTTAACTCTCATGGAGAGGGTGTGCATCACACGATTGATGATGTAAGGGTTGTTCTAGTATTAGTGTTAGTGTGTGGAAAAATTACTGTTTTATGTGACCTTTCTTGATTATGCTATAGAGTTGCACAGTTTTTGGATGGATTGAGGGGGTATATTAGTGCATCATGATGAGAGGTTTATTCTCTTGATTCATGTATTTACGACGATACCTAAAGGTGTCTAACATGCATTAGTAATTTGCTTGCGTTGCTTGAATTGGTCTTTTGGTCTCTCAAGTTCTAGTGGGTGCGGAAAGGATGCCTCCGCAGTAAACCATATATGGTTCTCATAGAGTTAGTTTAGTTAAAAGTCCTCTTTCAGCGATCTTCAAGCTAGGGTTGCTCTTAGTGAGCAATGGTGGATCACCCACAAATCCCCCACAGGGAGTGCTACACCTACTTCTTTGGCCGCTTATTCTCAATTCACTTCAGAGTTGTATTTTTGAGAGAAGAAAGAGAGTCTCATTTTGACATCATGTAGTACTGGGAGGAACACTGGATTATTGTTATTGAGATCATGTAGTTGCTGTGCCTTAGCGTGGTGGCAAGGCCTCAAAGGAAAATCCCACGCTTCATGGACTTGGTCGGTCTTCAAGGATATGTTTATGGAGACCTTTTGTGAAGTGGTTGGATGAGACCATAGGCTTCCGTCGTTTGTAGACTATTCAGTTAGGTGGGATGACATTTGAGGCTTTTATCCAAGAGTTTAGAGAGCTTATCATTGTGTTTGTCTCTTTTTCATACAAGGATTTTCTTGGGATTATTAAAATGAAGTGAGGCGAAATATGATGGAAACCTATGATGACGCAATCCACTTTGCAAAGACTTACGATGATAACCTGGCAGTTACTCGGAAGGATGATGATGGTCCTTTTGGACCACAACCGAGAGACCTAATGGGAGGTCTTGTCTCCTCAGAAATCAAAGTAGAAATCTCTTGGTAAGAGAATTTGGGCTGATTTCGTGGTAGCGATTGAGGCCCATGCTAGGGGTTGTTTAAAATTTCATAAACCACCTTGTTTTTCATTCACTTGTTCTTTGAACAAGAAATCTGGTGGTGGTGGAAGTGGTGGCAAGCTTGCACACATGTTCAATTTAGTTTGGTCTTGCTCTAGGTAATCTCTTTATTTCTTGTATTGATGTCTTATCTTTGCATTATACATGGTGAGAGTTGTCTTCTCAACATGGAGGTGTTTGGTCCTCATGACTTAATGTGTAGAACGAGTGATAACCTATGCACATGTATTATTTGATGATGGAAGTATTCACAATTTTATTGATGCTTTCCTTGTGTATAGATTTCGTATGCCAATGGCATCTAGTGAACAAGGCAAAGGAAGGTTCCTCACCTCTCTTTGAGAATTCAAGATTATGAAGAGGAGCTATCTTTTCTCACATTACGCCTTGATAGTGTACATATTTTACTGGACAAAGATATTTTTTTACAAGAGTGTAATGTAAATATTGACTATGTAAATCATGCAATTACCTTTGAATACAATGAGAAGAATTATCGCTTGTATGATAACTTTTATGGTCTTCTGAATAAAATGCATTCTTCTGTTGATCATATTCAAATGCAATACATAAAGAGAGTAGTTTTTATTCGGCTTTTAAAACTGTGAGTATACTTCGTAGAGAAAAATGTAATATTCTTTGGTCAGTTCTTAATTTTGACATACAATTTGATGATGAGATTAATTTTCATTGAAGTAGGAGCGTTGTTTTGCAATCTTAGAGGTATTAACTGCTTAAGTCATGGATTCGACTTTCAATGTGGGCAAATTAATGGTGCGTTTGGACTCTTTTATGATGTAAAAGACTACAAGACTAGCTAAAATCTTAAAGCTGATATTAATAATTTATAAACACATAGCTTATGTGCAAAAAGCAAATAACTTAAGAGTTCCACATACACTTACTATTAATGAATGTTGGGTTTCTGGGCTAGTAAGTCCTCTCTTCAAATTCAAAAAAAACTACTCACAAGTATTGAAATTCACTCAGTTTCCATGCATAGAAATCAATTCACACCTTTGCAGGCGACCCAACAATGAGGCATGCTGCTACTAGCATGACTGGATATGCGTTTTTGAGTGCCCATGCCGAAAGATCAATCTAGACAAGATTACGATCCAAACAAAGTTCGAACGCGAGTTCATGTTTGTTGGTGTTCCTACCAGTGAAGGACAGAGAAAGTGTGCTCAGACCAAATAGAGGAAAGAGGATGTACCACGATTTACTTGAGTGCCCTCAACAGTCTTAGTACATCTAGCCTTCCAGATATGCCTAGCTGTCAAGCTCCCAATACATTTCCAAGATGAGTTTCCCAAGTGATATGCTGGAAAGGAAGAGTCTAGAATCTCCACCAAGGTCGTGGTATGAGTGGTTCCACAATGAGCATGAAGGACACAATCTTCTATCAGATTCCCTTATAGAATATATGGAATCCTCAATTAGTAAGCTACGCACCTGCTCCCCAAGTGATTAAGCATGGCCGTCTCGTGATAAGAGACATAAGCAATGCGATCTTATGCCATACTCTTTGGGCCTCTGCGCATTCCCGAACACCATATTGAATGACCTCTAAATAGTGCGTGACATCTATGAAGATTGGGGGTTGCACCTACCACTGCTCTCCACTAGTTATAAGATGATTACAGAGGAGGATTTGAACATTGATAAGTTTGAACGGTTATGTACAAGAATCACAAGAATCACATCAGTTTATATTTGACGGTAAGACAAGTCATCTTCACTGAGAACTTTCAAGTATGTGAGAGGACAGTTTGAAGAGCTTTAAGGTCTTTGATTTAAGGTTGAATATTCATAGCTTATGCTTCGTTACTGAACATCGCAACTAGGCGAGGAACTGTCTAGCTTTCTTGCCTTGGTAGGATAGTTTAAGTTGTATGTGATGTGCCATCATCATTTTAGGGTTAAGCAAAACAATGCCCGTGAATGT
This sequence comes from Cibotium barometz, assembly GCF_041138505.1. NCBI lineage: Eukaryota > Viridiplantae > Streptophyta > Polypodiopsida > Cyatheales > Cibotiaceae > Cibotium > Cibotium barometz. The sequence goes on along the minus strand of NC_141063.1, from coordinate 19,122,505 downwards.
GGGTTCAATTGCATTAAGTTGTTATTGAATAAATTTTTTGTTTGTTGATGTTTGTTGTAGGACCTGGAGCTTCCATTGGAGGAATGTGTGCAACGCGCTGCTCTGGCTCCTTGGCAGTACGGTATTCGCAATCTTTAATCAATCTGATGGGTCCCAGACATATGATATGATTGCAAACATTTTACTTTTGTCGTAATTTCTATAGGAGGAAAGTTGTAATATTTCATGGATGGGTAATGTTATTGATGGAAGAAATTGTACTATGCGGCGTGCTTTAGAGATAGCGTGTTGACAACTACAGTGAATGGAAGATAGCAAACACGTGAGTTCTTCTAATTGCTGCTTTTTTTCCCCCTTGAGTTGATGCTTCCATAGTCACAACTCGGTACCCACCAGGAGAGGGCTTGGTGTTCCCGCCCAACGGCATTACAATACCAATGGGGGCCTGCAGGGATTTGAACTCTGGACCTCCCCTCCCCAGGCCACACCAGGCCACACCGCTGTGGGCTACACAATGGTTGGCCTCCTAGTTGTTGGTTTGGCTGTCAAATTGGTGTCAAACCAAGATCACCGAGAACTTTGACCCTTTTCATAAATGAGGGTCTTATTGATGTGCAATATTGGCATACCTTTCTTCTGTATAGCAGACATGCAGATTTCTTTTTTGAAGTCTTCATCCAAGTTGCAGCCATCTGGTATAAACTAATTCTTTTTATCCAAAAGTGATGCAATTGTGCAACCAACTATCACGTGGGTGTATGTTCTCTTTGATGCTAGCCTTGAGTGTGCCCTTCACCTCCCCAGAAGTGATATCTTATCTAGTAAGACTGTAGATGATGCAAAATTTGCGTGTAATTTTGATAAATTGTATGCCACAAGTGTGCTTTTCGCTTAATCTGGAGGCTTGTTTGAGGATACCAATTAAGAAGCTGTGATTTGGTCTCGTGTTTGAATGACATATGAGATTTCCCATGAGCTTCCAGCAGAGTGTCTCTTCAGTAGTGTAGGAGTGTCAATGGGTGGGTTGGCTTCAAGCCAACTTTCATCCACATACCTACCAGCTTGCATTTACACAATGCCCTGTGCTGAGATATGAAGATCAACATACCTACCAGCTTGCATTTACACAATGCCCTGTGCTGAGGCATGAAGATCCCTGAAAATTTAATAATAACACATTAGTGCATTAGCCAAGGGTCCCTGCTTTTATCTCCATCTTGGTATGCAAGGAAATGGGAACTCCTAAATGATTTTGCGGAATCCTTGGCGGGACTTCCAAGGTAGATTCCATCCTTGGTGATCCCAACAGCTTTGACTTTTCATGCTTCGTGCCTGAAGTTGATATACAACATCGAACACCGACGCTATGGCTGGATCTTGATGGACTGTATCATATCTCTACTCCTGTGGGGCTGCAGTATACTCATCAATTCCATTAAGATCATGTGTAAAGTTGACCCATTAAGTGGCCTTTTTTTTCCAGCTTCACTGCCACAATCTCCAGTGTCTGATGCAGTGTCTGAATTCCCAAGTGCCATTGGCATGGACACCCATATATGTGGATCAACCTTCATTGCTCTCTCTTGTTCTATAGCTGCACCTATTTCATACCCCAATCATGGATTACCATTGCTGTCTTGAGCTGAGTATGCTACATACTTTCTTGGTAATCAGTTTGATGAGGTGGTCATCAAATACATGACAATGACCATGTGCTTGCCCCTTATTAAATACAGATTAGGTTAGCATTAGAGGACTGTCATGTCAATAAGTTACCCACCATCACTTTGCTGTTACTTGAAGGCCAATGGAGAGTTAGGGTTAGGGTTTAGAGATGCTGCAAACAGGCGTGGAGAGCAAGAGAGAGAGAACACGACTTCAGTCTATTCAGTTGATAAAAATGTGAAGTACAATAGCCACATAATAAGTGACCTAAAGAGATGTGTTCACATGTCGGGCCATAAAATGTGCCGGGTGGACCAAAACACCTATAAACTGCTTATAAGTGAAACTAAGCTAAACTGGGGGAAAAAACCTCCACTAACTGAAGTAAAAAGTGCCCCAGTAATCTACTGATGATCACTAGCACTCTTCTAGGTGCATACACAGCATAAAACCCAACATTACTGCCCCGGAAGGATGTGTTTCAGTCCACGGAGAGTTTTGCCATCATCTTTATGAACCATGGACCTTGAAACTTGGCAGTTACTCAATGTATACCCTTCTCCTTGAGGTTCGGAGGACTTGAAAGTTCCCATCTATTTTGTATGCATGCCACTTTTTATTAGTGATGACTAAGAAGAGGACCGTGTAGATAGTAATCTGACTATCAAGGCGGATATCTTTTGAAGCCTCTGACTTGCGCACTTTTGCAAAGAGCTTTGCCTTGTACTTGAGCATTGTACTTGAGCAATGTGCTAATGAACTTATACGTTACCATGTAGACCCACTTGACAGCTGTTGTGACCTCGTTTTTTTGGTAAGGATCTAAGGATTGTTTCCAATGAAAAGTAATATGCTCGAGGAAAAGTTGTCGGTATGGTTTGTGCACTGGAATTGGAAGATGCCAGTCTGGATGTTCGTTTGAGGCAAGTGGCCGAACAAAGGTTTAATCCTTGAGTTACGGCTGTGGGCTAGGGACTCACCCCGTGTGCAGCATGGGGGACTAAGGTTTACAAGTGTCTCGAGCTGTGTGGACAGGTAAGCTTACACAAAGGTGCACATTGTGAATGAGTTACTCATCACTTTGCTGTTACTGCCCCGGAAGGGTGTGTTTCAGTCCACAGAAAGTTTTGCTATCATCTTTATGAACCTTGGCAGTTATTCAATGTATATTTTCTCCTCGAGGTTCGGAGGACTTGAAAGTTCCTATCTATTTTGTATGTGTTAGTAACTAAGAAGAGGACCATGCACATAGTAATCTGGCTATCAAGACGGATATCTTTTGAGGCCTTTGACTTGCACACTTTTGCGAAGAGCTTTGCCTTGTACTTGAGCAATGTGCCAACGAACTTATACGTTACCTCGTAGACCCACTTGACAGCTGGTTCGACCTTGGTATTTTTGGCAAGGATCTAAGGATTGTTTCCAATGAAAAGTAATATGCTTGAGGACAATGGTATGTTTTGTGCATTGGCATTTGAAGACGCCAGTATGGATGTTCATTTGAGGCAAGTGGCCAAAAGGAAGGTTTAATCCTTGAGTTACGGCCGTGGGCTAGGGACTCATCCGTGTGCAGCATGGGGGACTAAGGTTTACAACTGTCTCCAGCTGTGTGGACGAGTAAGCTTACACAAAGGTGCCCAATTCTCGGGGTTATAAATATAGGATGTCACTTTGAAACCTATACCATGCTATGCCTCCTTTCTCAACTTTTCTTGTTCCTTCTTGCAGGTAAAACACCTTATTGTCGTCTCGGTTCTTTTAACCTTTGAGGTGGTGCAGCTTAGGCGTGGAGGTTGAGGGATTAGGCCATCTAACAGAGACTGTGCTTAACCATTAAGTTAATTAAACACACTTAAACATGAAAAATTAAACCACACCATATAAGTTCATAAACCTTGCACTAGGGTCAAAGATGGGCGCCCCCCCCCCCCCCCCGCCCCCCCCCTTCCCCGCGAGCCGTGCGTCATACCCCGCTGCCCACCCCAGAGCGGTGCTATCAACCCCACCCTCCCCCCTTTGCCACTAGTGTTGCATAGAAACACGTTTCACACCATTTCAAAACGTACGAAATGTTTCGTGCTGTAGGAAACACGTTTTTTACTAGCCTGATTATAATGTCCTATGTGAGTACATGGGCTCTTTTTCACACGAAAAAGAGAAACAGACTCTCCACAGCACAATTGGAGAGTTTTGTCTTTTGCCATTGCAATCTTCGATTGCTAGAGCAAAAGGGTCATCCATTGAGCCTCGCCAAGTGAATCCTGATAAGATTGATGTCACAAAGTGCAAGGAGATTCCCGACATTCCTCTAGAGGAGAGAGACATCTGTTCCATGCTCTATGAGGAGATCATGGCTCCAACTCGCACTACACGATCTCGTCGAGAGGCTAGTACTAGTGTGGCACCTGCACCTCTAGAGGATGAGGCATTTGAGGACTTAGCTACCGGCAGTGACCATTAGAGTGAGGCTGCAAAGGCAGAGGATGCAGATGAGGATGAGCACGAGGAGGAGGATGAAGTAGATAGTAGCTACTAGCATCATTTTATTTGAACTTTGTTATTTAGTTTTGACATGTTATATTTATGTACTCTTTTGATACTTTCTTGATGCTAGCATCTAGCTTCATTTGCAATTTGTGCCATGGATCATAGATTTTGAGTCATGACTGATCACCCATGTGGTGATCCTTTTGATTTCTGTTTAGTGATCACTATTAATGAAGTATAAAGCTTTTTCTTGGTAGTGGGTAGTGGTCCAATGATCAATCGTGATTTGTGATATCTTACATGTATTTGATGTTTTTATTGAAATGAATTTAGTGTGGTCTCTTATAAGTTATGTCATAGGGCTAAATACATTTTTTTTTTGTATATTTCAAGTTAAAAAAATATATATTTTTTAAATTTTGTTTGAAACCTTTTTGGACCCATTTCTTACCTTTTAGGAAATGTTTCACAAAACTTATGAAACCTGTTTCATACTTGGGGTTTCAGAAACGCCTGGCAATACTGTCTGCCACAATCTTCTCTTGGACATGTTCTTTTGCTAGATCTAATTGGTAGTGGAGTTTGTGTTGATTTTTTTTCGCTACGCAATACCTAGAGCATCAATCACTGCTAGCTTGTGCATTTGATTTATGTGCTCATCATTGCGTATCTCCGCATCACTGCTGCAAGAGGTCTCCTTGGTTCTTTCTGTGGTGTCTGATGCAATGTCGAAATCCCTAAGTGTCCACTGCCTTTAAGGTTTACAAGTGTCTCGAGCTGTGTGGACGAGTAAGCTTACACAAAGGTGCCCAATTCTTGTGAGTGTAGTGCTGATGATGATGCTATGACTGATGCTACTAATTATGACTCTGATGATGGTCATCATGATGAGGCTAATACTAATCTAATCGCTGACTTAATCATGGATTAATGTTGTTCATGCCAAAGATTATCCATGGCACGAGCGTGCACGTGACATCCTGCTACTGTTGCCGACAGGTTCCCATGCCCTTCCCATGCTGCTGGTTATGCTGCTGAAGATGATGATGTTGATGCTAATGATGCTGATGATGCTGATGATGATGCTACTATTGATTATGACTCTGATGATGGTCATGATGATGAGGCTAATATTGAGCTAAACGTTCACTTAATCAGGGATTAATGCTGTTCATGCTGAAGATTAGCCATGGCACGAGCATGCACGTGACAATATGCTTGAGGACAAGTTGTCGGTATGGTTTGTGCACTGGCATTGGAAGACGCCATTGTGGATGTTTGTTTGAGGCAAGTGGCCAAACGAAGGTTTAATCGTTGAGGTATGGGGTTCACCCATGTGCAGCATGGGGGACCAACGGATTTATTCTTGGTCGTCATCTTGCATGTTGATGACATGCTGCTCACAGGCCGTGATGTGGATCAGATTTCAGCCTTTTAAGGCCGAGTTACATTGTACATTCGGGATGTCAAATCTAGGTCCGTTGCACTATTATTTGGGCATGTTTGTTTTTCTTTAAGTACATATGGAGTAGGTACACATGCATAGAACATGGGAGTTTCGGCAAATGTTGGTATTTTGGGAGGAAATAACCCTCACTTACATAGCTTTTTTCAATAAAAGCTTATGGGATTATTCACTTATAAATGAGTTATTATAAGCCTTGACCCTTCCCCTAGCTCCCAGATTAGGTCGGCTAACCGTATGGTTAGCATCAAGTAGGTACGTAACATATCGTCCTCTTGGAGGCCACAACTTTGGTGTTCAAGGATCGGCAATGACTACACTATGATTGATTTTGACTTGCCCACCCATCCCTGAAGGAGAAAGTTATGCAGCAGAGCCCCATCACAATACATGACTTCTCCCTGCCCACCCTTCCCTTTTGTCCCAATTATGCTGTTAGTGAGAAGAAAATCTACTATCTTCACAAATCTCACAAACTTCCACTGGTTGCTAGAAATGTCAAGTGTTTTCCATGTGTTTTTGAAGAACCGCTCTATTCTATATCTTTTTGATGCAAGTGACCCCTTTTATCACCCTCTGAAGCTTTACACTATGCAAACACTCGAAGGAACCCCCATGCGTAGGCCATCAGACCCCTCATCACTTATTGGGGTGACAACAACATTTTTGACATCTTCCTTCGGCTACCTGACCTAGAAATGTCAAGTGTTTTCATGTCGTAGTGTTTTTGACGAACCGCTCTATTCTATATCTTTTTGATGCAAGTTACCCCTTTTATCACCCTCTGAAGCTTTACACTATGCAAACACTCGAAGGAACCCCCATGCGTAGGCCATCAGACCCCTCATCACTTATTGGGGTGACAACAACATTTTTGACATCTTCCTTCGGTTACCTTACCTCCCCAGTTGACGAGCCTAACTCGGTTGGTAGTATCAAACGTTGTTGCCAACCACTAAGGCCTGATGACTTGTTAAGCCTATACTGGACCAATAGCTCCTTGGGTGGCTTGCTTGCCAAGCGGATAAAACTGTTATCAATTGGTTTAATCAATAACCTCGAGGAGTGTAACATCACAATTAGTTTTCTATTTTTCTTGCAACTTTACCTTAGGAGGTAGTCACATGGAGGTAAAAAAATGTATATTGTTTCTCATGCATTATGCATCTTTTTGCAGCTATGGGACCATGAAGGACAATGTTCTTTCCATGAAGGTTTGCCCTGTTTCCTGCCAAACTGTGTACTTCTCAAAGTGTCAAAGAAAGTAGTGCTTTCTCCGTGTGCATGTATCACTCTTTCAGAACACCATCTTCTTAATAAACATTACTGTAATGTATTTATTCTACAGTTTTTGTTTCATCAGGCTGTGCTGGCCAATGGGGATGTAATAAAAACAGCAAATCGAGCTCGCAAGAGTGCAGCAGGGTAAGCATGTCACTGTTGCTTCAAAGTCTACAAGGAATAATCCATCATTAGGTCCATGAATCATTACTATCATGTCTTACAGCTGGCCCGGATCACACCACTCATTTTGAATACTGAGTGTTTGGAAGGGTGAAATAATGCCCCTAGGAGATTCACTTTGTACATTTATGAATGGCCACTTGCATGCTTGACCTCTTGAAAAATACCCAGGCATATGCAATAATGGTAGAGTTTCTATGCTCTGTTGTAAGTTGGAGACCTCAAATTGAATACCCTTATTACCACATACACATAAGTTCATAGTAACCCTTATAGGGTCACAGTGGATAGAAGGCCATGACTACAGAAAGAAGAGAGCAAGAGAACTGTGTAGGCGGAGAGGGTGAGAGAGTACAAAGCCAATGATTTCACATGACTCAAAGATTATGATTGATGTGATAAAAACTTCAATGAGTACAATGCTTTTATAGGCTTATAGCCTTATCTTTTGACACATCACACACACTGGGCAATGACACATGGCTAGGCCTGTGACATCACTGTGTGGCTGTTCACACACATAAGCACAGTAACACACACTAAGAGGTGGTTTACACACATAGACACACGAGACTCCGAATCCCAACAATCCCCCCTTCGGAAGGTGGTAAGACCCAACACGCAAAGGAAGTAGCAACCTTCTAACTCCATCACATGCTGCAAGGGAGCGATCTAGACATGCACACCTCTCATGCCATGCTAATCCTCCAATCAGCAAGTGACCAAAGTAGCAAGACCAGCTCTTCGTCACCCCCTAGTTCCTAACAGGGATAACCCTTTTTGATACTGCAATGGCATTGGCACTTTCTACAGACAAAAGGATCCCCTAGTTCTAGTTGTGGGTGCTTTCTATGCCACATGCAGTATTCATGCCCATTAGGTCTACCCTGAATCTTGATGGTACCTCTTAAATTCAGTCATGAACTACTTTCTATTGCAAAGAAAACATGTGTAGATTCCTTGTGTTGCAGGTATGATTTGACAAGGCTGATGATAGGGAGTGAGGGGACATTAGGAGTCATAACGGAAGTCACTCTTCGTCTCCAGAAGATTCCAGAAGCTTCTGTTGTAAGCACTTCTGAATCCAGTTCTAATTCAACTGTCTTATGGGTCTTTTATACTTGGTCTAAGTTTGTTTTAGTTTGTTTCAGAATGTTGACATAGAGGGAACGTATTTTGTAGGTAGCCATTTGCAGTTTTCCAAGTATAAAGGACGCAGCTGATGTTGCGATAGCTACCATGCACAGTGGCATTCAGGTACCCATATGAACAACCTAATGACCAAGGATCGTGAGATCTCCAATACAGTGTTTTATAATGCAAGGGTTAGGAAGGGGTTTTAATACTTTGATGTTTTGTCTTGAGGCTAGGGGCTTTCAGTCAAATCATGCTGTAATTTGCATAATATTAGCTAAATTCTGCGTTGTTTCTAACTGATTTGAACTTGGCAGGCAAGCCGCGTGGAGTTGTTGGATGAAGTGATGGTGAAGGCGCTAAACTTAGCAAATGGGAAGGATTTCTCTCAAAAGCCAACCTTGATGTTTGAGTTTATAGGCACAGGTGAAACCTTTTCCATTTTGCCAGTAAATAGCTGACTGGGAGAAAGTGATACACTTGGGGTCTTACACATAACCCTCACTTCTAAAGGGGGAGATCTCATCCATGGGCAGGGGATCTCCCCTGTCCAACTCCCATGGGTGCGATGGGTGGGGGATCTGTCTGTCAAGGCCGTCAGGGTCTGTAACCACATAGCCCCTGCCCCTGAAAAGGGGACTACCTGCCCACTTGTCATGGGTGGGGGTCTACCTGTTAAGATGCTCACTGTTAAAGAATGAGAAATACTTCATTAGAGAAAAGATTGTATAAGTTTTGTCTGGTTAGAACAGCATATGCCAGACTTCTTGTTGTGTGCTTATCTAACACTTCGAACTAAGCTAGTTGCAGCCAATGCGTGCTGTTGCTTTCAGATGCTTATGCCATGGAGCAAACCTTGCGGGTTCAGAAGATTGCTGAAGAACACAAGGGGCATGGCTTTATATTTTCTGAATCTCCAGAGGAGAAGGAGCAACTCTGGAGGGTATGCTCTTAATGACATTTTTTGGAGGGTTTCCGCATGGAAATGGGTATAGAATCTCCAAACGGACAAGGATATTTCTGAAGGGGTCGTGCATGATGGTGGTGTGCCATAAGTGAATTCCCTGGGAGCATGTTCTCAATTGTTTATCCTATTGTAATTTTTAATGGAAGTGACCCTAATAAAATTTAAGGAAGTGGCCCTCTTAATTTTAACTATTTTGCTACAGATGCGCAAGGAGGCATTATGGGCCTGCTTAGCTATGCATTCCGAAGCCGATGCTTTTACCACAGTGGGTTACATCCGAGGGATTTTATGTTAGCCATGTATAGTTGTTACCGCTGGATCTTCACGTGATTGGCTTTTTGTTCACAGGATGTATGTGTTCCTCTATCCAGGCTTGCAGAATGCATCTCTAGAACCAAAGAGGAAACAGATGCCTCGTTCATCAATTGGTAAGCACATTTTACTCTTTGGACCTTTCAATGCGAGTGATTTTTTGACACTAGCTCTGTTTCAAGCTAAGACATTTCTAACGGTGTTACTTCAGTGCAACACTTGCACACGCAGGTGATGGCAACTTCCATACTCTTATCTTATTTGATTCATCAAAAGAAGAGGAGGTGCGAGAAGCCATGCGACTATCCACACTCATAGTTAATTTAGCTCTTCAAATGGAAGGTGGGTGCTGATCATTGCCAACAGTGTGTTACCACTCAATGTGAATGAGCACATGCTCTATGTAAATGCTTTCATTGTGCATCTGTGAATATGTAGCTTTTCTTTATCATCTTGAATCCATGAGAAACTTTCTGAAGGATTGGCTCTACAAAAATGTATTATACAACGATGAGTCAAGACAATGCATAAACGTTAGAATGAGCAAGTCAGCCAAGGACATTCAGTCACATCAAACAGAAAGAGAATATGAATGCTTGGTCCAAGGCCTCCCCACACGTGGTATGAAAACACCATTATACCCATTCACAAGGCCGGAATCACAAAACTACCGAACCATTATGGTCGGCCATCTTATGGCGAAGATATATATGTTCTGGGCTCCCAATTTCCATTCCAAGAGGTACAAGTAGGAGAAATAGTGCCTACCATAGTGTATTGGATAATCCCCCATTCTCAAGAGCTTGTAGAGATGCCAAAAGCCATCACATAATCCTGTTTAAAGATCCAAAAAACACGGAACTTACATCACAGCTGGTGACAGGAGCTGTATTCTTAGGCCCAAAATTCTCATGAGATCAGCAGGAGAAGCAAGAATAGTTTGTGGGTATGCATCTCTAGAAGGACGCTTGGAGAGGAACTGCTTTCAAGCACAGTTCCAATAGGTCCAAGACTCACTAGTTAGATCGGCAGCCATGTATGGAGCACTATTTGGTCTGTAGATCTCATATCACATGATTGGAGTTCAATAGATAGACTACAAATCATGGTGCTTTCCCAACTTATCTGCAACAAACACTCAATTCATCACCATTATCTTCACATAAATATCTCGTTTTAGCTGATTACTTACATACGGAGGGCACGCAAGTTTGGAACCTTGACACAAGTAGACGGCAACTCCCATGGCTAGCCCTGTCCTCATCCATGCAGCTTGCATCACAAGGGGTTGGTATACCTTGTCAACAAGGAAATGGATGACAGCACATGGTCTCTCTATAGATGCTTTGCCACCATTCAGTATCCTAGATGGTCCCATCCATTATTGAGGCAAGAACTATATCTCAATGGGCCAGCTTTGGGTGCCATCCACACATGAGAACTGAGAATTACGAAGATGCCGTATGTGGCATGCATGAGGTTGAGACCAAGGAGCATGCCATCCTTTGATGCCCAATGTACTGTGAGATTAGAGGCCACTTTCATTGCCTATTCAGAGAGGGATTTGGTTCTTTTTGTCAAGTCATAGAGTATGAGGATCAAAGGCGTTTGGCTTTTTTTCTTCATGAGATACAGAGACAAAGACCAACTCATGAAGGGACAAAGTTCATGAACATTGGGCATCGCCAACGCCCATGAGTCAGATGACAAGGACAAGTGCACCAAAACAGGGAGTTTCCAGCCGTAGGGAGTTTCTGTCCGTATGTCCAATTGCCTAGCTACTAATAGACCCCCTCTAACGACACAACAGGAAACACATCAAAGACCCAAAGCTCAGCTGAAGAAACCACCTTCCAGGACATGGGCCACTTTGGTCTTCAACAGATGTTTAATCTCTCTCTCTCTCTCTCTCTGCTGGTTCGCTGTTCGCTGTTCGCTGGTTCTCTCTCTCTCTCTCTCTCTCTCTCTCTCTCTCTCTCTCTCTCTCTCTGCCTGTTCGCATTCGCCCCCCCCCCTCTGCCTGCGCCCCCCCCCCCCCTCCTTTTTCCCAGCCGCTTCGCTCGCATTCGCCCCCTTTTGCCTGCTCGCATTCGCCCCCCCCCCCCCCCCCCCCCCCCCCCCCCCCCCCCTTTTTCCCAGCCGCTTCGCCTGCATTCGCCCCCCTTTCCCCACCCACCCCTGCTCAGGCCCCCAAGGCAGCAACATAATGGGGACTTGAATTTCATCCACTTCTTCTCTCCCGCTGCCTGTTCTTTGCCTGCTCCTTTCAAACATTCCCTCCCTCTACAATGGGAGGGTCTGTAGATGACAAAATCAGCCAGCTTGATCATATCCTTAGGGATCTTATCAAGGACCAGAAGAAGACATTGGACAGCACCATCACCGCCATCAAGAAGGACTTATTGACGGGCATGGGGAAGCTGGAGGCCGAAGCAGAAATATGGAAGGAAGAGAAGCTTACCATGCAAGAGGAGTGGGAGAAGGAAAAGCTCGCCATGCAGGAGGAAATCAACCTTTTGAAGGGTGAAGTGGCATCCTTACGCGATCGTCCACGGGAGGAAGGAGAGACTCTTGAGGTGGACAAAGAGGCGATCAAAGAAGAGATCACCAAAACCCTCACCCACACAATCGAGGGGAAAATGGAGGCGGCCCGCGAAGGATGGGTAGAAGTGATGAAGAAGAACATCAAAAAGGAGGTGCAAGAAGATGTACAAGTGATGAAGAAGAACATCAAGAAGGAGGTACAAGAAGATGTACACATGATGCAGTCTACTCTTGATGAAGAGAAGATGCGACGGATCCGGCGCCTCAACATCCGAGTCACAGGGATACCAGAGAGCACTACCTCCATGCCCGAGATTGACGGGCGGAACCTATGTACCAAGCTAGGACTAAAGGAGGATGAGCCGCTCCCATTCACTAGAGTATGGAGGACAACCCCAAAGGACTCCACCAAAGGCAAGGCCTTAGTGCTACAGTTCCCGGACGAGGAGAGTAGGATGAGCTTTATGAGAAGACGGGCTATCTTGAGGAGCTTGCCAGGGGACCCCATCTACTTCGATGATGACCTCACATGGATGCAACTGGAGCATAGAAGATTATGCATGCCGAAGATCAAGGCGGCACGCAAAGAAGGGAAGAAGGCACATTATAGGGATGGTCACATCTACATTGATGGGAAGAGGGTCGAATAGCGCCATCTGGCCTATGAGACACGGAGGAAACAACATGAGGACAAAGAGATACACATAGCAATCTGGAACTGTAATGGAGTCCTATGGACACATCCAGGGAGACTTGAGGAGGTGATGGAGGGCCGGGATATCATCTTGCTGACAGAGACACATGAGAGCCCGGAGAGGGGCTTACCACGGGTTGAGGGTTATCAGTGGGAGTCAGCTCACCGATAGGGGATGAGACGGGCCACCTCCCGAGGTTCAGGAGGTATTGCAGTGCTTTTCAGGCATGGGTTACATGAGCATGTTCGAGTCGTAGCACGAGACTCGGAGGCGAGATACATGTGGATTAGCTTACGCCTCTCGGCGACCAGATGGATTTATATCGCCCTTTGCTACTTTCCTCCGAAGGGGTCGCGGTTTGCCACCACCGAGGAGCCGGGTGGAGGAGAGGCTAGTGAGTCTCCATACTCTGTCTTATCTGAGGAGATCTTACACTATTCGACACTGGGAGAAGTCTTCTTGATGGGGGACTTCAATGCACGGACTCAGAGCAGACAGTGCGAGATCTATGACTTTGAGGATCCCCTGAGACTAGAGCCGCTAGCTACAAAGGATATAGGGACCACTCGGATCTCCTCTGATGGAGGAGCTGACAGCACTGGATATGGGCAACATCTGCTGGAGCTTGGGGCCCGACACCATCTCGTTATTTATAATGGGATGACTCAGTGGCCAGATTCAGGTGGGTTGACTTGCTTTCCAGTGGGAGGCGGCAGTAGTACAGTGGATTATGTGATGGGATCTCGGGATTATGTCTCACTTCACCGTACCACCATGCCCCATTGGGGCGGATCACACATACCTATCCCTCACTTTTAGGAGCTTATTGGAGACCCACCCACCCATCATACAGCCACCACGCACTATTTTTCACTTCACTCAGGACCTAGCCGAGGTGTACGACTATCATGTTCATGATCAGCTATTTGCCTTAGATCCAACGGCACCCATGGCCATGCTCACCTCCCAGCTCTCACATGTACTTCACTCCGCAGCCGCGAGGAGTTTCCCATACCACATACAGACAGGACGGCCACCTACATCTGGGAGCATGCCCCAAAACCGATGGTATGATGATGAGTGCAGAAACCTTTACCGCAGTCTCCGAGTGCAGAGGGCTCGCGGGGAGATCACCCGAAGGCAGGCAGGCAGGAGGATGCATACTCTCACCCGCCGTAAGCGGCGAGCTTATGAGGAGGCTCAGTACTGGGACACATATCACATGCTCATGAGCAGAGATGCTGCTGCTGCTTGGAGGAGACTCAGAGAGCCCCGTCCTCCCACACCTATTGCCGATCCTCAGACCTGGCAGACATATGCAGAGAGACTTTATGATGTGCCTGCACAGCCCCCTATACCACAGCCCACAGAGCCATGCCCATAGTCTCCACCTTCTTCACCCCACCTATGGTTAGGAGGGCCATATGCCGACTCCAACATGGACGGGCGACAGATCATACAGGATTACAGGGAGAGCATCTCATCTATGCTATTGATACATTGGCACCATTTCTTGCTCATCTCTTCAACAGAGCTCTGTCAGAGGGGTTTCCGGCTGAGTGGACGATGCACACTATTGTGCCGATCCATAAAGCGGGAGATGTACTAGACCCCGGGAACTACAGGACCATCATGATTGGCCATATATTGGCCAAACTATACGGGGCAGTTTTGGAGGCAGAGCTGAGCACTCATGCAGAGGTTGGGGGATTGAGAGCAGCAGGCCAGGCAGGCTTCCGTCGAGCCTTCTCGACCATCGACCACATTTTTACATTGAGGTGCCTGATTGATCAGGCCAAGGCACGGAGGCAACGGCTCTATTGTTGCTTTGTGGATTTCCGCAAGGCATTTGATACTGTGCCCAGAGAGCGCCTCTTTTCGGCGACTACAGACACTAGGCATACCTTCAGACATGATGTGGGGCATATACAGGCTATATGAGCAGGTCTTTGGGAGAGTCCGATGCCCAGGAGGCTTGTCCGACACAGTTGCTAGCACCATTGGTGTGAAGCAGGGGTGCCTGCTCTCCCCCACGCTCTTTGGGCTCTATATTGATGAGGTGGTCGACTACATCACACAGGGAGGAGGCTCTGGGGTTGAGCTATCAGGTATTACTGTCCATGTTATGCTTTATGCTGATGACATCATCTTGGTATCTGACACGCAGGTTGGGCTTCAAAGACACCTTGTGGCTCTTGATGACTTCTGCACACAGCAGGGGCTCACAGTGAACCTTGGGAAAACCAAGGTTATGATCTTCCACACTTCACCCGCAGTCAGGAGCCACACTACTCTCACATTAGCAGGAGGGCGGGTCGAGGTGGTGAGCTCTTATGTTTACCTTGGCATCACATTTACTAGCTCAGCTGGACGCTTCTCCATGGCTCAGGCAGTCCGAGACAGAGTGACCCGGGGGTATGCAGCTCTTGCTGGCCTTGAGCGTCAGTGTTATCAAGCACATTTTCAGGAACCCCGCACGAAGGGGTGGCACTTTGATACATCAGTGACACCAGCCTTGATGTATGCAGCAGCGGTTTGGGCACCAGGGCTTGCAGCCTCCACATGGGTACAGCTGGAGAGACCACAGATCTTGATGCTCTCGAGGATGATACGCAGCAAACCATCCGTCCCGCACGACATTGTTCGAGCTGAGTTTGCTGCACCACCTATGGCAGTGGAGGCATTGTTCCAGACGATCTCCTTTATATACAGGATGAGGGAGATGCCCATGGAGAGATTATCCCGCCGAGCTTTTGAGGCATCCAGACAGTTGGCCGAGGCTGGACACACTGGATCTTGGTATGCACAGATGCTACAGTGGTTCTCACATCATGGTATAGACATTGAGCAGTTGCCACCTTTTCAGTATGATCAGTCTGCTCCACGGGGTTACCTCTCTCAATGAGAGGAACAGAGTGATGAGACAGGACATATGGCAGCACTACATACAGGAGACATGGATAGCACCAGAGAGCCCACTACCACCGAAGATGCTGTACTACAGAGACCACTTTATGAGCATCTCAGGGGATGGATTTATACATTGACCGCGGTACATGGATGTATACATGCCACGCAGCTCTCGCGTTGCTATTGGACAGCTTTGAGTCTCATCACATCAGCTAGAGATAGAGGCTGGGAGAGCGGCACGGGTTCCTAGAGCTGAGCGGATATGCAGATTGTACCGCGAGGAGGTGGAGACTGAGGATCACTTTGTATGTAGATGTAGAGCCCACCAGGGGGTCAGAGATAGATATGCAGGATTGTTTGAGGAGCACTCTTCACTACATCAGTTGATGGAGGCCTCGGACCAGCGACAGCTTGGCAGACTACTACTAGAGCTTCATAGTTCTCGAGAGAGACTCCTCCAGACACCCGCTCCCACTAGGGGTGGGAGACAGTCCCAGCTCACAGATTTCTTCCAGAGAGCTATGCCAGTGCTAGCTAAGGTACCACGTGGGGTGACCGCACAGAGAGCAGAGGAATTGAGAGCCAGGAGGAGACCTAGACAGACTGGACATAGAGCACCCCGACTCCGTCACCGAGAGATAGCAGCTATCCGAATGAGACACCAGATGGAGACACAGGAGAGGCTAGCTCGCTTTCATTCAGACTCAGGGTACATGTTCATGCCATTCACAGCCTCAGCATCGGCGATGTATGATATCTTTATATCCCTCTTATGGCACTGGATGGAGTTAGACATAGATCTGCATAGCATGCTTGTACCACCCCTTCAGCATATAGAGATGCATCTTGCCTTAGCACTCCATCCACATCCCCACCCCCCTTACATTGTTTGTATATGAGCTCCACCGATCTATGATGATTTACAGTTGTATCCAGACACATGCACACTTTTTCTTTTGTTTCTTTTCTTCCGATGACCGGAAGAACACAATTGTATTATTTTTTGTCTCATAGGCCGACTTTGGCCTCTCGTAGACGTTAATATCTCTCTCTCTCTCTCTCTCTCTCTTGCGAGGCATGCGGGACACCCAGTGAGGGTGCTGACCACAGAGGATATTGAGGAGATCCGCCAGTGTCCGATGCGGCACATATTATGAGATGGAGGTACCTCCATAGTGTACCTTCCAGTTCCAGTTTCATTTTCTAGGTGCCAGTAGTATCATCTTTATTTTTCATTTTCTGGGTTTTTTTATCCAGACATTGTATCAGATCCACCATGATGTAACTTTTGGTCTCATAGGTCATTATGGCCTTTTGAAGACGTTAATATAACATTTCATTTCATTTCATTTTCTCTCTCTCTCTCTCTCTCTCTCTCTCTCTCTCTCTCTCTCTCCTCGCCGCCTCCTCTCTGTTCGCTTCCGCCGCCCTCCCTCCCACCTGGTGACCTGTCGCCTCCGTCTCTTCGAACACGTCGCCTCCCTCCTCTCTTCAAACCTGTCGCCTCCCTCCCAACTTTCTCTCTCTTCGAACCTGCTGCCCTGTTCGTAGTTTCCTGTTTGCCGCTTCTCTCTCGTAGCCACTCTCTCTGTTCGCCGCACAGTACTGCTGGCAATATGCTGGTCCGCCTCTCTCTCCGCTAGGGTGTGCACCCCTTTTCCCCACCCACCCTTGCTCAGGCCCCCAAGGTAGCAAGATAACTCTCTCTCTCTCTCTCACTTCTTCCATGGCTTCCCCTTGCGCAACCCGACGAAGGCGACCTTTATGGTCACAAACAAGAGGATAACAAATGTGACTTCCTCATGGGTGGAAGTCATCACCAAGACTCAAAGGAAGATGGATGAAGGGGAGAAGTGGATAGAGGTCGCCAAGAAGGGTAAAGGTAAGGAGATAACAACCCCTACACCTATAATCATTAACATGACTTTGGAAGAGGAACAACGAAGACGTACAGGTGCTTTGCATGTGAGTACCGGCCTTAAAGACGGGGATAAAGTTGAAGAGGAGGTGAAAGAGCTTATGGTGTTAATGGGGATTGACAGTCCGGCACACGCAAAAGCCTGGAGAGTGGGCAAAAAAAGCGGAGGCAACGAGGAAACATCAAAGGAAAGAGCTCTCATACTTCGCTTCCCCTCTATTGAGGCGAAGAAGGAGTTCTTGAAGAGGCGACCCACTTTAAAGAATACAGGCATTTTTCTTGGTGACGATCTTACTCTTTCACAGCTTGCACATATGAAGGAAGTCATGCCAGAGATTAGGGCGGCAAGAGAAAAGGGAAACATGGCATTTTATAGAGAAGGGAGGGTGGTCATCGTGGAGCGACGCTCTACATGATGGTGCGAGACCTATGGGACCAAATTAAAGCTGGTAGCCTGGAACTGCAATGGATCCCTCAGACTTGATGTAGGTGCCTTTGAGGACAGCTTTAGAGATAGAGATATAGTCTTCTACTCGGAGACTCACCAGGCCCCTGGTCAGATGATGCCACCGGTGCCAGGATACAGATGGGAGACTGCTTGCAGAGTAGGGACGAGATCGGTATACAGTAGTAGAGGATCAGGGGGGGGTGGCAGTTCTTTTCAAGGAGGAGCTGCAACCGCTTCTACACATCGTTCGGAGAGATGATCAAGCCAGATATATGTGGGTGAGACCGAGGGCCGACACAGGCAGATTCGTGTATATTGCCATATGCTATTTTGCTCCTAGTACATCGACATATGCAGCACCTAGAGGGCAGTCTCCTTTTCTCTGTGCTAGATGATGACATATGGGAGTTCTCTAGGGATGGAGACATCATCCTGTTAGGGGACTTTAATGCCCGGACGGGCAACCGCCAGACAGCCTTTTATGATACCTCAGAGGAGATGCTGAGAGAGCTGGACACTCAAGATATGGGATTAGACAGACGCTCACAGGATGTGGAGTGCACACAGTATGGGAGATATTTGGTAGATATGGGGACTGCACATGGGTTGGCCATACTTAATGGCTTGCAGAGGTTTCCGTCATTAGCAGTTGGATTTACTTGCTTTCCACATAGACATGGTGCTAGCACAGTGGATTATGTCATGCATTGAGGACTTCACAGTTGGATCTCGGCCCATTGGGGTAGTAGTGGATCATGCATTGTTGACATTGATCATCTCTTTTCACTTTACCACTGTTCAAAGGACACGAGGGGCAGATCACACTCGATATACTTTTACTTCAGAGACTGATGCTGTCTACAGAGATGGGATTTATAGACGTCTGTACACAAAGGAGCCAGGGAGACCTTTGGAGGAGCTGACCCATATACTGACAGACACTTTACAGGATGCAACGAGAGAGGCATATCCACATACTCAGCCTGGACAGAGACAGCGTTCTGGGTGTATGCCCCAGAACAAGTGGTATGTTGAGGAGTGCAGAGAGACAAGAGCCCGACTGCAACGGGAGGTTGCTTTGGGAGTCACTACTCTCCGACAGTCACGTATTGCCTTCTGGCGCCTTGTGCGAAGGAAGAAGTGGGCCTTCCTTGCTCAGCTAGAGCAGGAATTATATCAGCTGTTCTTGAGCCAGGATTCGAGGGAGGCTTGGCGTTTGTTTCATGAGTCCTCCCCTGCTTTGGCCATCACTTCTACAGAGGTCTAGGGTAGTTATGCAGCATCTCTATATACAGTTCCTGGACAGACACCTTTTCCTGACCCGCCAGCACCATGCCCACAGACATGTACTTTGAGACGGTAAGGAAGGCCATTGATAGGATGAAGACTGGGAGAGCATATAATCATGATGGATTGGTCGCTGAGCACTTTATTCATGCGAGAGACATGCTGGCAGAGCTTCTAGCAGTGATGTTTAATCGTGCTATGTGTGAAGGCTTACTCGAGACTTGGAGTATGTCCACCATCGTGCCTATCTTCAAGTCAGGGAACCCTATGGAGCCAGGGAATTATCGCACTATTATGATTGGTCACACACTAGCACAATTGTATGCATCCATCTTGAGCAACAGTTGAGTAGATGGGCAGAGAGAGAGGGCATTCGAGCAGAGGGACAGGTAGGGTTCAGGAGAGGTTTCTCTACTCTTGACCACATCTTGACTCTGCGGGCCATTATTGAGAGGGGCAGGTCGCATGGGCGAGAGATTTATTGTAGCTTTGTGGACTTCCGCAAAGCATTTGATACAGTGCCCAGAGCCAGATTGATGAGGCGATTACAGGAGACGGGGGTACCCACAGAGCTCATATTGGGGATTGTACGCACCCCAAAGGGGGTCTCTACTTTGGTTCACTCCACTATAGGAGTGAAGCAAGGTTGCCCGTTATCTCCTTCATTGTTTGGTATGTATATGGATGAGGCTTCTGACTACATTGAGAGATTGGGGGACAGAGGAGCCTAGCTAGCAGGTACATGGATCCCACTATTGTTATATGCTGATGATATTGTGTTGATCTCTGACTCCCCTGAGGGTATGCAGCGTCATCTGGATGCTTTACATGAGTTTGCTCATGATAGTGGATTGTCTGTCAACCTTGGCAAAACCAAGGTTATGGCGTTTAACACCATGCCACAGTGGGTTAGGCGATCAGCTCCCACATTTACATATGGGCAGGAGAATGTGGAGTATACAAATGCATATACATATCTTGGGGTAGTATTCAGTGGGCCAGTGTTTTCGATGAGGAGAGCAGGAGAGACTAGATGGACTAGAGCACATGCAGCCCTCGGTGGTTTGGAGAGGATGTGTTCGCAAATTCAGTTTCAGGAACCTCGAACGAAACTTTGGCTTTTTGACACTCTAGTGACATCAGCTATGCTTTATGGAGTGCAGATATGGGGACCTTCAGTGGGCATGGAGAGGCCTTTGGTATCTATGATTGCTAGGACTATTAGAGCCAAGGCCGTGGTACCTCATGAGATTATTCGAGCAGAGCTGGCGGCTGCCCCTCTGGTGATTGAGGCTCTTACGAGATCAGTCTCCTACATACATGGCTTGTGGGATCTCCCCCGAGACAGATGTGCACGCCTCGCCCTTGAGTCCTCCCAAACTTTACAGGGAGACACGGCTTGTTGGTATGGACAGATGACATCTTGGTTCTAGGCACATGGTTTTAGCATGGACAGATTGCCTCCCTTCCATTATTCTCTGGAGGCACCCTCTCTCACTCTCACACGGACAGAGATTACCAGACTCATCCGTCAGGATTTAGTTCAGCTGGACATTAGGAGGACATGGATACAGCCGATTGAGAAGCTGGACACGAAGATGGCTTTCTACAGAGAGCATTTTCTTCAGCTCACAGCAGATGGTTTTGTGATCAGACCCAGTTACATGGATGTACACTTGTCTCATGCAGTACGATGTGCTATTGGTCAGATTCGCACATCCTCATGAGATTGAGATTGGCCGATATAGAGGTATACTAGCTGAGGCCAGGATATGCCAAGTATGCCATGGGGAGCCAGAGACAGAGTTGCATTATATATGCCATTGTACTGCATACTATGAGATACGTGGTCGTTTCCACTGTTTATTCAGAGAGGGTTTTGGACCACTTTCCAGAGTCATGGGGTACCAGGACCAGAGGTGTTTGGGATTGTTCTTGCTTGAGCTGCGGAGATATAGAGATAGCCTGCTTAGGCAGAGAGAGAGCCAGACTCAGAGGCACATTACAGACTTCTTTAGTCCAGCCATCACTGCGCCAGATGGACCACAGCAGCAGCAAGACATGGATACTGCCCACACCAGCGGTACACTGATTGATCGTGCGATTGAGCTTGGGTGGTCCAGACGCCCACAACTACGGAGGAGGGCATCCCAGCATAGACGGAGGTTGCAGCGGCAGATTCGGATTATTCTTGCGAGACATGCGGGACACCCAGTCAGGGTGCTGACCACAGAGGATATTGAGGAGATCCGCCAGCGTCCGATGCGGCACATATTATGAGATGGAGGCACCTCCATAGTGTACCCCCCGTCCCACATGATATTGTATCCCCTCACTATACTCCACTCACCTCCATAGCGTACCCCTCCCCCCCCCTCACTATATTCACACCCTATAAGGGTTTTTGTTTACCTTCCAGTTCCAGTTTCATTTTCTAGGTGCCAGTAGTATCATCTTTATTTTTCATTTTCTTGTTTTTTTATCCAGACATTGTATCAGATCCACCATGATGTAACTTTTTGGTCTCATAGGTCATTATGGCCTTTTGAAGACGTTAATATAACATTTCATTTCATTTCTCTCTCTCTCTCGTGTTTCTATGTTCTTAGTATTCCATGATGAGTTTCCATGGACAGTTTTGTATCATCCCAGTGAGATAGCTATGTTTATGTTTTCTTTCTGTTTTATTTTCCATTCCACGATGAGATATGCCATGGACATTATTGTATCACTTTGGTCTCATAGGCCCATTGGGTCTTTAGTAGACGCTTAATATATCTTTCTTTGTTTCTTTCTCTCTCATTAGCCCCATGCTTGATATTTTGGAGAGTGGTATACCATGTGCTCGGAGCTGATGCTACTCTCATGTTTCTATGTTCTTAGTATTTCCATGATGAGTTTCCATGGACAGTTTTGTATCACCCAAGTGAGATAGCTATGTTTATGTTTTCTTTCTGTTTTATTTTCCATTCCATGATGAGATATGCCATGGACATTGGTCTCATAGGCCCATTGGGTCTTTAGTAGACGCTTAATATATCTTTCTTTCTTTCTTTCTGTCTCTCGTGTCACATGTCACGTGCCATGATGATTGCCATTGGTTAGTTTAGAGTGCGATCACACCAATTAGAATGTGAGACAGGCTTGCAGTATATGTCGATCCACAATCACGAGAGGCTTGCAGTATTTGTCCCTTTTTTTAGATGCCCTCTCTACCATGAGATCCAAGGTAGATTCCATTGGCTTTTATGGGACCGGTCCCAGCTCAGATTCTCTTCAGGGGGGTGGGAGGGAAGTGTTGCAAGGTTGGCGATTTCGAGCGTGTGATCTATGGCTAGAAGGTGCCTTGGATTATCCCATAAGTGGAACCATGGGAAGTTGAAGAGCCATATCTAGGCTAGAGTGGCACCTTGTCATAATCATCTCCTCCGGTCGTTTTTTTTTTCAGAAAGGAGACTTCTATTAAGTATGAAAAAAATTTACAAAATGGAGATTTCACACCAAGTAAGGTGGAGATCTCAACCAATCAGGAGCCCTGTGCTGCCAATAGGGTCCCGGATGAGAGGACGTGAAAAAGATACCAATGTTCCACTCTCTCATAAACTGGCCGCGCTTCCTCTCCGCAGCCCTCGAACATCCCAGCTCACCAGGAGATGGGAGCCCGGTGGAGGGATGTTGCAGTGCCCGCTGGGGGTGTTCGTGGAGCTCGATGGTGATGCGTCTCCTATGTGCGTTAGTCTTCCGCTGCACAAGCTGACATGTTATCAGAGCCTGGGCGGCTCACGCGTGTGTCACTGTGTGGTCCTGGGTGATTCCCTCGTGCCTCGGTGGCTTGCGGAGCTCGAATCGAGGGAGCGTGTTGGAAGGTTGGGGATTTCGAGCGTGTGATATATGGCTAGAAGGTGCCTTGGATTATTCCATAAGTGGAAGCATGGGAAGTTGAAGAGCCATATCTAGGCTATAGTGGCACCTTGTCATAATCATCTCCTCCGGCCGGTGTTTTGGGAGGCAGCTCACCGGGAGATGGGAGCCCGGTGGAAGGATGTTGCAGTGCCCGTTGGGGGTGTTTGTGGAGCTCGATGGTGATGTGTCTCCTATGTGCGTTAGTCTTCCGCTGCACATTCTGACAGGAAGTTGGTCCCCAAGCAGCAGAGTACCAGGATCCAGCCATGGCTAATACTGATGTCGGAGAGTGGCAGACCGTTGGCCTGAGACGAAGCTGGCAGCCGACTTTCACGGCTGAACGGCACCGCCGAGCGCGCCAGGCTGGCAGAGCACAGGAGGATACAATTCGTTAGAGAATTGTTCTGAGCATTTATCTCGGCAGCCACCTGACGATGATGCCCCCCCCCCCCCCCCCCCCCCCCCCCCCCCCGAGGAACCCACCTCCGGCCTCGCTTGGTTGGAGGTTGTTTCCTCGCCAAGATTCTTCTCGAGGTTTCCAAACCCTAGTGGGGCCCTCTGGTCCTACTGAGCCTTCGGCAGACCCTTACTCCTAGGAGGACTCCTCCCCTCCTCTTCCTTCTCCCACCCCTCGCCCCCCACGGCCTCCTCCCCAACCTTCGTCTTCAGCCCTCCCCTCAGTAGCTTCCTCTAATGTGATTCCTTTGGAAACCCCCTTTTTCCCCTTCCTTCTGCCTCTCCGGAGCATTCTTGCTGCCCTCTGGATGCACCAGACCCGCAACAGAGGTAGCCGGCAAGTTCAGTTCGCCGCTTGATTCGTCATTTTTTGGAGCTGGATGAGATGATGATCGTCACCTCTCCAATGAGCCCCCCCCCCCCCCCCCCCCCCCCCCCCCCCCCGGCCCGTGCGCCCCCGCGGGCGAGTTCTGGGATAGCCAGTGGATTACAGTTTCCTCCGATGTCTCCTCATCAAAGTAATTGGTATTTTCGAGGAGACGGTGGCTTCCATTTGGATTTGTGTGGTGTTTCACCACTCCAGGCCCTCCACACCAGAAAGTGGCGTGATGATCTTCTCCTTCCCCTTGAGTGCACAACACTGGGGATGGAATGGGATATGGAGTCGGTGTCTGCGGCCATCCAAGGGCAGCCAATCAAGCTTTCTCATCATTTGCATGATCTACGCATCACCGACGTGCTTACCCATCTTTGGCCCTTGGCTTGGATGGAGTTGGGAGGCTCAAGCCACAGAGATCAAGATGGGGAGGTGGTGTCCTCCAGCTTGGGGGTGTTGCTTTTGTGTTCCTTCATATCTCAGTAGCAGTATCCCTTCCCCCCTCTTATAGATACCTACATTGTGACAAGTGGAGCCCAAATTATGCTTATTCCCGGGCTCGTACAGAGTGGCACCACATGGAGGGCGGTGGCTCCCATTTGGATTTGTGTGGTGTTTCACCACTCCAAGCAGTCCACGCCAGAAAGTGGCGTGATGATCTTCTCCTTCCCCTTGAGTGCACAACACTGGGGATGGAATGGGATACAGAGTCGGTGTCTGCGGCCATCCAGGGGCAGCCAATCAAGCTTTCTCATCATTTGCATGATCTACGCATCACCGACTTGCTTACCCATCTTTGGCCCTTGGCTTGGATGGAGTTGGGAGGCTCGGGCCACAAAGATCAGGATGGGGAGGTGGTGTCCTCCAGCTTGGGGGTGTTGCTTTTGTGTTCCTTCATATCTCAGTAGCAGTATCCCTTCCCCCCTCTTATAGATACCTACATTGTGACAAGTGGAGCCCAAATTATACTTATTCCCGGGCTCGTACAGAGTGGCACCACATGGAGGGTAGGATCCGCGCCCACCTAGCGCGTCTTCGTCCCAGGAAGATTAGATATGCGGATTGCTTCATGGAACATCACGCGCCCGCGGGGGGGGGGGGGGGGGGTGGGGGGGGGGTGTGCGCAGTGCTTTCAGAGGTGTGGCGTCCTTAGAGGAGAGCTTCATAGTGCAGCAGTTGGGGGACCCATTGAGATTCTCTTTATCTAGGAGCACCATCTTTGAGAGGGGCATACCTGCCCGGTCCGGGAAGATCCAGGTAGGAGTCACACTTTTTGGTCTCCCTCTTTTGGCTCCTCCAAGACGCCGGGGGAGGGGGAGGGGGGGCGAGGGGGTGGTTTGTATTTATGTCATCGAGCAACTATTGCCAGCAGTAGTTGGCTCAAGCACCATTGACACTGGTTGGGCTCAGTGGGTGACCATCAGGATTGGAGAGGACTATATGGGCTTTTTAAATGTTTATGCGTTGAATGCCGTTGCAGGTAGAGCCACCTTTTGGAGTACAGTTTGCCAGTCCTTTCCACAGGCCGACTTTTGGTGTATGAAGGCAAGACAGACACTCGAGCACTTGGATCCTTGACAGCTTGATCCAACACTTTGAGATATGTAGTAGGATAGAGCAGATATGGGAGGGGCTGGATTTTCTCTCAGGATCGGTTCTAAGCACCTTGGATGTAGACCTAGGTGAGATTAGTTGTTTACTGCAGGAGGTAGCATATAGCAAATTGGTTGGATTCCGTGAGCAGGAGAGGAGCATTCGCCGAGGCCTTGCTTCTCTTCAACAACTTTAGGAGAGCTCCCCAAATAGCCGTGGATTAAGGGTCACTGGCTGCCAACCGTACCGAGCTTAAATCCATAGAGGAGTGGAGGGTGGAGTACAGATACCATGCTAGAGCTTCCTTTTGGACGCAGGCGGGACATAGGGACACAGGGGATTTCTTTGAGATTGACTGGATTCCATGAGCAGGAGAGGAGCATTCGCCGAGGCCTTTCTTCTCTTCAGCAACTCTAGGAGAGCTCCCCAAATAGTCGTGGATTGAGGGTCAGCTGGCTGCCACCCATACACAGCTTAGATCCATAGAGGAGTGGAGGGTGGAGTACAGATATGCTAGAGCTTCCATTTGGACTCAGGTGGGAGATAGGGTCACTGGGGATTTCTTTGAGATTGCAAGCTCCCATAGGCGGAGAGATGGTATCTATAGGCCATTAGCCGGAGACTTCAGCCCTTCCTTTGTGACTTGATTCATGATCCTCACACAGATTTTGTTCACGATCGGGGCATACTAGACAACATCTTCACTTTCTAGGAGGCGACAACTTCGGCCAAGATGCACATCGGCAGGAGCAACACATTGGCAGTCACAAGGCCTTTCACAGCGCTTCCTTTCAGATTTTTGGAAGAGGCTTTGGGACAGCTTTCAGCCTAGAAAGATCACCCTCTTTCTTTGGTTGATGGCTCATAGGAGTTTGGCGGTCAGTACTTGGCTGGCAGTTGGAGGTCGGCCAACAACTTGCCCACAGTGTGGCCACCCTCAGGAGTCTCAGCAACATTGTCTTTGGGATTGCCCGAAGGCTCAGCAGATTTGGCAGCAAATTCTCTGCATCTTCACTAGGGACAGGGCATTGACCCGGATCATTACATGGGGCACTGTTGCTTGGGCCACAAAGGCTAGAGTGGTTAGGGCTTATTAGGAGGATGGGGGAGGGCTAGCCCTTCAGACTCTCACCATCGTATTGCAGTAGTACCAGTCACAGCCCCACCTACAAACGACTGGCAACCAGACTCATGCCTGAGATGGGAGATTTGCAGTAGCATAGCAGCCTGGCACATTTGGTGAGCTAGATGCAGCGAGGCCATCGAGGTTACCCACACTCCGCCGGCTGAGTCCATTAGGAGCATATGGCTCGATATCATTCACATCCTCTGCAGTCAGTGGGGGAAGCTACAAGGAGGTGCTGACCGCATGCAGAAGCGGCGGGAAGCTTTCTTGAGGCTATGGAGGCCTGGCCCATTTTTCACAGATAGAGGTGGTGACCCCACTTGGCATTACAGACCACCTATGTGGTTGTTTCCCCCCCCCCCCTCCCCCTATATGAGATAGCCTTCTCCTCACAGAGCGGCCAGCCGGAGGAGAAGCATCTCTTCCCCTTTTGATCATTTGATTCCTGCCCTCCATAGCCTCAAGAAAGCTAACAGACCTCCATCCCAAGAAAGTAGTGGAGAAGTCCTAAATCAGTCATCTCAAAGGTGAGAGCTAAATCTGATGGGAGCTATTCATTCTTGACAAGATGTGAGCGAGTGTGATCAATAAATCATCAACATATAAGACAATCAAATAGAGCAAAGTATCCTGAGCAAAGATAGAGAGATTGTTGTCTGCAAAGCAACTCTAGAATCCAAGGGAAAGAAAGAATGCATCAATCTTATCATACCACGCCTTGGATGCTTGTTTCAAACCATAAAGGGCTTTGTGCAATCTGTACACCTTACCCTCGTGTTCGATAACCTAAAAACCTCGAGGTTTTGCAACATACACCTCCTCATGTAAGTCACCATTAAGAAAGGCAGACTTGACATTCATTGGTAAACCGGCCAGTGCTCATGAGCAAAAAGAGCAAGAACTATTCAGATGGTGGTGTATCTGGTTGTAGGAGCAAAAGTTTCCTCATAATCCACACCCTCAATCTGAGAGTACCCTTTCGCAACCAATTGATGGGAGAAGGAACCTGAATTAGGGTTTAGAGATCATTCATGGGAGACATACACAGAGAAGCAAGGGAGAGAGAGAGAGAGAGAGTTGTGGGGATAAGTCAACTCATGAAAAGCATGAGAGTGTGACTCCCCTATCACACATGTATATTGCACTAGTACACATAGTGCACTTAGTACATTAAAAGTACTAAGTGTACTATGTACTATAACTTATGGGCTTGTACACACTATAAGGGTGGGCATAACGCCTTTACCCCAACAACCTCCCACTTAAAGGCAAAGTGCCCTTAAGTAAAGGAAAAGAAAAAATCAGCATGTACATGATAATATACAAGGCCATATCAAGGCTGAAAATGGCCTCATCCAATGCCCATCAAGTGTCTGCAATGAGCAAACCGCTCTGGAGGCAAACTCTTCGTCAACAGATCAGCCGGGTTGTCATCCGTGTGAATCTTAACAAGCTGAATTTGCTTGTTCTCTATCACCTCTCTGATGAAGTGATACTTCACATCCACATGCTTCGTCTTTGCATGAAAGACAGGGTTCTTTGCCAACTGGATGGCACTCTGACTGTCACAATGCAACAATGGAATATCCCCTGTATAGCCCAAGTCAACCACTAACCGAGATAGCCATAATGCCTCCTTGCAAGCCTCTGTGGCTGCAATATACTCGGCCTCTGTAGTAGATAAGGCAGTGCACTTCTGCATCCTGGATATCCATGACACAGCACCTCCTGTGAATGTAAATACATAACCGGTAGTAGACTTCCGGTTATCTGGATGACCGGCATAATCCGAATCCGTGTAACCATGCACTAATGCATCCTGTTTGCCAAAGCAAATGCACAAATCCTGTGTGCCCTTCAGGTATCTCATGACACCTTTCACTGCTTCCCAATGCTTCTTGCCAGGGTTGGCCATGTATCTAGAAACCACTCCCACTGCAAATGCAATGTCCGGCCTAGTAGCAACCATGGCATACATGAGACTGCCACAAGCTGAAGCATACGGAATCTTGGCCATATCAGCCCTGTCACTATCTGACTGTGGGCTGTCCATAGCACTGAGTTTCACATATGGAGGCAAAGGAGTACTAGCTTTCTTCCCCCCGTCCATATTGAACCTCTGCAAGACTTTGCCAATGTATTCCTTCTGAGACAAATACAACACATGCTGATTTCTGTCCCGAAGTATCCGCATACCCAAGATGTGATTTGCATCACCCAGATCCTTCATATCAAAGGTCTCATGCAGCCTCTGCTTCAAAGCATCCATCTCTTTACGAGATTTCCCGGCAATCAACATATCATCAACATACAAAATGAGAATCAATAGACTGCCATCCAAAGCTTTCTTGGTGTACAAGCAGTGATCTATGTCACTTCTCCTGAATTTCTGAGATTTCATGAATGTATCAAATTTATGATACCATTCCCTTGGTGCCTGTTTGAGCCCATAAAGACTCTTTTTCAGCTTGCATACAAGCTTCTCCTTTCCACTCACTGCATAACCCTCTGGCTGCTGCATATATATCTCCTCATGGAGATCACCGTGAAGAAAAGCAGTCTTTACATCCATCTGAATCAAGTCCAGATCATCATGCGCAACCAAAGCTAATACAGCTCTAAGTGTGGTCATTTTGACCACTGGAGAGAAGATCTCCTCAAAGTCCACACCATATTCCTGCTTGAAGCCCTTAGCCACTAACCTGGCTTTGTATCTTGGCTTTGCATCTGGTGCAACTTTGAGCCTGTATACCCACTTGCATGGCAAAACCTTCTTGCCTGCAGGCAAATGCACCAACTTCCAAGTTCCATTTTTATGCAGAGAATCCATCTCTGACTTCATGGCACGCTCCCATAGAGCTTTGTCTGCCCTCTGTAAAGCCTCTTTATAACATGAGGGCTCTCCACAGTCAGTAAGCATCAAATAGTCAACCCCTGGAACAAACCTGTCAGGGACTCTGGAGGGTCTAGTGGACCTCCGTACCCAATGACCATCATTTGCAGGTTGCTGTCCAGCCTGCATATCACCCATTGGTGGCTCCTGTTCCATGCCATAAGGCTGAAAAATCATGCCCGGTATCTCCTCTAACTGTGGTATATCCATAGGGATATCTTCTGCCATATCTGGCTGTCCATTTGGACCATTTTCAGCATCATTTAAGGGCTGGTTTTCCTGCTGTAATGGCTGATTTACAGCCCTTTGTTGTTGTCCATGATGTCCATCATCATCAAAGATGACTCTGCCAGGCTCCTGTTGCCTTGCAGGCTCCTTATACATGCATGTTTCATCAAAAATGACATCATTGCTGCGTATGATCTTTCTATTCATGGGATCCCAAAGTCTATACCCCATTTCACCTCTGTCACCATATCCTAGGAATATGCATTTGTGAGACTTGGGATCAAGTTTGGTGCGCATTTCCCTGCGTATGTGCACGTACGCAACGCAACCAAACACTCTCAAGTGCTTGTATGACGGAGGCTTCCCTGTCCATACTTCTTCTGGCACTTTCCCACCAAGCCTCGTATTAGGTGACCTGTTTATAAGGTGAACGGCTGTCATAACAGCTTCAGCCCAAAAACCATGAGGTAATGCAGCATGTGACAACATAGAACGGACCTTCTCCTGTATGGTCCTGTTCATCCTCTCTGCTGTCCCGTTTTGTGGAGGATCATAAGGAGTAGAGAGCTCCCTCTTGATGCCTTTAGCATCACAAAAGTCCTGAAACTGTTTGGACGTATATTCTCCACCATTGTCGGAACGCAAAGCCTTCAGTGTTTTGCCAGTTTGATTCTCAACATGAGCAACAAACTTCTGAAACACTGAGAATGTATCACTCTTCAAGCGAAGAGGATAGACCCACACCTTGCGTGTGGCATCATCAATAAAAGACACAAAGTATTTTGCCCCTCCCAAAGAAAGCTGAGGCATCTCACATACATCTGTATGCACAAGCTCTAACTGAGCATCTTTTTGTCCAAGAGCTTTCTTGTGGGGGCACTGTAGTTGCCTACCATATATACAATGCTCACAAAACTGAAAACTTGAAAACTTTAGAGAAGGCAAGTAACCCAAACGAGACAATTGCTCCATTCCCTTGACACTCATGTGTCCCAACCGGCTATGCCACATAGAAATTTCCGGCAGCTCGGTTGCATTTACATTAGCATGGTGACAAACACCTGCATGCATGAAATAAAGAGTGTCCACCTTAGAGCCTCTGGCAACAACCAGTGAGCCCTTACTAATCTTCCACTTTCCACTACCAAATGTGGTAACATAATCAGCATCATCAAGCTGTCCAGTAGAAAGCAGATTCTTCTTGATCTCAGGCACATGCCTGACATCATGGAGCATAAGCTGTGAGCCATCTGAAAATACAAGCCTTACATCACCTCTGCCAAGAATCTTGCATGCATGGTTATCACCCAAATAAACCACTCCTTCATTGCCAGCAGTGTACCTGACAAACAAGTCTCTGCAACCTGTGACATGAAAGGAGGCACCTGAATCAATGATCCATGAGTGCATACCATGACCACCTGTAAGAAGTGAATGGGCATCAAGTGAAGACGTAAAGAGGACCTCATCCTCACTGCCACCTGCATGTGACACATTGATTTCTTCAATCTTGACTCCACTTTTGCCCTTTGGCTTTGCATCTTTGGCTTCATCTTTCTCTTTGTCTTTGCCTTTTCCCTTTTCTTTCTGATCATTTTTCCATTTGTAGCATTGCTTTTTAATGTGTCCCTTCTTGCCACAATAATGGCATTCCAAATCCTTTTTGGAACGAGACTTGCTCCTTCCCCTTTCTTGGCTTTTTCCCCTTTGTTGGGATCTCCCACGTGCATTCATTGCATTGGACTTGCCAACAGAGTTGTTTTTCCTGTTCATCTCTTCTTGAAGAAGAGCACCCTCAACATCTGCATATGACAGCATAGCATGCGAATTGCTAGTGGCTGTCCTGAATGTGTCCCAACTCTCTGGCAAAGTGCATAACAAAAAAGTGGCTTTGAACTCATCGTCCATTGCCAACTTTTGATTGATGACTTGGCTGACAATACCATTAAACTCATTTAAATGGGCTGTCATAGAAGCCCCTTCCTTCATCTGAAGACCTATGAGTTTCTTCAACCAATACACTTTGCTTGAGGCACTTTGTTGGGCATACAAGTCCTGCAATCTCTGCCACATTCCCCAAGCTGTCTTCTCTTCACGAATGCTGAAAAGTAATGAGTCTGACACAGACAACATGATAGTAGATCTTGCCAGCTCATCCATATCTTCCCACTCTTCAGCCGTAAGAGAAGCGGGCATCACACCCCTTTCTTTGATAGGCTTGTGCTGCTTTTTCTGAAGCAACACATTGTAGCACTGGGTTTGCCAAATGTCATAATTCTGCGAGCCTTCAAGCTTCTTGATGTGAAGCAATGAAGAGCTCTCGCCTGTGGTTGCCATAGCAATATGCAACCTTTAATGCCTGACTCCCTGCAAATATGCAAACACTGCACCCAAGATGTGCAAACACTGCACCCAAAGCACACAAAGTGCTCACAAATGTTCTCCCAAGCTTTATCTCCCACTGCGGAAGCAAGAATGCAACTTTTCTCCCACTTTTTGTGATGAAAACACCAAAATCTGGTTGCTGCAGATTTTGGACAGCACCTTAAATGTGCTCTTTTGCCCTTCCAAAGTACTGTACAACAGTACCAAGTGCTTACCAATGATGTACCAAACCTGTACCGGCAATTTCAGCAGCTGAATTTGAACCTTTTGATCACTCAAAACAGTGTACAGCCATGCCAAAACATGCACAAAGCTGTGCCAAATCTGTACCAGCAGGTACAATAGCAATAAATGCTCTCGTGGCTGTCCAAATGAGTGAAAATCAGACTTTTACAGTCACGAACACTGCATACAACAGTCCCGAACAGAAATTGGGCAAAAGCCCCTTGACTGCAAGCTGATTTTTGAGGATTCAAGGCATAAATGGCTTGCCTGCTGCTTTGCCAAGCTCAACAAGCATACGAACTTGAAAAAGCCCCTTGATTTGAGATCAATTTCTGATCATGCATGGTACATTGGCGCACATGAAGGCATCCAGAGTGTTCACGATGCTTCCCCCTGGCCACATATACATCCAATACATGAAAGCCCCTTGATTTACAGGCACATTGAGTGCTTGTAAGGCATCAGCACATTAACCACAGCATCAAATGTGATTGCCTGCATGCAAATCAACCAAATCGGCACAAAAGCCCCTTGATTTGCACTGCAATTTGCTGCAATTTGCTGCGATTTTGCCCAAATGTGCAATTTCTCACATCATACAGCATGTATGAGTGCTTAATTGCACAATTACATCAAAAGCCCCAAATTTCGACATCCAATTTCCTGCAAATTGATCCTGATTGTGACCAATGTCACCCAATTTTGCCAATTTTGCTCAAAAATTGAGCAATTGGGCACCTGTACCTGCTCAATTGATAATTGTACCTGCTCAATTGCAAGTCCCAAAAAAAAATTGAAGCAAAATACCTCGTGATTCTCTGATTTGCAGGCGAGTTTTTGTTGTTGCAGGAAAAGTGGGGTAATGATGATGCTGCTTGTTGTGCAGGTAGGCAATAGCCTTCGCCTAGCGCATCTACGCCCAGCGCTACACGCTTGTAGTCGTGGTGATGGAGCTGTGCGAGGGGGGAGACCTGCTCAAGCATCTCAGGGACAACGACACAATGGGGCTGCTAAAATCCTCCGCCATGACCTGGCTCGTAACGGACTCATTCAGAGGTTTCCACTCTGCAGTGTTGCTGCCCATTATGGCCACCTGAAGGCGCTGATTAATTGCCTGTACATGGGCGGCGTCCCTCTTCAGACTCTCCGTGAGCGAGTCACGGGCGGACAAGCTCTGGGGCTTGGAAGCGGCGAGGCTATCTCGGTTCGCAGCCAGGCGAAAGGCGAATACGTGGCAAAGGGGAGCGAGGTAGCATGGCGTGCCCTCCACGTCGTCGAAGACTCGACAGTAAGAGAAGTCAGCACGCGTGTTCGTTCACCTGCCTTCGCCTGTGTTCAGCGCAGTAGTGGCTGCCCAACGAGTCTTCGCTCCAATGCTCAGATGCCCAACGAGTCTTCGCTCCAATGCTGCGTTGACTGTCCTTGCGCCAGTTGTTGTAGGCGCCTGTGCTCGTGGCTGCTGGGCAGCCAGCCTGGCTGCTGGGCAGTCCTCGCTTGGCTGCTGGGCAGCTGGAGCAGCCCACGCTGATGGCTGGGCAGCAGTTGAGCCAGCCCACGCCTACTGGCTGGGCAGAGACCAGAAAAATACAGGCAGTTCTGTCAGAGATTCAGCAGGCGACCAGCTCCAAGAGAGATTCAGCAGGCGACCAAGCTCTGATACCAGTTGATGGGAGAAGGAACCTGAATTAGGGTTTAGAGATCATTCATGGGAGACATACACAGAGAAGCAAGGGAGAGAGAGAGAGAGAGAGTTGTGGGGATAAGTCAACTCATGAAAAGCATGAGAGTGTGACTCCCCTATCACACATGTATATTGCACTAGTACACATAGTGCACTTAGTACATTAAAAGTACTAAGTGTACTATGTACTATAACTTATGGGCTTGTACACACTATAAGGGTGGGCATAACGCCTTTACCCCAACACCAATATGTTGTTTTTCTAGAGATCCATCAGCATGAAACTTGGTCTTAAAGACCCACTTGACCCCAATAACTTGTCGATGCAGAGGCCGGTCCACAAGCTCCCATGTACGATTCCTCTCAATGGAATCAACCTCGGCCTCCATGGCTGCTCGTCGTCGCCACTCAAGAAGAGCAAGAGCCTCTTTAGCTATAGTAGGCTCATACGACTGTATCACTGTACTCATCAGGGTGAAGTTACAAGAAAGACGAAGCTGCTATAATCTCTGTGCCTAAAGCTTACAGATTATGGGATTCGGAGTTGTGATTCTTGGTGATTTCTCGCAATGTTCACTTTGTTGAACCCTCCGATGATTCTCGCTCTCATCCCGAGCTTACC
Organism: Cibotium barometz; assembly: GCF_041138505.1. NCBI lineage: Eukaryota > Viridiplantae > Streptophyta > Polypodiopsida > Cyatheales > Cibotiaceae > Cibotium > Cibotium barometz. The sequence goes on along the minus strand of NC_141063.1, from coordinate 19,087,721 downwards.
ATCAAGGTCCCTTCTCCTTCCTCGGCCATAAACTCCACCACCAGCTTCTCCACCATCAACTTCTTTACCCCCTGCCTCTCCACCCCCACTTGCTCCTTCCTCGGCTCCTGCTCCTGCTCCTGCTCCTGCTCCTGCTCCTGTGCAAGAGAGGATTGCCCCCAAGATTCCACGATGGCTGGAAACCACTATTCGTGATTGTCATCTCTCCGATATGGAACTTCATCAGCTTACTAATTCTTCAGCACAATCTTTGACATGGAATGAGAGCTATATCCTTGAATATGAGAAGCTCGATGAGTAGCCTTGTGATGAAAGACATCTCGGTGTTGCTTGCCATGAAGACAAGCCACACACAAGTAGAGTGGGTGAAAGACCCTCGACCATCTACTAAGAAGACAACAATTGTAGAGAAGTATAATTCAGATGCCCGAAGCAAGTATGCCACAAGTTTCCACATGAGCTACCAAGGCATGACAGCTGTGACGAAGTTGTAGGCTTCAGCAGATGAGATTGGGACTCATTCAAAGAGCCACAAAAGTCCTTCAACCGATAAAGACCACCTTCCTAGATAACTGTGGCAACAATCTGCAAGGTGATGGTGTCGATGATCTCGAGGATGCAACTGTCAAAGTAGACACCATATCCTTTCCGAAAAACTGAGAGGAGATTGTTGGAGAGCTTGGGAACAAGCACATCCCGAATGATAGAAGGCTGGCCCAGGAAAGAGTTAAGTCGCACATTGCCAACCAAAGAGGCCTCCAAGTTGGAAGCATCACCAATGGACACCCTCAAAGAGCTGGGACGAATGTCATAAAGAATGGTCGTGTGAGGAGTCATGTGAGTAGTACACCCACTATCAACCACCCAATTCGTAAGACGTGAGGTGGAAGTAACCTTGGTGGAATAGGAATTTTGAGTTTGGTTGGTGGATGAAGAGGTTTGATTGGGGGTTTCTTAGGAGAACCACTTTCTCTATTCTTCTTGCGACAATCAAGCTGAATGTGACCTTTGAGACCACAATAATGACAAGTAAGCTCCTTATGAGCGGGATTGTTGGTAGGTTTGTGGTCCTCAATACCGATGGAGACAGTCTCCTTGGTGGAAGAGGATTTTTGAGTTTGGTTGGTGGATGAAGAGGTTTGAGTTTCTTAGCAGAACCACCTTCTCTCTTCTTCTTGCGACAATCAAGCTGAATGTGACCTTTGAGACCACAATAATGACAAGCTTCTTATGAGCGGGATTGTTGGCAGGTTTCTGGTCACCTTTGTTTCTCATGGAAACCTTGGAATACCATTTACTTTTGCCCTTAGCCTAAAGAAGGGTCTCTATTGACAGAAATAGTAGTAGCTGCCCCTTCATCGATCCACTGAAGATGATGACGCCGTTGAGGCTTCCTCCCATGATTAACGACCCCAAACAGAGAAACAAAAACAGGTAGCCAAGATCATACAGAAGCGTTGTAATGCATCAAGGCCCAACAATGATCGCAGAGGTGGAGTAGATGCTACATGTTTATTTTTAGGGTACACTTTCTTCACACATGGTCTCATGCATTTGAATCATGCCTCATAGTCTCCACCATTCTAGCAAGGTATCTCAGTCAGAATATTTTTCAGCTTTTACTATCGGATAGTCAATTAAAACTTTATATTTTCCAGTTCTTTTCATGCCATCATGCATGATAGATGTGTTGTATTACCATGGTCTTATAGATCCTCCTGGTCTTTTGTAAGTCATCATTAGAACTCTGTGTGCGCGCGTGCGCATGTGCATGCACACTTGCACAGTAAGGTGCGAGGACCACACTGATTCTAATAATTTGACTCAATTGCAGGTACATGTACTGGAGAGCATGGAGTTGGAGTTGGAAAAATGAAAGTAAGTTTTAAAGTTGGCATACAATGTTTTTTTAGGCAGCTTACAAGAAATATTATATTTCCACTTGTCTTTTTATTTGCATCAAATTTTGTCTCTTTTTAGAAGTCCATCTTTGACTTCAAAAATTTAATGCAATACACTAGAAGCCTTTGGTTGACAAACAATGTGAACCTAGTCAACATTTACCAGGGGATGTTGACATGATTGATATTGTACTTATTACTTTCCATGTGATATGTGCTTTTCTAATCAATGAAGAGAACTTTCAAAATAATGGCTCATGCAATGACATACAGTTGTCTTGTCGTTCATTTCTCGAGGCAAGTGCAGGGCTTTACAAATGACCACAATGTCAAAAGACATGGTGAAATGTACAAATCTTATCGGTGTAGAGTCTTTCATGGAGAACCAAGTGATCACCCTAGTTTGACAAATACTTACCTTATCAATGTAGTGTGTTATATGGAGGACTAAGCGACCACCCTAATAAGTCAACTGCATATTTTTTGAGTGTAGGGTCTTTCTGGTTGGAGAGACTAGAGGGCCTATCACCTTGCACAAGTGCATAGGTGCTTCAACTCATGTATGGGCGGCTATACTAAAAATGTGCATCTTTTTCAATGCATGGCCCTGGAGCTGCCTGGTTTGGATCAAGGCTTTTGTAGAGGACATAGTTGGTAGTATTCTCTTGTTAGGAGCAGCACTATGATTCAGAGACCAACAGTACTGAAGGGTGTATGTTTTGAATTGGCACATGCATTGAGTGTATTTTTTGATGCTTTTTGCAGTGACATGAATAAGAAAACTGTTTCCCAACATGAGCTAGCTTGTATTTTTCTCTTACAGTTTCTGGAAAAGGAGCTAGGAGTGGACAGTCTCAAAGCCATGTATGCTGTGAAACAAGCTCTCGATCCCAAAAATATTATGAATCCAGGAAAAATCATACCTCACCATATATGTTCATGAATCACTGTAGAGTTTGCAGTCAAATAGAAAACTCTCCCTAAACAATGTATCACTTCAGTCCAATATCTTCATTACATGGATTTGTAATTATTCTACTTAAAATCTCTCATGGGAGAGGCATGTGAGCAGAGCTTTCAGTACCAAGGAAAACATAATAGTGGTGAATCCTAATAGAACCAAATTATGTATTAAAACTCAAGCCATCATGCTAATCTCAATAGCTAAACACAATCCATGTACTAAGTAGCAAGAAGAAAAGGTCCATGCTTGTGAGCTGAGCAAGAGATTGATAGAGGAGTGAAGAAGAAGAGAGTATGTGTGTTGAAAGGATAGCCGCTTTCTCCTCGATCTTATTGGTTCTCTTTTCCACCATTTAAAGGTACCTAATACAATGATCAGGTGTTACATAGTACAAACTACTACCACACATACACTCATTAGACGGTGGCTTGTCAATGCCAAGGTAGTTTCTTTACTTGCAATTATCCTTGATTATGTTACCTCTTTGACCACTCTCACATGCCCCTTCTGCCTTGAAATTGAATCTAGATGTTCAAGTTTGGGAACAAAACTATGCTTAAAACATCTGGTATCCACAAAGGATAGGTTGCCCAGATCGTCGATCCATATGCCTAGAGACTGGACACTTGCATTGCAAAGACACATTTGTCAAAAGTTGAAAAAATAAGAAGATTGTAATGAGAACATAACAAAACACCTAAGAAATCTCAAAGCTCATGGAATATTCTTTCATAATGGATAGGGTTTCTCAATTTTAACGAGTCAGAGACCTTGTGAACCAGACAAGAAGATTGTGAAGGTGTTTTTTTCCATAAGTATGAAATGAGAACATTACAAACCCACCCACCTCCCCCCCTCCCCCAAAAAAAAAACAAAACAAAACAAAAAAACAAAGCTCATGGAATGATCTTGCATAATGGATAGGGTATCTTAATTTACCAGCTAGAGACCTTGTTAACTAGACAAGAAGATTGAAAGTTTTTTTTTCATAATGAGAACAATTTTAAACACACAAAAGAACCTCAAAACACATGGAATATTCTTGCATAATGGATAGGGTTTCTGGATTTAACCAGCCACAGCTCTGCTAGCAATGTGCTACTCGTCAACCATCACTGCAAGCTTCTCTATGCAACAAAAAGAGGTCATGTTTGCATTCTAAAAGTCACCGTGCACAAACCCACTCTTTTTTGCCTTTTGCAACATGTCAATCCAACTTCTCTTTAAGAGCATCTAAATGTTTTAGAATGGTTGCAAGCTTTGAAGGTTTTCTAAAGGATCCAAGAATAGATGTGTCTACAAAGTCTATTTCGAAGCTTGAAGTGGCCAAATTCCTTAGGTAACATCCATTGACTTTTGTATTCATAGCTCATTAATTTGTGACCTATGGATAGTTACACGTTTTAGAAGGTTTTTGGAGGAATACACAATTGGATGATCCACCCAATTGCCTTTGCCCCATGAAATGGCAAAGGCAATACTGTGGTTTTTAACATGAATGGGGACCCCTTGTGAGTCATGCATGGTGGGCTGAAGACATTGTACGCAGCTTTTGGCGGAGCAGGGGAGAGATGGGAATGAAGGCTTCGAAGGAGGTGCTCTTCTAGGTGCCGCATGCTGTGTGCAGCTGCTGGTTGAAAAAGGTGCAGAAACTAGGCTAGAACTTGAGTGATATGGTTGGTGGGCACCCAACCTCTCATGTGCCCTATGCATAAAAGCCTCTGCACCGAAGGCTCTCCATTGCCCCCCACATACATAGGGCTAAAAGAAAAATTCATCTTTGAAATGTCAAATGTAGAATTCAATACTAACTTGTTGGAGATCTTTGGTGGAGGGGAGATCAGCTCAATTATCAACAATCCTTACGGCCCGTTCCACTTGCAAACCATGTTGTATACAATGTTAGCACTAAGTCACTATTTCTATATATTGTAGTGACATTACCCATACCCTAAGAAACTATTTCTATATATTGTAGTCATTGCAAAATTTTGAGTGATGACACATCATAATGTCTCCATTCACAACTAACAAGTGCACAAAGGTCTCACCTCAAAACCAAGGGATCCTATGCACAATTCAAGTTTTTCCTTAATTCAAAAAAAAAAAAACCAAACCAAAGGGTAGAAACTGTTAGACTATCATTGTAGTAGTGTGTTTCTATTCTGTCATGGATCACACAAGATAGTATGAATGAATGTAGTAGTGTGTTTCTATTCTGTCATGGATCACACAAGATAGTAGATTACTCAAATTGGAATACTTCTTGACACCTTACTGAATCCCTATGTAAATCATGTGCAATTGGCTACATGTTCGTAGATTGCTTGAGGAGAGCTCCTTTACTATAAGCTACCTTGCAAGTTCTCAACACTCAATATTTGAAGTGTGTAGAATGGGCAATTGTCCATCGTACCTCTGCACATGCTTGCAAGCCAAGGTGCGAGCAACACTCAATATCTTAAGTTCATAGAATGGGCGATTGTCCACCGTACCTCTGAGTACACTCAATACCTTAAGTGTGTGGAATGGGCATGGTTCTTCTGAATGTACTCACACTTGCAAGCCAAGGTGCGAGCAAAATCCAATGCTGAGTTTTTGTTGTTGGCGACTTTAATAAATAAGATAAATTGGAAGCATAAGTCGAACATTATCAAGATCGATTCATTGATGATGATTTTCTATTGAGTAGCCACTGATCTCCACTTAGTGATTGTCATGTGATTATTGGACAGTTATCATCATTTTGACGATGAATCTTGGTGCTAATTGAGTATTTTGGGGATGCACTAGTTTACTCAGATGTGTGGTTGAGGTTATACGGGGATACTGGAAGAAAGTTGTGGTTTATCTTACAAAGTTAGTTTGTATGCTTATCTTTCACTAGAGCCACATATAGCAAACGAAGATGACCTTACAATAGTGTGGAGCACATGGTAGGGTATTATCTGATTTCCATGTTACCTTTGGTTCACATGTATGCTCAAGCCCAACTTAGCAGCACATTTTGGATGATGCTCTTAAGGACTGTTAAGTTCATTTATAGTATGCCTTCTCAAGTGACATTTTTGTATTTAGCGAGTCTCTTTAGGTCCTTCTGAAGCACCTAAAGGTCATCTTAGTGTTTTTGAGAATGTTTTTGAGGCAAGAGACGCTAGAGTTTGGTTTATCTAAGAAGAGGTTCTTTTGAGCGAACTTGATTATCATGTAATGTTAGATCTTTGGGCTAGGGATCAAGCGTAGGGTGGAAGGTTGGCCAACTTCCTCAGATTGATTGTGATGATGGGATTTAATGTTCCTTTTGAGAATCAGTATGATACTATTGTTGGTAATATTTATTTCCTTGGGATTCTTCTCCATGGATCAAACAAATGCCCAAGAGTCCTTTGTTGGGAATGAGGAGCTAAGTTATGCTTTTCACGAATTCGTGTGTGAAGGACCTAGTTGTCATAGCTATATGTTGATTCTGGCTCATCATTTATGGTTGACATGCATTCCAGTTATTTAGCTACAACAATTGATTTATTGTGGGGATGAGCACAAGCAATCTTGAGAACCAAAGATTGAGGGAGATGGTACTATGAATGTAAAGTAAGAGATTAATGTGCTTCACCAATTTTGCATGATATCTCTCTACTGAGATTGGTTTTGTGAAACCTTTAGGTATAGTGATCAATTTCTTCATTTGGTGTAGATGAGCACACATGTATATATGACCTAAACTCAGAAAATGATAATATTGATATTAAGATCAGTTGTTTGATCGTATAGATTTTTTCTTCCAAGATGATACAATTTGTGTATTGGGCGTTGTTTTGGAAAGAAAACCCATTACATCACTACAATAGGGATATATAGGGTTCCAAAATTTTGTACTTGAGTAAAACTAATGTTTTATAGACCTTCAATGAGGCACCTGTACTAGGCCCTAGCCTTCGATGAGGCATGTCAAAAGTGTTGTGACTGGTGAGGTTATTCTAGATTTAACCATGCCTAATAGAGCACACAATGCTATTGTTGTTTCTCAACACGATATTACTTTTTTGCATAGTGATTGATAGGGTGATTATGAGTGCCTCGATCTGACGAGCAAATAAGAGGATGACAGATGTTGTCTCCAAGGGGCGGTTTGATTGGGAGAGGTAAACCCATATGCTCAAAGATAACTACGATGTATTAAGCATATGACTACTAGCAACAATTAGTTTATGTTTTGGTGCTGTTTTGGATAGGACAGTTTTGGCATGATAGGAGCATTCTTTGGAGTACTACTTGGGATGTGGGTGCTTTTATGTACTTATGTGCTGAAATACCTAACAATTCTCACAATTTGTCAACATGGGAGTATGTTATGTTATCCCCTAGGTATTGTGATTTTGCCAAATCCTCGTGTGGATATGTAATTTAACTAGGATTGATGCTAAGATTTCAAGTTCATCCAATTTAGTGTTGACTTGAAGAAATATTGGGAATTGAGGATTTTACCTCAAGAAATTGTTATGGTTGAGGATTTTGACTTCTATTCCACATGAGCTCAAGCTCCTATGGGATTTCAGGGAGTAGAAGCTTAGATTTAACTTGTTTATGATTATCAGATTATGGAAAGATAAGGAAGAGATTAACTCAATGTGGAAGTTGGGTTGCTAGTAGGAATTTCCTATATTTGTTTTACAAGCATGTAAATGCTTAAAGAGAGGAAGTATGTTATGTATTGATGCTAAGCTTAGGGTTAGATTTGCTAATCAGGCCCAAAAAAGATGAGTAACCATGCTCATATTGATGGCTTAGGCTTATAAAGTTAATAATCGCCAAAAAAAGATTTGTTTTTGTTTTTCGAGCCGGGGTCATCAAAAAAAGATAACCATGCTGATATTGATGGCTTAGGCTTATAGAGTTAATAATCCTAGGAGTTATAGCTATTTATAACCTAGAAGTGAGTATAAGTGGGATGAGCCTATAGAGTGGGTTATTGTATTGTTGTGTGATTGCGTGTACCTCAACTATGGATATGATCCACTCCAAATTGTACATCCTTGACATAAACATGATACCAATGGCCTTTCAGGGCAGGTCGCCCCCCCCTCTCTCTCTCTCTCTCTCTCTCTAGAAATTTTAAAAAGAGAACAAGAGAGATCGTAAATGCCCTGCCCCTCCCGACTATGTTTGTTCGCCAGCGAGACCCACCCTGGGCATATCCAGCTGCATTAGCAAGATCTCACTCACTCCTAGCAGCACTGGTGGGTAATATAGGGCATGAGAGGCCTCATCCTTATAGAGTTTCAACCCTCGAAAGGTCTCTTTCTGCCTTACTAAAAACTCATATGGGGCCTTGCAGAGGGGGCCTGGATGGCCATGATAAACAAACCACTTCTATCTTATAAAGTGAATTGAGTGTGCGTATTGACAGTGTGTGTGCATCATGTACATGTGAAACTGAGAAAAAGGAAGCAGAAAGAGATATCTAGAAGTGTTACAACATTCTCAAATTATGTGTCATGTATTTGTGTGGGCGAGTGTAGGTTTGTAGTGCAACAAATTCCTTGAGCTGAGTGACACCTTGCTGGATCGGTGTGCTTGTGTTTCTTTGTGAAATTAAGTGGGTACTAAGATACAACTTGCAGTTGAAGTTCTAGCCAAAAAAAACTAGGATGAGAGAGAGATAGAGAGAGAGAGTGCGGGCTCAAAACTCCTTTTTAACTGATCAATTGAAACAGCAGGTGGTCTCCATCATATATGACAGCACTGATTAAGAGTTCTTTAAAACCACAGACAAAAGATTTGACTATTATTTGAAAAAGACCTCTATGAATTCAGAAATTCAAAAAATTTAATAAAATTCAGGACAGAACACAACTTCAAAACCCAATGGCCAAGATTTGTGATAGACGCTCCAACCCAAAAACCAAATATGAATCTGCAAGAGATGCTGTGGACAGTAATCAGACCTAGGGGACAGCCGTACCTAGAAGGTGGTCTTTTGACAAATTGCAAGGCCGACCTTACCAAAACAACACTTGGATTAAAAGTCTTCCATATACCAGACTCAAATTCCCCAAAAGAAAGGATTTGCCCTGGGTTTCATGCCAAAAACTCTGTACTTAGAAGCATTTCCGGTGCACAATGGAGGGGCCAGACTCGTCGTACTCAGATTTTGCTATCCACATCTGCACAACGAACCAGAAAAATGAAATGTGAGAATGACCAAAAGAGGCACTTTGATTCTACCATATACATAGCAGGTTCAACTCTCTTCACAGAAAACTCAGAACAAGCATGTACACAATCAAATCCAAGCCACCAAAAAGCCCTCAGATGCACCTGCTGGAAAGTGCTCAACGACGCCAAAATCGAGCCTCCGATCCAAACACTGTATTTTCTTTCAGGTGGAGCAACCACCTTGATCTTCATGCTGCTAGGAGCAAGTGCAGTTATTTCCTTGCTCATTCGGTCAGCAATACCAGGGAACATGGTAGAACCACCACTCAGCACAACGTTCCCATACAAATCTTTACGGATATCCACATCACACTTCATGATAGAATTGTAGGTGGTCTCATGGATACCCGCAGCTTCCATTCCAACGAGAGAAGGCTGGAATAGAACCTCTGGACACCTAAATCGTTCAGCACCAATTGTTATGACCTGCCCATCTGGAAGCTCGTAGCTTTTCTCCAACGAGGAGCTGCTCTTTGCAGTTTCTAACTCTTGCTCAAAATCCAATGCAACATAGGCTAGCTTTTCCTTCATGTCTCTTACAATTTCTCTTTCTGCAGTAGTGGTGAATGAATACCCACGTTCAGTAAGGATCTTCATCAACGCATCTGTCAGATCACGTCCTGCAAGGTCCAATCTAAGAATGGCATGCGGCAACGCATACCCTTCATAAATGGGAACGGTGTGGGTGACACCATCGCCAGAATCAAGCACAATACCTACAGATTCAACAAAAGCAAGGGGGAAAGGGTATAAAAAGTAAGAGGAAGATCTTACAAAAACACCAACTATGGACAAAGTCCAGACAGCAGAACATCACCGATGGCAACTAGCTTACCCGTTGTCCGACCACTGGCATACAGAGAAAGAACTGCCTGTATGGCAACATACATGGCTGGTGCATTGAAGGTATCAAACATTATCTGAGTCATCTTCTCACGATTGGCCTTGGGATTCAATGGTGCTTCTGTAAGAAGCACCGGATGCTCTTCGGGAGCAACACGAAGTTCATTGTAGAAAGTGTGGTGCCAAATTTTCTCCATATCATCCCAATTGGTCACAATACCATGCTCAATCGGATATTTGAGAGTCAAGATTCCACGCTTGGACTGGGCTTCGTCTCCAACATAAGCATCTTTCTGACCCATGCCAACCATTACTCCTGTATGACGAGGCCGTCCCACAATGCTTGGAAAGACTGCACGAGGAGCATCATCACCTGCAAATCCAGCCTACAAAGTGCGTTCCAATTCCAATAAATAAGTTCATATCTTCAATTTATACCAGAGAGAAAAAAAAATGAAAGTGATGACACTAATAATAATATAGCCCCACCTTCACCATTCCAGAACCATTGTCACAAACAAGGGGCTGTACTTCCTCAGCGTCTCCCATCTTCAGCTGCAGCTGTCAACAACCTGCAACTTGCAATAATTGTATGATTAAGTTAGTTGGAAAAGTACCCAAAAGAAGGAAGATTCAGACTCATGCCCCCTTCTGCGCAGGGGGGCTCGACAGGTACTAAGGCAAGGACTGGCAGACATTATTCATTTTCAAGCTGGAGGACTTGATAAAAATGATGTGCATGTAAGATTATGCATAATCGCATGTGCAAGCAACATTTTCATGCAAAATAAATTAGAGTTTAAATGCATACATACGCAATCAAATGGGCATTGGTCACTCCACGTGACAACAGCAAATGTGTCCTACTTACGGCCCTCATCAATGGAAAGATGCCATCTTTTCCATCCAAAAGAACAGGAATCATAATCATCAAGACATAAAAGCCAGGTGAATACAGATCTACAAAAGCATGATAAACCTTGGAGGGCAACAAGAAAATTCAATGGCATTTGTCAAACTGAGTGAGTTCTGATGGGAACAAAAGCCCCTGGATGGGAGGAAGATCAATGAATGGATGGTACCAAAAATGTTGTTAGCAAACTAGTATAATAGTTGTCCACGGTCATGATAAAGAAAATATGAACAAGTCGAGCACTTATAGAGCTTTGAGAGGAAGTCAGTACATAGCAAGGCAGGTGTTGATCATGAAACAAGATCAAATTTAGGAAAGGCATTCCAGAGCAAGGTAGAAAATAGACCGAGATAAGATCTAAAACCAAACAGTCCTAGGGTTCTGACAGGTAAGGCGAGGTACAGGTTGATCACAAAACTAGGACACTACTAGCATCTTGACACAATTTGACCTGAACAGTACATCAATGCTAGGATCTTTGACAAGCAAGACTGTAGAGGCGGATCCTCAGACTGGAGCATTTCTAGGGTTTCCACAATCCACTTAGGAATCACAAAGACTCTACAAGGTAGAATACAAGGCAATCCGGTTCAGATCTGTGCTTACATATTGAGCATGTTAAGTCCTTATTACGCAAAATGATTAGTACTATTCTCAGTTCGTAGCATGGTAGTCACGCTGCTCTTACCTCACCATAGCCACATCAAACAACACAGAGAAACACAAAGAAGGAAGAAGCAAGCGCATACCTGTAAAATGAGAAGATCAGATGGAGAGCTCAGGTCGGGACGCCTCGCAAGAGTTGAGAGGAGAAAGCGAATCTGTGAGCAGCTCTGACAAGCAATAAAGAAGCACGAAAGCGGGAGGGGATGATGCGATGCAGACGAAGAAGAAGATGCCCGCCTTGGAAAAAGGCCCCAATCCGGTCCTCTCGCCCTTCACACGCCTTTTGAGCACCTCTCTGAGTCTCTGGCCGTCCAAATTTTCTCAAGGCCGTCCAAGGAGGGTGTAACCGTGTACCAAATCAATGTGTGTCAGGTTCACATGGCTCCATGTACCCTTGGAGTCCATATGCCCTCAAGGTGAGCAAGCCCTCAAGGGGCGCAAGCCCTCGAGGCCTGGCACATGAGCAAAGCGGCCAAAAACAAGTGAGAATGCATCGGAGAATATTAGAGTTTAACTAGGAAGAGCAGTGTGATATTACTCCCGACTGGGATGCCAGCTTTTTTTTTTTGCCTTTTGTACTTTTCCATGCATGTATTTAAATATATATACACACACATCTTTTCTTAAAAAAAGAATATTATTGTTGCCGCCTCTTTTCCATGAATGTCGGGTTGAAAAAAGCCAAGTGAGAGAGTGTAGCCATTTATATGTAGTGATATGTGGGCGTAGGCTAATAATGGGCCAGGACTCTTTTTCCCCAAGCGTATGTTTGCACTCTTATGAGTGTGCATAAGTGACCTTATCATGTCACTTCACTTGTACTTCACTCATTCTTGTCAATCTACTTTGAGTGTTGTGCTTCTCTCTATCTCTCCTTGTTGCTTATTTGCGACATCTGTATGTGGATTGCTACCTTCATCTCCACTCCAACAATTGGTATCAGAGCAGGTTCTACAATTGGTATCAGAGCAGGTTCTCTTGGCCCTCATTCCTTTGTCAACTTCTCCTCGAGTTGCTCTTTTGATTGTCTCAGATTAAGCTATCCTCTTAGGTGGACAAGGTATACAATATAGTGTGCTGATAACTACGTTAACATTATTTTTACGCATTTCGAGTGTGTTTCAAGGCTCGTTCGCATGTTGTAAGTTTTTTGCAAACGTCCCAAGGGAGTGTCAATTCGAACTGCATTTGTTTGATTTTGGACTTTCTACACTGCAGTAACATTTTGTATAGGCATGGCCATCGACATCGCATCTTCAAGCTCATCATCAACAACTTCAACAGCATTAGCATCATTATCATCGATTTCTACATTCTTGCTAGCACTTTGCAATTTTTTTCACACTTTGCACGTTGCCTTTGTTATCAATGATCTACTAACGGTTGCATTCAGTGGGCATTAACAGTACCAAGTAATTGGTATATTTGTATTTTGTGTCAGAGATTAGTTATTTGTAGGCTAAAATGGAAGGCAGTGATGTATTTGGGATTCTTTTCGCTTAGGATAAGCTTGATGACACCAACTACTTGTTGTGGCTATATATAATGAGTAAATTAGAGTTTTTCACAACCATCGTAACTATCTCAATTGATTCACATGTTACTATCTCTTAGATATTCACATCGTGAATATCTTCTAAGTTAGCTCAATTGTGATTGGTGCTTACGGATTGAGGGAAAAATGCTAGACAATAGTGTACAATAGTTCTACCTTGAATTTGAAGGATAAGTTTAAAAAAAATAACGTGAAAAACTTGAGTTATTCACACCCTAAATAACTTTGCCTTTGGATATTCAAAGGTTCATAAACAATAAATTTAGTCTAGAAATTAAAATTTGGCCTACAAAAATACCTGTACATGCACTTGAGATCTAGAAAGATTTTGGGAGATGAAAATGCTCTAGAGGATAGTGTCTAGGATCTTCCTACCATAGAAGTATTGGATCCGGTCCTTCATCTAGCACACATCAAAGTGTATTTGCTTAGAGAGGTCTAAATTGCGAGAAATCCATGGAAGAAGCTCAAATGATTGATGAGCGAGTGGAGGAGACAGTTTCAAGCTCCCCCACAATATCTGGTGGCTTGTTAAACATTGCCAAAGGGCTATCCGGAATATAGTCGAATATGGATCAAGAGGTTCACTCAGTTATGAGGGTCGCACAATGAGCAATACCCAAATGTTCCCAGGAAGAAGAGGTGTTGTGCAAGCAGCACCTCCCATAAGACATTTATGTCAAGGGAAACCTTTACCCATCCTCATGAGCAAATCTCTTACACTCCTAGGATTAAGAGGGATGTGGAGGGTATCACTACTAGAGAGACTTTTTTCCCTACGAGTGAGGAGATGGAGATAGAAATTAAATTTATGGGGGCCTAAAGATAATTACAAATCTTTAAGCAAAGGAAACAAGAACTAGACGTAAGAAGGGCCTTAGCAAAAAAGAGAAACCTTGAAAGGATGTAAGCCTTAGCGTTAAAAATCCAAGAAAGGGATAAAAGGGAGGCATTGACACAAGCCCAAGCCCTTGTATAAGCTTTGGCAGAAGAGATGTCGCCCTTAGAGCCAATGGGAGAATGGGAAGCGGCTACCCGTCTCATGGGCTAATAGAAACCAACTCAAAAAATCCAAGGGCCAACTTTACACAAAGGTGCACATCAACTAAATTATAACAGATCTCAATTTCTATGTGCACATTCGATTAGTGCTTTTACAAGGCCAAGAGAGATTTCCCTAGGGGGCAGATGCACTGAATATAGAAATTATATTTTTTTCCATGACCTTGGGTAGAGAGGAGTATCACCAAGAAACTAATCCAAGAAGGGAGAGGGATAATACTCTTCACTGAACCAATCTATGAGCCGCCACAGTCTTAACCAAGAACCTATTCCAAGAAGGGAGAGGGATAACATACTTCATTGAACAACCTATGAGCCGGACCTATCTTAACCAGACCTCAGCTACCCCTGATTTGTTAAGAATGGTGAAATCAATAAGGGGGTGACAAGGGAATTAGGGGTTGCTGAAGTTCATGCCCCAAGGTAAAATCCCATGAAGCCATAGCATATTGCAAAACTTACACAAAGCTTCAATGGAGATGGGGATCCTATCCAACAGAATGGTAGCAAAAATCAATATAAGGGGGTGGCAAGGGAATTAGGGGCCGCTCAAGTTCATGCCCCAAGGCAAAATTCCATGAAGCCATACCATATTGCAAAACTTATGCAAAGCTTCAATGGAGATGAGGATCCTATCCAACACGTGGAAATCTTTGAGTCCATTTGTGAAACATGTAGTCCCATCGATGAGCTCACAAAGATCCATTTGTTTTCCCTAACGTTATGTAGAAAAGCACATCAATGGTATAGGATTCTTAAGCTAGAGGATAAGGTCAATTTTACTCGACTTAAGAATGTCCTTTTACCAAGCTTTACGAGAAGAAGAGGTGACAAGTGGAGCCTAGTGGCACAACTCTACAACATCAAGCAACAAGAGCATGAGTTGATGAGAGATGATGTCTCTCACCTACTCAAATGCTAGAAAAAGGCAGGTAAAAAATATGGCAGTCGATGAATTGACCTCGACCATCCTCGAGAAGGTCAAGTTAAAGGAGGTAAGGGAACCTCCCAATGCACACCTTTACCCAAGGAGAGAGCTAGTCTCATCTTCAATATGTAGACAAAACCATATAAGCATTGAATGCCCGCATCTGTGATATATGAAGTGTGGATTAGAGACCATCTATCTATACAAGTCAAGTGGGGAAGCAACAACTTCCACCAATCCTGAAACAAGTCTCCACTTGATAAGTATACAACCAAGATGTATTGTAGCCTCATTAAACATGTTAACTTGAGCCCAAATCCACCAGTTGAACAACAAAGATAAGGTGGATGTTCACTAGTGTACCAACTTCTACCTTGAAAAAAGATAGGAGGAGGCGTGACCAAAGAGGGTAGGCAATGGTAAGTTAATGTTCCTTATCTATGATGGTTCAGATGAGGGAACCATAGGAATAGGATCCAATCAAGAGAGTGTCTCGATAGAAAAAGGCCCCAAGTAAACGGCCTTTAAAGGCCAATGAGACCCCAATGGGGTATGGGAGAATATCCCAATGATTATTTTTCTAAAAGAAACTAGAAACAATAAAGGGTTTAATTAGATCATCCCAAGGGAAGTTTGAAGGAGCAGTAAAGGTCTTGACAGATTGTATCCCCTCTTGAAGATAAGATAAAATAAACAATTGGACATTCCAGAGCCAATTCAAGAACAAGAGGAGTAAGAACTTGGCTCCGATGAAGGGTTGGAAGATGACCTCATGAATAGAATGTTTGAGACAAGGGATGAGGTGTGTGACTCCTAAATCAGAAAATGGGATTGAATAGTAAGTTAGTGAAAGTGAGATAGCATATGATCCATGAGATGTAACTAACTTGAGATTATCCTTGTCATCTCATAGGTGAAAATGCCTACTGGACCCTTTCTTCATAGCAATCCTACCCTATGGAGGAATGTAAAAGAATGGGTTGAGGGAACTTTAGAACCACATGCTAGACCAGGACATGAGCCAGAGATTGATACCTCATAGCATTTGAGGAAAGATAGTAATGCTCCTAGATTCATCCGAATTCCAATCAATCAATTGAGACATTACTATGCTACCATTCCTATCTACCATAATGGATTTTAGGCAACTGCGATCCTAGATGATGGAGTAGAGGTGAGCATTATCACAAAAAAAAATGCTAGGAAAAATGGGGAAAGTCGACCTTAGAGCAAACGGATCTTGTCGTAAAAATGGTCGATGAAACATTTGCAAGACTCATAGAAGTCTTGCAAAGCGAACCAAATTGAAAATCTTTCTGTTCCAATATCACCACACATTTGTAGTGATGAACTTCTTGCATCAACCAAATTCATATGATGTCATACTTGGTAGATCTTTCATGAGGGAGGCTAGGCTGGTGCAAGATTGGGCCTTGGACCAAGTTTATTTATAAAAAGATACCCGAGTTCTAAATTTGTAAACATGGAAGACTCATTCGATGGAGGATAACCTCTTTGGAAAACCAGTCTATTGTCTCACTGACCACACCACATCAATTCAAGCGTGCAAACCATAAATTGTCTAGACAAGAGTGAAGAGGAAGATATGGTGTAAGCATCTCTTCCTCCTCCATATTTCAATGAAAATTGGATGCACATGTTGTTAACAATCGATATACTCCCTAATTGGGGAACTAAGTACATTGCTTTGGACTCAACAATGCAGGGTCCTTTGACTTATGTCTTGATGATAAGAGTTAAGACTATTGTTGATGTTTTTGAAGCAAAGTTATCAAACAAGCTTTGATAGTGAAAAGGGAAGCACATTAGAAAATGGTTAAGGCGAATGCATTTATATCAAGCTAGATGAAAAACATGTTACAAAGTAAATGGATGGATGCATAGTGGCTAAGATACCTTGAGGCTACAAAGGTACATGAGGAGTTGGGATGAGGATCTAGAAAAAATCACTATCCTTGTTAAAAAACAAGAGAGAAGGTTGAGCTGTGACTTTCTAGATCGAAAAGGCATGGGAGAAACAAAGCCTTGGCAGAAGTAGAACCGAAAGCCAAGAGGATTTTGGCCCAAATCAACGCAAAAGAAGATGATGTAATGGACTTAACACCTATTCCTGAGCATTATAAATCATATACAGTAGATGATCGAACATTTGTTTGTCTTAGAGCTCAATGATATAAGGAGAGGCAAGAAGGAGTTTCATATGATGGACCCCCTAAAGTCACAACAAGGAGGTAGACTTAGCTAAACCTGGGGAGAAGCCCAAACTGATGTTCATTTTGCTAAGGATATGATGTTGTATGAGGAAAAGGAATTGGTAGATCTGCTAAGAGAATTTAAGGATTTATTTGCTCCAATATAAAGGGAGTGCCACCTAAAATGGTATAACATACAATCCCTATCATTGAAGGATCTAGACCTACAAGGCAAAGGCCTTAACAAATGAATCCCAAGTATATGCAAGAAGAGATTGATAAATTTATTGCTGTGGGATTCATTTATGAAATCGAGCACATTGATTGGGTGCCACCCATTATCATTGTGCCCAAAAAAAAAAGGAAAGCTGCAAGTGTGTGTGGACTTTAAAAAAGTCATTGCAACCACGTGAAAAGATCATTACCCCCATTAGCCCTATACTGAGCACATTTTAAAAAGAGTTGTCAGTGAAGAAGCCTATTACTTCTTGGATGGTTTCTCTAGCTATAATCAAGTTCTTAGATCATCACAAGACTGTATTCACCAATATGGGGTGCATGTTCACCTATTGGGTTACCTTTGGACTAACCAATGCCCCTACAACATTTTTATGGCTTATGTGCACAGCTTTCAAAGACTACCAGAAAAAGTGTTTGGAAGTTTTAATTGACTACTTTTGTGCTCATTCTAAGTGGAAGAACCACTTGGATTACTTAAGAAAAGTATTTCAAAGGTGTCAATTGTATCGAGTATCTTTAAACCCATTGACGTGCCAATTTTGGGTAAAGGATGGGGTTATATGTGGGACACACTGTCTAAAAATGGTATCTCCATGGATGGAAGCAAAGTCAATTTGATTTTGGAAATACCTCCTACTAATTTCAAGGGAGTACTGTAAATTGTATTATATGCCAAAATTGCAAGGCCATTATATAGACTACTAGTAGTCTTTGAATGGAGTGAGGAATGCCAGCAGAGCAGGCATATGATAAACTAAAGAGGGCCTTGGCAAGTGCACCTATGTTTAGACCCCCAAATTGGGATATAATTTTCCATATGCATATTGATGCATCAAATTTTTCAATTGGTTGCATACTGGTACAACTACGAGAACACAAGTTAGACTATCCTATTTATTTTGCCAAAGTAGTAGTAATAACGAGACACAAATGAATTACACAACCACATAAAGGGAAGGATTGGCCATGATCTCTGCAGTGAAAAGTACATACACTTTCTTTTGGCTAATTTCTTTGTGGAACACCAAGCATTGTGCACCACCTTGTCAACAAGCTTTGCACAACGAGACAGATTACACAATGGTTGCTTTTACTCCTAGAGTTTGACTTTTCAGTCAAACTCTAAGAGTAATGGGACAGATTACACAATGGTTGTTTTTAGTCTTAAAGTTTGACTTTCAATCACTATATGAAAAGGATCACAACATGTTTTAGTAACTGATCAAATGTCAATGTCACGAATTCCTAATGGCAAACTTGACACAAGAATCAATGATGATCTCCTAAATGCATGTTTATTCAAAATTGACATGGTGCCTGATTGGAGCCATGAAATATCTCGATACCTCACTTATGGTTTTCTTACAAGATCAACTATTGAACAAAGACAGGATGAAACAACAACGATAGCTTATCAAGATAGCGGCACCTTATCAACTACATGAAATATCTCGATAACTCGCTTATGGTTTTCTTACAAGATCAACCATTGAACAAAGACAAGATGAAACAACAACGATAGCTTATCAAGATAGCGGCACCCTATCAACTACATAAATTAGGAAAAGATGATGTTTTGCGGAGGTGTGTCTAAGAGGATGAATTTCTACATATGTTGGAGGATACACACTTCAGGATGACAAGAGGACATTTTGCTAGGAAAGTGATAGCATGTAATGTTCTCTAAGCAGGACTATGGTGGCTAACATTATTTGGCAATGCGGCATTATTTATCAAAGGTTGCGCGATGAGTGTCAATGTTTTGTCACTCACAACAGAGGGACATGATGCCCCTCATCCTAAAATAATAGTCCAACAACCTTTCAAGAAATGGGGAATTGGCTATATAGGACTCAATAAAATACAATCTCGCTACATCATAGTAGTAATGGACAATCTCACAAAGTGGGTAGAAGCCATAGCTACCAAGAAGGCCAATGTCATATCACTGCCAAATTTTTACAAGCATGTAATTTCTAGGTTTGGATGCCCGTCATTGGAGCTAGTCAATGACCAAGGGTCACATTTTTTCAATGAGGTAATTGATTGTCTCATGAAAGGCTTTATGATAGTACATATGAAAACATGAAATCTTTGTCGTACTACCCATAAGCCAATGGCCAAGCAGAGAGGACGAACAATATCTTGTGTGGCATTTTGACAAAGATCGTTCAAGCTAGTAGAATGGATTGGGAACATAAGCTTACAGTTATGTTATGGGCATACCGGACATAACGTAGCTTATAGTAGCAGCTACATTATGGGCATACTGAACATCATAAAAAGTGGCAACTGGGTATACCCCATTTCAGTTAACCTATGATGTTGATGCTATAATGCCCATGGAATACATAGTTCCCAATTTAAGAATTGCAGTCAGCGAGTTGACTAAAAATGCTATGCCTACTTTCTATGCCGAGATAATTTTTTTGTTGCAGTTAACCTATTATGTTAATGCTATAATGCCCATGGAATACATAGTTCCCAATTTAAGAATTGCAGTCAGCGAGTTGACTAAAAATGCTATGTCTACTTTCTATGCCGAGATAAATTTTTTGTTGTGAATATCTCAAGATATTTACGATCATAAAAAACCAAACTAGTTTTTCATGCGCCAAATCAAATTATCTCTTAGTAATCATCTCCACTAACCTCGATTCATCCTTCCAACATCATTTTGTATCATAATACTAACTTTTTATTGACATGATTTGTCTCCTAAAAGTCACGTATGAACAACTACCATGGTTTTTCATGCCACTAAAATCTCAAAAATTACTTAATTTACTAATTCATCTTATCATCTGCATAATTTGCAAGAATAATATGCATTAAACTTGTCAAACAAATATATTTTTTCAACGTGAATATCTCAAGATATTCACACCATGAAAAACTAGTCTGGTTTTTAACATTAGAAGAAGTTATCTTAGGAATCTCACTATTAACCCTAATCTTGTTAGACATCATCCCCTACTTGTTGGCTTCCTATTTGGTGTTCTATTTTAGCCTCTAGGGCTGACCATGTTAGTCTGAGGGGTTGGTCACCCCTCACATATATTTTACCCATTTTTATTCCCCATTTTATGGTCCTGGGTATTTTCCCAGTTGTGGAGGCACTTAATCTCCAATCGGCTACCTTCATGTAGGTGTATATATAGCTGGCATCCCTCCCTCATTATTCATTGCTTGCCTAGCTTGTCTAGCTGCAGTCCCTCACATACGAGGTCCTCCCCTCTTGCTCGGGACATGTATTCCTTTTGGTGATGATATTGAGAGCAGGTTTTTACCTGTGTTTCCTCTCCATCTCTCTCTCTCATTCTCTCTCCTATGTTTCCACTTTCCCTTCTTTCGCTGCACATTCTATCATGGTATCAGAGCATTGGTGATTGTCAGTGTTGGATGCTCCCTCCTCTACCTCTTCATTTTTGTGTTTTTCTACCTATGGACAGATCTGTGTTTTTGTTCATGCATTGAAGCTTGTGTTTCGGCTCTTCAAGGGCTGACTCTTCCCCAGAGTAGCGAGCTGCAGTTCCTCCTCATCAGGGCGTCAATTTACAGCCTCTAGGCAGCCTGACAAGGGCGTTTTTTTTCAAGACAGCAGACCTGCCCTTCTGGCGGCACCTTCCTGGGTTCTCATGCGATTTTTTTTTTCAGGTCTAGGCAGCAACATAGCTATCCCAACAGGCTACGTTTTGGGCCTGTTTGGGCTTGCTTTCCCACGCCCTGTTCTTGGAGCTCTCTAGGCTCCCCTTTTGCCTGTTCCTTTTGGTTATATTGTGCCATCCCTCCCCCGCCCCCCCCGGCCCCGATTGTTCTTGTTCTCTACAGTAGTTCTTGATCTGAGGCTTCATCGTTTCCATATTCAACCTATTCTATAGCCCCTTTTACCTTTGCATTTTTAGATTTGCAGCCATGGTTACTGCGTTTTTCTGAACCGATCTTGCTGGTAACTCTACCTTCACCTGGGCTTCATCTATTTGGACCAAAGGTACCTTCTCTTCAACATTTTTTCCTCATAGGAGGTGTGGACACTGGTTGACTTGAATTTTCAGGTTTGTAGCCCTTGTTTGGCTGCGTTTTCTTCTCAAGTGGACACAGATCACTTGGGGGTTTCTTGTTTGGATTGTGGCTCTAGAGACAGCTTGGTACTTGAGGAGGATTCTGAATTTTAGATTTCAGTCAACGTTTTGCTGATTTTGGAGTATCTATACTTGTGTTTTGTTCCTCGCCTACACAGTTTCTCGATTTCTACATGTTTCTTGCCTTCTGTTGGGCAATGGAGTGCTATTTTTGCTGGATAGCAGTGTTTTGGCTACATTTTGCTTCCCACAGGAGTTTCCTTCACTCAGGGGGGGCCTATCTCCAACTACTTCACTTGAGGATCAATTTCAGGAGCTATTTTGTATCTGTGGTGGAGACTTTCTTCTGTGACAAGAGTTTACAGATTTTGGAGGAGAGCAGTGATCTTTTCAGAAATCTTGAGCAGAGTTTACTTTGTCCGAGTTTGTGTTTTTGCAGTATTTGCAGAACAAGGAGGGTGTTTTGCCCTTTGCGGTGTGATCCTTTCACATGGATCATTTATTTATTGCTAATTCTTTGGATCTGGTTCTACTTCTAGAAAAGTCTTCTGCTATGTGTGATTCTTTTGAGGACTTTGTTACCACTGCAACTTATATTCTTGCTTCCCTTCCTCATTATGAGGAGTCTGCCTCTGCCTCTCTTTGTGATGCTTCTTAGGATGCCCCTCCCCTTGCCAGTTCTGCAGGCTTGTTTTGGAGGATGGTTTTTTGGACCCGGTGGGATGCTTTGGATCTATGGTTGCTAACTATGTCAGGGCATAGTGGTTCTTCCAGAGTTTTTTGGATTTGGATCTAAATCAGGTTGGGCTTGTACTAGTCTGACGAAATCTTTTTTCAGAGGGGGATGTGGAGTCCTTTTATCATGCGATGCCCACCTCAGGGGTGTGTACTTATGTACAGCATTGGGCAACTTATATTATGGAGTTTGAGCAGATGGACCCCATCTTTTCTACAGAGTCTTTACATCTTGTGATGCCGACCTTTTCAGAGGATGCTTTTATACAGCATTTGGCTACTCTTGGTACAGAGTTGGAGAAGATTGACTCTATTTCTTTTGAGGGTCCTAGTGTGAGGAGCAGTTTGCGTCTCCCTTGATTGATTGTATACAGGATCTGATCTTGGTTGGTTATGAGTTTTTTCCTACCTTCTCCAGACTAGATACATGACATTTGACTTTGAGGAGTGTTTTTACACTTGGATTTGGAACCATTATTGGAGCAGCACGTCGCAACCTACTTGGTTGTTTTCTTCCAGAGGAGCGGTGTACTTGGCAGCTTGTTCTGTTGCTTTTGTATAGCTGAGTTGCTAAGGAGATTGCTGTGGAGCTTTCTTGGTACCTGTTTCTACAGTCTTTCATTTTTGATCGAGGATGACGTCTCTGGCTTCTTGGAGTTTGCTTAGCATCCGGTGCTAAGAGGGGGTGTTAGACATCATCCCCTACTTGGTGGCTTCCTATTGGTGTCCTATTTTAGCCTCTAGGACTGACCATGTTAGTCTGAGGGGCTAGTCACCCCTCACATATATTTTACCCATATTTATTGCCCATTTTATGGTCCTGGGTATTTTCCCAGTCCTCGTGGAGGCACTTTATCTCCAGTCGGCTGCCTTCATGTAGGTGTATATATAGTTGGCATGCCTCCCTCATTATTCATTGCTTGCCTAGCTTGTCTAGCTGCAGTCCCTCACATATGAGGTTCTCCCCTCTTGCTCAGGACATGTATTCCTTTTGGTGATGATATTGAGAGCAGGTTTTCACCTGTGTTTCCTCTCCATCTCTCTGTCGCACTCTCTCTCGTGTTTCCACTTTCCCTTCTTCCACTGCACATTCTATCAAATCTCAACTCCTTTTGCATTAGTGGTCCATTCTAACACGTTTTTTCTTCAAAATCATGACTTTTTTTTACATGAATATCTTTAGATACTCATGGCTATGAAAAACCATATTGGTTTTTCACACCTAAAAAAACTTATCCAAATCATCACTAAGTATATAGATAACATCACTAACAATAGGTTGTAATAGTAACACCAACTCTTCAAAAAAAAAGGGAAAACAACTAAGGAGTCTCCCTACCATCTAGCTTGTGGCGGGTTGAAAAAATTGATTAATACTTTTACAAGATGACTCTCCCCATAAAAAAGAGCATGAGGACTTTGACTATGCATCCAGGCCCAGGACCACCCGACAAAGAATAAAGGAAAGAAGAAAATCTCCAAGGCACAAAAGCTCACCCATTTGGGGCCCTACCTCAGGAATGCAGCTAGAAGGATTATTAGCAGGGAAGTGCCATTGGCAAGGGGAAAGATATCCTTCTAGTACCACACTCTCTTGAATGCTATTCCTTGAAACCCCATAGATCAAAGCTAAGGTAGAGACTATAGGCCAGAGTAGTATGTAGAGTAGCTCCCTAAAGTCATCAATGCCTAGCTTTATATATAATTTATTAATTCCTATGGTAAAAGGAAAAAAATAGGTAAAGTGACCTTGCTAGATGGGACCACAAAAAGAGTGATGATCAAAGAAGATGACATTAGACAAGCCATGTAATTACCATCACCCACATGCACACATAGGGTGGAATGCAAAGACCTGCCCTTCGATAGAATGCTTAAAGAGAAAGTGTTCAACAAGAATAGAGTGGAGTACACCAATCTCAAAGAAAAGGCAGATGAACCAACAAGCAAGGTAGTATCTATAATTATGCATAGAGCAAGGAGGCAAGCATGAAGCAAAAGAAGAAAACAAGGCCTCGAACCATGAAGATGTCCTTATTTCTAGCATGAAAGAATTCTGGCAAACATGAAGCAAAAGAAGAAAACAAGGCCTTGAACCATGAAGACTCCTATTAGGCCATTCCCTCACCAAGGGTGGACAAGAAGTGATGAAGGAGAAGCATATGTATAGGCAAATCTACCTCTCTCCCAACCAAACAATCTACAATGGTTTTAGGTGTCGATCCACACACAGGTACAAAATTTATTTCCTTCCTCGAGGCTCGAGCAAACACCTTCTATTAGGACGCCTCAACAATAGCAGAAACCATTGATGTTTATTGCAACAAATCCCTATACCTAAATAGAAAAAGGCTTAAGGTTTGTGAAGAGGAATTGGAAAGAAAGATAGCAGAAAGATCAAAGAGAAGTAAAGTAGAGCAAGAGCTCAAGGAGCAGCAATAGAAACATGAGGATAAGTTGAAGGTAATCAATGTTGAACTAGACTTAAACGTCTCAATGTATAATCATGAGGATAAGTTGAAGGTAATCAATGTTAAACTAGACTTAAACGTCTCAACATATGCCTCTAATCAGAGAGAGCTACAAGCATAAAAAGAAGAGTCCAAAAATATGAAGGAATAGGTGAGCCCACGAGAGAAGCATATGCAAGACTTAAGGGATGATTATGAATAGAAGTTGGAGGAGGAGACATACCACTCTAGTGAACTGAAGGCCAAACTTAACAAACCAAAGTAGTAAGAAGTTAGTGGCCGAAGAGCACGTAATAGAGCTTCAAAAGGCTAAAGAGGTAAAAAGACAATGTAAGAGCATTTGGAGAAGGAATGAGAAGAGCTAAACAAGGCACATACAGACATGGTCTGCTCTCTTCATGCAAAAGTACAAAAAGGCAAAGAGCAACCAGCATTAGCCATCAATAGTCACCAACAAGTAGTGGCTCACTTCACAGAATCTATCCCCATGAGGTAAAAGGAAGAATTGTAATCAAAGGAAGAGCTTATTCAAAAGGCCCTACTCTAGCTTGAAGATTGACAAGACAAGCCTAGGAAGTTGACACTAAGTATGAAACTCTCATACATACAAGGGCAATTCACAGCTCTGTTCAATGAAAAGGATGCTCATATCACAAAATTGGAACACAATTAAGTCAATAGAGTAGAGGCCACAAATAGAAGAGCCCAATGATAAGGTGAAGGAGCTGGTGGATCATGCATTGTAGCTAGCCTCATTTGTGAGTGACTTCAAGGGCCCCTCCACAAATTCTTAACTTATTTTTTTTCATTAACCCTCTTGTTTCTATAGTAGGACATAGATGTTATTGAGGACTTAACCAAAAGGGATATAGGTGTTATTGAGGACTTAACCAAGGGGGATATAGGACTTATCCAACAGAACTTAGATAGGGATGAAGACCTAATAGTAATCATGGTAATTTTTCATAATGGCATATATCTTAATGACTACACCACTATGTACACTTATGCCTTGCATCCCGTAGTACTCAATTTAGATCATGGTGTAGAGTCCTCATGAAATCCACCATTTTGGATGAGAAGGAAGAGATGCTCAAGTTGTTTATGTCACCTAACCTCCCTTTCACTAGAGATAATTTTAAAACTCTTTCTAACAATTTTGCATGGTTCCAAACCCAAGGGTGGCTAGAAGCATATAATACACATGTTCATGAAAGTACCCTTTATTATCCCTACGATATACTTAAGCTCTACCAAAAAATATATAAATATCTAGAGAAAACATTAGCATCCGTAGTATGTGGCTTCTCTGGGGTGAACATATCAAGTACTCCATTCTAATAACCACAGAAGATAGATATGTTCTTTAATAGCACCAAGCTCCCACCACCACCCACATAGAGATGGAGATCATGTGTATCACTATACTTATCCACTTAATCGACCTCTTACTTCTAAACTCCTTCCTTCTCTCATGAGCCTACCCCCTAACAATACTAACAACTAGCCTACTAACATAGGAACTTCTTCTTTTTATTTTGATTTCCCCATTGACACCTCATACTTGAGGAGTCACCAAGACTGAGGCAGAGAGCAGCTTCATAGAGTTACTTACTATTCCTTTACCTACACAGAAGATAAAGCCAATATAGATATATTCTTTAATAACACCAAGCCCCCACCACCACCCACATCTCAAGAGGATAGAGATGGAGATAATGTGTATCATTATACTTATCCACGTAATCGACCTCTTACTTCTAAACTCCTTCCTTCATGAGCCTGCCCTTGACAATACTGACAAACCAACCTCCTAACATAGGAACTTCTTCTCTTTATTTTGATTTCCCCACTGACACTCTCATACTTGAGGAGTCACCAGCACATCGAGGTTGACAGCAGCTTCATAGAGTTACTTACTATTCCTTTATGGGAGAAGTTGGCAGTAAGTACAGAGCTTGAAAACCCACAAATATAAGAATTGCTCAAGATCAGGATGGTCACGTACATGATAGCTTACAATTACATGAGTTGGAAAAAGAAAAATCCAATCCATACACAAGGAGGATACTTGAAGATAGAGACAAACGATGCAAACCCCAAGATTGAAGAATTGGTATCCAACTCGAGTGGAGAAAGGAATTTCTCACCATACATGATTATGGATAAAAATACATATGGGCATTACCAACACAAAGGGTGGATCCTCTATATATGTCCATCAAAAGGAGGTTTAACACCAACTGAACTCGTTGCATTGAGGAGAGAAAACTCTCATGTGTGTTATAATTTCCCATTTTCTAATCTAACATGTCACGCATCCAAATAAATAAAGTAACTCCATATGATACCGCAAACGATAAATGTTAAGATATTGACCCCAACTAGTGCTGCGAACATTGATGACCCGCTTAGGTAATAGCTTCCACACTAACACCACTGGCTCGGTTGGTGAGATTATAGACGATATGCCGCCTATGGTTTTCATGATGTGTGAATGTTGAGATATCAAGCCCAACTAGTGCTACAGACATTGATGACATGCTTGGGTTGATAGCTTCCACACTAACACCATTGGCTAGGTTAGTGAGATTATGGATGATATGCCACCAGTGGTTTTCATGATGTGTGACAACCACTTTGGTGTACTAGCGTTATGGCATAGTTATAGTGCCAGCTTATGTAGTTGAATCCACACTATGAACCGACATTTTGTATGTTATAGAGCTATGGCAGACTTATAGCACCATCCCATGTGGTCAAGCGGCTCACACTATGGACCGACCTTTGTATGTTATAGTAGGTGTTGAGAAATCATGTATGGTTGACCTCACGGTGTATCAAAGCATATGAGAAACATGATTAAACATATTGATTAAGATAATACAAAATTTGATTAAACTACTAACAAGATAAGACAAGTGATTATGCACAACCCACATAATCTCATTGCATTAGAGTGATCCAAGTACATCCTTTTATAGCTCTCATGGAGCTCCCAACTCATAAAATGTATGCACCCTAGTGCCAACCATGTGTCCATAAATGCTTACACTACATGTGCCTCCTTGCACTTTCCATGTGTTCCCTTTTTTACCTTTGACTTCACCTTTGACAAATTTCCACAAATCAGCCTTTGCCAATGTATCCTTAGTCTATATTTTTCTAATGTGCATGCTCCTCCCCTCGCTCTACTCATGTTGCACCCTCACACATTGCTTTTCTCAACACCTCCCTTCAATGTGATGAGGGTCTAACACCTAACATGTAGTGACCTTGACCTACACTCCATGCTCATATGGTTGGAGCAGTCCATCTAGGTTGCTCTATGAGCTACAATGTTGGCTTTGTCTTGAAACTTTACACACCAAGAGAGGGGGGTTACAGCCAGGGCTTAGAAGACATGCTTCTCTTATCATCTAAAAGAGATGATCCATGTTGTGGAGGCCTCATCACTGTCTTCCACACCGAGAGAGTGGGGTTACAACCAGGGGTTAGAAGCCATGCTTCTCTTATCATCTAAAAAAGCTGATCCATGTTGTGGATGCCTCATCACTGTCTTCCTTCTTTGACATTACATTGGCTTCTTTGGCTCTGTTTTTATACCAGAAATCCTTTACTATGTGACCAATTTTCCCACAAATCTTTGTTCTTAGTCCTTCTCTTGTCCTCGATCCTTGTCCTCTTGAGAAAAGTGCTTTCTCTTCACTTGATGTAGCTTGAGATGTCTTCCCTTGAATCTGATTCTCTTCTCCTATATGAGTGCCACTTCCACTCCTACAATGGTTGGATCTCGAAGGTTCTTCAAGGTAGCCACTAAGGACCCATACTTCTCAAGTTTCATGCTTTTCAACAATATGGCTATGGCGTCCTCTTTTTCTTCTGTGCCCCAATGCTGCTAAGTTATACTCTTCATTTTGTTAAAGTGTGCTGAAAGTGATTCGCTATCTTTAATGTCCAAACCAAAGAATTGTATTTTTAAGCTTATTTTTGAATTCTTTTGTTTTGCTCCAAACAATTTGTCTAGCTCATCCCAAGCACCCTTGTGATGCAATGTGATGGATAAATCCATCTCCTACTCCTAATGCAATGATCGCTAATCCCTTTTCATTCCAACTTAGCCATTTGTTTTTTTTCATCCCCTTCATCCTCCAGACATTTTTCCCTTCCGTTTACAATGCCCCATAGCCCACCCTTCATTAACATGAATTTAACTTTAACTTGCCATGTGTGGAAGGACTCCCCTTTGAACTTATCATGCACAAATAAAGTAGTCATTTTTAGGGTTTGAGAAGGTATTAACACTTGAGCACTTCTCAATGTCAGTGTCTAATCTCAATACAAGAGTGATTTAAATGAAAAGATTAGGGCTAATGCACGAAATTAGCCACGAGCCTCAAAAGCAAGCTCACTATTTTATGCAAAAAAAAAAAACTGCTAGAGTGTTCAAATAGATAATCGACCCTTCCTTTCCATGTGAACACCCCTTTAAAGAAGGCCTTATATATGTGTGTGTGTATATATATTTGTGCATATATTAGCATACATTAAGGTTTTAAGAAGCTTATCTATTTATGAATGTGGATGCCTTATCAAATTGTGAGTGGTGGATGTTGAGGCATACGAGCAACGGTCAAGCCACAACCTGTGGGACATGGACAAGTGGACCACTGCAGAAGGTACAGCGCTTTACTGACCACGAATGTGGTGGCAACCCTGTGGTGATCCTCAGAAGTGTTTTCGCCGACAGCTACTCTACCTCTGGGAAACTCTTTAAGCATTTGATTGAAGGCTCCTTTAGACGTTCACTTTGATGTTTGCTTAGCTTCACATAGCTCTATTGCATCCCCATGGGCTGATTCGATGAGATCACCCACTCAATAAGTGCAGTGGAAGCGAGGGATTAGTTAGTGTGAATTTAGTACATCCTACTTAACTACTAGCTTGAGGGATTAATGAAAGGACATGGCTCTAATACCGTGTTGAGAAATCATGTGTGGTTAAGTTCATGGTGGATCGAAACATATGAGAAACATGATTAAGAAAATACAAATGTGATTAAGCTAATAATAAGATAATGATAAGTGATTAAGCACAAACCCACAAAATTAGAGTTGATCTGAGTACATCCTTTTATAGCTCTCATGGATCTCTTAACTCACAAGATGTTTGCACCCTATTGCCAACCATGTGTCCATAAATGCTTAGACTACATGTGCCTCCTTGCTTAGACTACATGTTTGCACCCTATTGCCAACTATGTGTCCATAAATGCTTAGACTACATGTGCCTCCTTGCACTTACGTGCTACTTTTTTGACCTTTGACTTCACATTTTACAAATGACCATATAAATCAACCTTTGTCAATGTATCCTTAGTCTATCCTCTTCTAATGTGCATGCTCATTCCCTTGGTCTACTCATGTTGCATCCTCACACCAACAGTAGGAGAGTACTTTCCCTTCTAGAATGCACTTTTATCTCTTTATCTCATGGTTGTAAAGAAGAGAAGAGAAGAGAAGAAAATTCAGCCATCCATCTCTCTTGTGTACTTGTCTACTCATTGTGTGTGTGTGTGTGTGTGTGTGTGTGTGTGTGTGTGTGTGTGTGTGTGTGTTTGCTTGTAAAGGATCTCAAGCTCATTCTCTTCTCCACATTCTTCTCAATAAATATGTGCTATGCATAACACTTGCCCACCATTAGTATTTAATGTGGAATCACCCATGATACCAACTACCATCATGGTGCAATGGTATTTCAAGCATCCCCAATCTACCACAGAGAAGGATCTAGCTAATAATATATTTTAGTCTTAGAAAATAGAAGTTTCCTCACCACTTTGAGAAAAATTATTTCGCATTCCACAACTTATCTTTATCAATAACTTGTGCATGTGGAATCCTATCATTAAAAGGTATGTCTCAACACTTTGTTATTTGAGAGAGAGAGAGAGAGAGAGAGAGAGAGAGAGAGAGAGAGAGAGAGAAATTAGTGCTCCATTCTCATGGTGGGGAGATTAGTGCTCCATTCTCATGAACTTGATTGTGTAAGCACCACCTAGTTCTACATTGTAAGGCATCCTTTATCAAGAGAAGTTATTTTGTGTAAATGCCCAACAAATCCATATTTGTACATCAAGGAAGGTCCATATTTGGTCAAGCAATTAATAGATGGTTTAGGTAGGTTTGGCATCGTGCCAAAATTCAAAATTTAAATTGAGAACCAAATAAATTAAACCTCGTTATTTTTTGCATCATCACCGCACTTGCTTTTGTAAAGGAGTGGTGGCCATAAAAGCTATAAAAGTGTTTTCTTTTTTTAAGAGAGTATTTTTACCCTAGTTTTTATGTGCGAAAAATTGGTAGTGCTTTAGCCATCTACAAAGCTAGTGAAACTATCAACTAGAGAAAAAAAAAGTAGGATTTTTTTGTATGCATAATATTTTTTCCGTGTTTGTAAGATATTGCTTCTTGTGTGTGAACACAAACAACACAATATTCATAGAGAACAAGATTTAACAAAATAAAAAGAAAGATAATAAAGTGAATTTCTATCACAAACCAAGGTCACACCACCACCCGTGTGCTCCTGTGTGAGGGAGCTTAATGGTGTGATCAGGAGAGAAAGACATTGAGATAGAGGCCGTATGCACTATGAAAGAAGGGTGCACAAAGTAGTCGGGATAGATCTCAAAGTGATTATTTGGATATGATGGAAGCCTCCAAACACATCTATATAGTTGTCTAGGGGCAGTCATGTGATAGGCGACCTGATTAGCCATCCTACATTGGGTCCAAGTGGGTCTAATTGACCACATCATTCGATTGGGGTTATAATATTCTAAACAAAAGATCTAAGGTCCTAGTGTAGCTTCTAGGCCCATTCAAGGTCATCTAGTGCCTTAGTGTGCATACTAGCTTGCACTTACTAAATAAGGTCCTAGTGTAGATTCTAAACCCATTCAAGGTCATCTGGTGCCTTAGTGTGGTGTGCATGCTAGCTTGCACTTATATCTTTGAGGATTTTGTAGCCCGAGAATATCTTCCTCTACCCTTAATGTGGTGCACATATTAGCCTACACTTACATTACCCTATTAATGGTTTAAATTTTTTAGTTTAGTTCTAAAAATATTCAAGATAATAAATAATTTAGTTTTAAAAACCTTCAAGTGTCCACAAATACTCGTCATAAAAAAATGAAGTTTCTCACCATTTTGAGGAAAATTGTTTCTCACCGTGTCTACTTCACAACTCGTTAGCTTTTGCAAATGAAATCTTTTCATTAAAAGATATGTCTAAATACTTATATTGGGACTAAGGCTCTCCAAAATCGCACCATGTCTGAATTCCACAACTAATCTTCATTAACTTGTGCACATGGAATCATTTCATTAAAGGACACGTTTAACATTTTTAATCAGAACTTAGCATACCATTTTAAGTATTTGACATTTTACATACCTCTTCTTTTAGATCCCTTGACTCTACCACTAATAACAATTTCACCAACAAGAGAGATTTAATAGCAATGAAAAGAAAGTAACTCTTCATGGTTTTAACAAAATGGTCATGCTTTTATAATAAATGCTATTAATAAATATGTTTTGATTGGTCCACTTTGACTTTAAATGTGCAATGTATTATTACATGTAAATTTCATTAGACATCCTACATATTTTACAAAGCTCTTAACAACTACTATCCACTTTAAATATTTCATAGTTCACACACTTTAAACTATAAGGTGGCCTTTGACTCTAGTTTAATCAACTAGAAATATGCGAGCATTAGATTTTATGTTACAACGTTTTCTATTGAATTTCTACCAAGGATTAAAGATAAAAGGAAAAAAGAAGTCTACTTATTGCTTCTCAACATCTTCAAAAGGCCACTTCTTTAGGCCTATAAATGTTATTGGCACTTGGCCAAAGCAAGCTAATGTCATAGTGTTATATAAGATGGGAACTGAAAAGTACAAATCAAATGGCCATTAATCTTTTCAACAAGATTCTTGTGCTTAACCATGTTTTGCATGTTTTTTTCTTTAAAAAATGGTCATGCCTTAAGTGGCTTTTAACAATCCTAATTCAAACAGGTGGAATCATTGAGCATATTTTATCTTTCGAGCCCAATACCTCCTGGTCCTAAACAAACACCTTTGCCACTTGCGCTATCACCTCATTAGCATTTCGTTTTGTAAGAATCAGGAGGGAACCTTTCTTGAAAATACATAGTTAATAAGCCATGGCTTGAGTATGGATAAATTGTTTGATATATAATATATTTGTTTTGAAGTTAAGACCCACCTGTACTAGTCAAGTCCCTAGGCTCACCCCCTCTTGGCGACCCTAAAGCAAAACCACGACAAATTCAAAGCTACATCAAGACTTATGATATCAAATGATTTGACTGCTCTTCAAGCATGTAATATGGTTTGTTTAGTGAATCAACTCTCCCATTCATTAGTCACTCATATATCTTCATTGTACATACACACTTTATTCTCTCCACATGTATCCTTTGTCTCAGCCATGAAGGCTCTCTTCAATTGAGCACACAAATGTGAAGGCATTTGTTAAAATAGTTTTGAGTATTAGTTTACTTTTTAATCTCTATTGTGCATTTGTAAATTGTGCTTTAGTTTTGACCAAAGAAGATTTATATTTGTGTATGCACCACAACCTATAATTTTCTACATGCTTTGAAACCATCTTCGAAAACCAAAGAGATCAACTATGCCCCCCCATAATCCCCAACGTATAGGAGTGGCCAACTACATTGCTTTATGACTATATGTCAATTTTTTAAAAAAATTGATCATGCTCACACAAAGCACATTGAGATCAAATGTCATGTCATACATGGGCTTCTCTCTTAGATGAAGATGTTAAAAAGATCTATTGCACAAAAATTCATTTTATAACTTCTTTAAAAAGACCTTTAGTGACATCTTCATCAACAATCTATTTGGATGAAGAGATATTTAATCTTCAATTAGACATGAAGATAGGGTGTTGAAAATCAATCCTCCAGTATCTACTTATATCTACATCATATTTACATCATATTTAATCTTCAATTAGACATGAAGATAGGGTGTTGAAAATCAATCCTCCAGTATCTACTTATATCTACATCATTAATGACTAGCTTAAGATTGTAAGATCCAAAGCAATCATGTTTGAACATAACAGGCACCCGCAAGGACCTAATGTAAATAACAACTGGTAGCGACTAAAGACCAAATGATTAGAAATGCTTCAAATAGATTATGTACGTTGTTGAACATGCTACATGTGACTCGATACTCCCATATTGGCATGAACTAAGAGCTACAATCTTCCCAAGGCACCTCATTCTCATGCTCGTGCATATCCACAATGGACGATAGGAACTCAGTGGAGGGGCTGCATAGGATAAACTATGGTATAACTTTACAATTGGCTATGTAGAAAAATTACAAGAAAACCACACATGGAACACAAAAGCTCGAAATGAAGGTAGCAAGCAATAAATGACTCCTCTAGGTTGTGTTCATCATATAGGGTGTGCTTTTTCATGTGTTTGAATATTTGTTGCCCTTTATCTTGTAGGTTTTCTAATGATTGAGATATGGATCATCTGTAGAACATTATACTAGGTTACAATCAAATATCAAGTTCTAAAACTCATAAATGCAAGGCTCTATGTTTACAAAAACAAAGGTAACCTTCTAAGGAAGGGCACGTTCCTTGGATAACCAGAGGAAAACACAAAGAACCTGAAGAAAAAATCACGAACCTCCCCGCATGAAACAAAAGCATACCTGCCCGCAAAAAACCGAAAGCATGTGCAGCACCACAACGCGCAGGAGCCGCAGAAAAGGAGCCGAACCACGAACCATGCACTCCTCGAAATAAACAAAAGATTATACCAAAACAACACGTGCTGACACGTGCTCTTTTTCAATACCTGAATTTAGCAACAACATGTGCTTACACATGTTCTTAAGCAAAACCAACTTTAATTAAGCAAAAAAGGGCTTAATTTGTTAATTAATCAAAAACGGAAACGAAAGCATACCTCCCCGAATGAAACGAAAGCATGTGCAACACCCCGCACAAGAACCCACGGAAAACGTGAAGAACCCACAAACCTCATAGCATCAAACGAAAGCATACCTCCCCGCATGAAATGAAAGCATGCGCATCACCCCACACAAGAACCAAAGAAAACACGAAAGAACCGCAGACAATCACGAACCGCATGTACTGACACGTGTTTTTAAGCAAAACCATTATTAATTAATTAATTCAAGCCATAAATGAAGTTGTGGGTTTGGGGTATTTGGAGAGGACATGTGCCCACTCTCTATCCACATGTAAGTGTGGTTATGGTATTACTAAATATGCGCATATGTATTAGTTGTGTTTAAAATCAAATATCAAGTTCCTAAATACTCTATTAAAACTCTGTTGCCTGTGCATTCTTGTTATCTACCAATAGAAAGGCTTTTTCAGTAACATTTGGAATATCGTGGAGGAGATGGTATTGAGATCTAGGAAACTTTGGACTGATGATTCCGAAGTGTCTTGAAAATTTTCACATTCTCTGTTTGAGCTTTTCTTTTCCTAACATTGCTTTACTTTCGAAAAGAATTACTACATGGAAATATTTTTGTTTTTCCATGCACTTCAAAGTAACCAAGCTTGTCCAGTCATCTAAGCATGCTTTAGTCCTGAAAGTGTTGATGCAAAAGTAAACAAATTTTAAGCTTTAACTAGCTTATGGATTTGTCATACAACCCATCTACATTTCAATGAATCTTTTTTTTAAATAACCTGTAAGAGGAAAAGGTCTTCTTGCCATGGCTGTGGTCAAATTTTAAGATGTCTGCTCAGTCATAATGTCGGATGACTGAGACAAAAAACTGATATCTGAATAGAATGGATTGCAATAAGAAGAAAGAAAGAGGTTTCCTGGTACACACAAATGATGCAGGTTGTGTAAGAGTGTTGACCAAGCTTTCAAGTTTTGAAGGTCTCTTCTACCAATGTTAGGATTTCCTCAAAGCACCACCACACACCTATCAACATATTTCCTTCTATCATGATTCCAAGTGTCGGCACAAGACCTGCACAAAATACCACGGCAGAATGAAAGGCTATAAACATTGAAGGAAAAAGTCAGGCAGACTTACCATGACATTCTAAATACAATACAAATCTACAAAGTTAAGTGTTCGTCTGGATTGTTCAGGTCCATCTCGACTTGCCGAATTGTCCATTGGATACCTTCAAGTTTCTGAAATTAAACACAAACATCAACTCTCTCTCTCTCTCTCTCTCTCTCTCTCTCTCTCTCTCTCGTGTTCAGAGATGCACTCTGAAGCAGGTTCCTAACTCACAGTCTGTACCACCTAGAGGTGGGGTGGACTCTTAATGTTACAGCTTGGCAGATTTGGAGCTGTGGATGGCACTCAGACCTTTTACAGAAAGTCGATTGATATGCATAATTTGGGCATGTTCCTGGATTCATCTAGGTATATACACTCTCATAGCCACTTGGGCTGATATCCAGGGAACCCCGATTGGCACAAGCAAAGCCTAATGCGTTTATGAAGGAATCGGATCAAGGAATGTTCTTTTCCCATACTCGGGATCTTCCTAAAATCTTCAGCTCCCAGATTTCTTGTACATGCATTGCATCCTACAGTCACGGATTTGTACATACTTGATAGAAGCCTCTTTCTGTGTTACATGTGTGTATTTTTTTTGTTTGTGGGGGGGGGGGGGGGGGGGGGCGCTGAATGATGTGGGATGAAGACTGGAATTGTGTGGGATAGTCTCGATCCGTAGAAATTTCCACATCAAATGAATGTTTTGTGACTTCGAATGGAAGTACTATAAGAACACAAGCAACTGTTCCTTTTCCACTGTTAGATATCGCTGTAAGTTGGTGTGCTTTGGACAGTCAAACATACCACAGCAGATAGTGCATAATATCAACATGGGGAGCAGACTCCCTAGCACATAGGCACTAGTGTTCTTCACTTGGTATCAAAGCCTAGGGAACCTACAATTTTCTTTTCTTTTCTTTTCTGGCACCCGTGTGCATTGACTGCTTGGATAGGGTAGAGCACTTAGATTCCAAGGGGTTAGGGGGAAAGGACTGTTAATTGGGGTACATTGTGTTGGAAAACCCTAGCACATAGGCACAAGTGTTCTCCAATTGGTATCATAGCCTAGGGAACCTGCAAATTTTTTCCCTTTTTTTGGCACCTGTGTGCATTGACTGCTTGGATAGGGTAGAGCACTTGGTTTCCAAAGGTGCACAAGTTCGGGGTTGGGGAAAGGGTTCATTCCAATTGGGTTAATTGGGATATATTGTGCTGGAAAACCCTAACACATAGGCACAAGGCACAAGTGTTCTATAGTTGGTGTCACAACCTAGGGAACTTTTTTTTAAAAAAATTACTAGCACCCGTGTGCATTGATTGCTTGGATAGGTTTGAGCACTTAGATTCCAAGAGTGCAGAAGTTCAAGTTTGTGGGAAATGGAATATTCGGGTTCTCTTCATTGCATTGGGTTAATTGGTATATTGTGCTTCCTTGCCCCACCAAACCTTAATTGGGAAGGATAGGCCAATTGGTCTTGGAGACTATACTGACAACAATCGGGGTTTTGACTTCAATGTATCACTGGATGTATTACTTAGAGTATGTTCCACACGACATATACGAGTGGTTTAGAAATATAGGTGTCGACCAGTATTGATGGATACAAATTTGTGCAACGTTTTTGAGAAGTATTGTTCTTGGTTCTTCTTTCTTCCTTCAGGGTGCATTGAAGCAGATGCAAGCAGTTCTTGTGCTCCATCTGAGCCATTGCATTAGTGACTAGAGTTTGGATAGTTTTGCTTGGCCGTTCTCTAGAGTGTTCTTCTTATGGGCTGTTGGGGTAAAGGCATTATGCCCACCCTTATAGTGTGTACTAGCCCATAAGTTGTATAGAACATAGTACACTTAGTACTTTTAATGTACTAAGTGCACTATGTGTACTAGAGCAAATATACATGTGTGATAGGGGAGTCACACACTCACACACCTTGAGTTGACTTATCCCCACATGTCTCTCTCTCTCTCTCTCTCTCTCTCTCTCTCTCTCTCTCTCCCTTCTTCTCTGTGTATGTCTCCCACATGAAACCCTAATTCTCTCCCCCTTCAACTGGTATCAGCAGAGCTGCGGTTGTGTCCATCTGTATGTGGGTGTGCGGAGTCGTCTTATCGTTGCGAAGAAGAAGCTCGACTATGGAGTCTTGAGCTTGGCAGGAGGAGAAGAAGAACTTGCTTTGAGTTTGGGTCTCAGCAAGGAGGAAGGAGACACAGATCTGATTTGCAGATCTGGTGAGGAGCTTGCAGGAGGCGTGGAGGTCAACCACAGTGTGCAGGGCAGAGCCGTGGGCTTGGGTCAACATTGTGGGGCGTGCAAGCAGTGCCTGCAGTGTCCCAGTGCACGCAGGCGTTGGGCGGACACGCGAATACATGGCAAGTGACCTTTTCGAAGCGTCGTGGGGGACTATTGAAAAAGGCCCACGATCTCTCCGTTTTGTGCAACGCAAAGACCGCCGTCATCGCTTGATCTCTGCCGTGGCCGTCTCGCCACACTCCGTCCAGTGCCTCCGTCGACGTACCAGCTTCGACCACGCATCACGACTAGTTCGCTTGCCATCGCCTATCAGTTTGACTCCAACTTCGCTAGTCGTCGGCCTGCGTGTCATCCCCGTTCTGTTTCTGAACCCTTGTTGCTGACTTGAGTCGACTCAGTCTTCTGCAACACGCTGAGGAGCTCCCGCTTGAGGAATTGCCACCTGCACGAATACAGCTACCCTCTCAACACCTGCCCAGCAACATCAGCACGACGTCCCCCAACACCCCCCTTTTCCTACAGCAATAATTTTCTGCAACAAAAATCAGCTGTTTTCAAAGGTATTTGCTTCAATTTGTTTTTGGGATTTGCAATTGAGCAGGTACAATCATCAATTGAGCAGGTACGGGTCCAAATTGCTCAGATTTTGAGCAAAATTGGCAACAATTAGGTGACATTGGTCACATTCCACATCAATTTGCAAGAAATTGGATGTCAAAATTTGGGGCTTTTGATGTAATTGTGCCATTGGGCATTCATACATGCTGTATAATGTGAGCAATCTTACATTCGGGCAAAATTGCAAAAAATTAGAGTGCAAATCAAAGGGCTTTTGTGCCAATTGGGTTGATTTGCATGCAGGCACTGGCATTTAATGCTTTGGGCAATGTGTTGATGCCTGTCAAGCACTCAATGTGCCAGTAAATCAAGGGGCTTTTATGTATTGGATGTATATGTGGCCAGGGGAAAGCATTGTGAAGACTCTGGATGCCTTCATGTGCATTAATGTACCATGTATGATCAGAAATTGATCTTGAATCAAGGGGCTTTTCAAGATTTTATGCTTGTTGAGCTTGGCAAAGCAGCAGGGAAGACTTTTATGCCTTGAACCCTCAGAAATCCACTTGCAGTCAAGGGGCTTTTGCTCAATTTCTGTCTGGGACTGTTGTATGCAGTGGTGGGGACTGTCAAGGTCTGATTTTGCCTCATTTGGACAGCCAGGAGAGCATTTATTGCTACTGTACTTACCAGTACAGATTTGGTACATCATTGGTGAGCACTTAGTACTGCTGTACAATACTTTGGAAGGGAAACAGAGCACATCTAAGGTGCTGTCATAAATCTGCAGCAACCAGATTTTGGTGATTTTATCACATTCAGTGGGAAAAGAGTTGCATTCGTGCTTCCGCAGTGGGAGATAAACTTTGGGAGAACAACTGTGAGCACTTTGTGTGCTTTGGTGCAGTGTTTGCACATCTTGCAGGGTGTCGGGCATTGACAAAGGTTGCATATTGGTATGACAACCATAGGTGAGAGCTCTTCATTGCTTCACATCAAGAAGCTTGAAGGCTCACATAATTATGACATTTGGCAAACCCAGTGCTATAATGTGTTGCTCCAGAAGAAGCAGCACAAGCCCATCAAAGAAAGGGGTGTAATGCCCGCTTCTCTTACTGCTGAAGAATGGGAAGATATGGATGAGTTGGCAAGATCTACTATCATGTTGTCTGTGTCAGACTCTTTACTTTTCAGCATTCGTGAAGAGAAGACAGCTTGGGGAATGTGGCAAAGATTGCAGGACTTGTATGCCCAGCAAAGTGCCTCAAGCAAAGTGTATTGGTTGAAGAAACTCATAGGTCTTCAAATGAAGGAAGGGGCGTTACCAGAGGATACTCAGTGGTTTGCAGTGTTTTTTCATGGATGGTTGGACAGACAGAAAGTGCTTGATCTGATGGAAGTTGGCCATCCACAAGTTTCTTTGAATGTCTTTGTGCTAATGCAACAAGGACAGAATGTGAGCCTTGGTAGTGGATGCAACATGGTCTCGCAATGTTTGAGATCTTGGGTATCTTGGATGAGCTTTGCTTGCATCTTTTCTTTTTATGGAAGGGCACAATGCAAGTAGGGGAGAATGTGACACACCTACGACTATGCAGGGCACAACTAGACATCAAATACCAGCCGACAAGCAAAGTCATACATCGCACGTGACACAAGGCACTTGACTAGCCACAGCTGTCATCTACTGTTCACTTGTCATTGCCTGACTGTGTTGCTGTTGCTTTGAGCTAAGGCACCAGCTCTTCTCCTGCGCCTATAGTTGTCATCGTTGCTTGCCTCTCC
This sequence comes from Cibotium barometz, assembly GCF_041138505.1. NCBI lineage: Eukaryota > Viridiplantae > Streptophyta > Polypodiopsida > Cyatheales > Cibotiaceae > Cibotium > Cibotium barometz. Next base: position 19,047,182 of record NC_141063.1, on the reverse strand, counting down.
GCTCTCTGATCATAACTCCTTTACAAGCCGTCTCCTATGCCCATCGTTGACTTACCTTTCAGTGCCTCCACCTTGCCTGCTTTTTGTTTCTCACACAAGACAACACCAATCTGTTGGCCCCCTATAGTCTAAGCCTCTACATATACCATGGATCTAAACAGAAGCAATGTTGTTTTCCGCAGCTAACTTGTCTACTACTCATGCATGATGGTGTTTGGAACATGGTCAACAGCACCGAGGAGAAACCTGAAGGCAATATAGGTGTAATTTGGCAAGACAAAATGACAAGGCACTGGCACAAATTGGCCTTGGTCATGTAGATCTAATTCATGATGTAGACTTCAACAAAACTGCAAAAGAGGTAAGAGACAAGCTTGAAAACCTGTTTGGCAATAAAATTAACAATTCCACGGTTTTTCTCACGCAAAAGTTCTTTGGCTCTAAAATGAGTGAAACTATAAATCTGGGAGAACATTTAAACAATTTGGACTCTCTCATTCAACAATTAGCTAGCCTAAATGCCGAGCCAGATGAAGACAACAGAAGATGACAAGAAAGTTGTACTCTTGTCCAACATTGAAGATTTGAAAAAATATATTGACATCCTAACTTATCTTAGGGTGAATAGACAGACTTCTTTTGATGACATGATTGCAGCTTTGATAGATGAAGATCGTCGCCCAAGATCTCATGGGTTGCTACCAATCTCTATCAATTGCCACATTCTACAGAAGTACGAATCGTCTTGGCAACGCCCTTTGAGAGAGGGATAGAAGTCAATTGATATCTCCAAGAAGGAGATGGCAATAGGTATTGACCTCGGAAATCCTACTAAGGGTATCTACAACCCGATTGGTTGCCCCTTTTCGGTGATGGATTTCAAAACCGAACTCATGCATGAGTTCAATGCATCCAGGCTTCCAACCCCTCATGTCAGATTGATCACAAACATACTTCAACAAATGGTGATCTATCCATACTACAAACCAGGTATAGTACCGCATCTATGCCTCTGAAAGCTTCTTGCTTGCAAAGGCCATGGGTCTACCATCCTGGAACAAGAATATACCTACGGCATAATCACTAGAAAATGGTTTTCTTGGATCCACAATCAACAAGAAGGATGCCGATGCAGCTAGCTCCTTTAGGGCTCAAAGCAACGATCTAACTTGTCATTCCAAACCACCGAAGGACTTATCTTGTCTTTCTTACTTCTCATCCCCTTTAAAAGTTGAGTAAACAAGGCTGCAATCTTGACATAAGCCTCGATGAACTTCTTGAAAAAGCCAATGAAACCCATGACAAAGTGCCAGACAATGAAAGAGACCTGAAGTTCACAAATACAAGATGCCCAGGAACTAAAGGAAGATCATATACACCAAAATGTGGTTACAGAGCTAGAGTCGGCAGCACGAGGCACACCGTAGGTGCAGCCAAGATCCTAGAATATGCAAAAAAATAGGCCTAGTTCCACAGGAGTAGAAACAGGTTTACAATCTGTCATTTGGAACCATTCTAAGAGCTGCTAAATGTATTTCTCTGAGATAACATGATGCCCCCCTCAACAGTTATAAATTGGATACCCAAATAGTAATGCAATAGCCCCATGTCGGAAACATTAAATGCATGTTAGAAGTCAGCTATGAAAGCTAAAATGTGTGCTTAGAATTGGGGTATCTTATATGTAGATGTCATCTACATGGGTTTAGTGATTCTGTCTCTGCAGCCTAAGTCTGATGGACATAAGAGGCATCAGTGGAAATGCATCCTATCTTGGTGCAGGATCCATTTCATGGTGTTTTAAGAAGCATAATACAGTCAGCCTTTCCTCTACATAAGTTGAAATACAAGGCTTTAACCACCTCAGTCTTTGAAGCTATCTAACTGAAACAATACTTGTAGGAACTTGGTCTTTATGGAGTTGATGGTCCTACTCCTATTCTTTGTCATAATAAACTGAGGGCAAAGCACATGCTTATAGCCCAATCAGCCAACATAAAGCAGGCCGACTGGAGCATAAAATGGAACATGCTAGAAAAGGGTGCCAAAAATGTGGAAAAAATTCAAAAAAATATGGGAAAATTTTCCAAGCTGGAGGAGGTCCTCCAGAGGTGCAAAAACAATGGGGAAGCACCCAAAATAGTGGAGATGACCCCTCCAACACCTCCTATTCAGCTCCACTCAAGAGGAACGATACCAACGCATGGAAGTAAGTCATCCAAAGTTCGTCTGGAAAGCGCCTTGGTGAAGATGTCCGCCACATTGTCCCCGGTAGGACGATACTCCAGTGCTAAGGTACCGAGCACCAAGTAGTCACGAACCATATGATAATGAATAGCAATGTGCTTGGACTTCGAGTGGAAGACTGGGTTCCATACAAGAGCCATGGCACTCTGACGATCAGAGTAGACAACGGTAGGCATCGGAGGAGGGACATGGAGATGATCAAGCAGTTGATGAAGCCAAAGAAGCTCTTTGACTGTTTCAGAGTAAGTACAACACTCTACTTCTATTGAAGAGCCGACGACTGTAGGCTGCTTCTTCGTTTGCCAAGAAATAAGTCCGGTATGAAGTAAGTAACAATAGCCCATAGTAGCCCTCCCGGTATCTGGACCACCTACCTAGTCAGAATCTGAATATCCAATCAAATCAAGACTAGAGCCATATGAAATCCCATGTGTCAAGGTGTCCGTCCTGTATATATCTCAGAACACAAACAACAGCCTGCCAATGAGAAGTATGTGGTGCTGAAAGAAACTGACTTAGGATACTAACGCTCTAAGCAAGATCAATGGTGAGATGAATAAACGAGCCAACAAGCTCTCTGTACTGAGTACGATCATGACGCCATGTGGGCATTGCCAAACCTCCATGCCAAGAAAGTAGTGAAGTAGACCAAGATTAGTCATCTCCAAGGTACGACTCAGAAGATCCATAATCATAGCAGAACGGTCGGGGTCGGATCCAATGAGAACAAGATCAACATACAAAATGATAATCACAATGTGATCCTTCTCTATCAAAACATAAAGGTTACTGTCCGCAGGAGTTCTCTCAAAGGAATGAGAGAGAGAGAGAGAGAGAGAGAGAGAGAGAGAGAGAGAGCATCGATCTTTTGGTACCACGCCCTGGGAGCCTGTTTAAGGCCATAAAGAGCTTTCCACAGAAGATAAATATGGTCCTTGAAACCATTGCAGATGAAGCTAGGGGGTTTCTCAACATATATTTCCTCTTAAAGGTCCCCGTTGAGAAGGGTGGACTTGACATCCATCTGAAAGATAGGCCAAGAGAAGTAAGCAGCAATGGCAAGAACAGTGCGAATGGTGGGGTGGGAGCAAAAGTCTCCGAGAAGTCCTTGCCTTCCTTTTGGGCATAGCCCTTAGCCACCACGCGGGCTTTATATTTGTCAAGTGAACCATCGGCAAGAAACTTCACTTTATAAGTCCATTTGACGCCAATAACCTTCCTATGAGAAGGGCAGGAAACAAGTTCTCATGTGTGATTACTGTTAATGGCATCCATTTTTGGCTCCATTGCAAGCCACCACTCAAGTATTTGTAAGGCCTCCTCTGGTGTAGAAGGCTCCACATGATGCATCAAGGAAGTCATGAATGCAAAATTAACTATAAGCATGCCAACACTCTAAGGTTGTAATATGGCAGATCTCCTCAATCCGGATGGAGCAATCCTAGACTGATAAATGGCCGAAGAAGGGACTTGAGAATCCTGCAATGTAGAGTGAAGCCACCACAGAGGGAGAGAGGTACTTGGCGGAGGCAAAGGAGAGGTAAGAACCAATGGTGAGGGTGGAACCAAGGACGGTGTTGATGAAGTCTTCCCATCGACCACCTTTGTGGGAGTTGATGATGTACACAACAATGTTAACTGCTTCAGCCCAAAACTTTTGAGGAAGCTGAGAATGAGAAAGACGAGATCGAGCCATCTCAACCATAGTCCTGTTCTTCTGTTCTACTACCCCATTCTGCTAAGGAGTGTGGGGAAAAGAAAACTGTCTCTGTATGCCATGAGAAGTACAAAAGTCAAAAGTCAATGAATGCTCGAGAAGTAAACTTGCCACCATTATCGGAGTGCACTTTGACAACTTTGAGGCTAGTGTTGGCCTCCATCATAGCAACCCATTCTTTGAACTTTGTAAATGTCTGAGATTTCTCCGGCAAGAAAAGACCCAAACCTTCTTGGAAAACTCATCCACCAATGCCTCCTGTGGAAATGAATCCCGATGTTGCTTGCCTTGTAGACAAGCTGAGCCGATGCCAGACATCCAAGGTAGTCGAGGCAAGCTCTAGTGAAGAGAAGGGAAGATGCCCATAGCGGGCATGCCAAAGAGTAGTATCCTCCTCTGTAAGAAGAGCCTGATGAGAGGCTAGAAGTTGGAACAGATGAGAGTGATCAAGATTGGGTTCCTCCTGAAAAATGGTGATCCTATAGAGACCACCTGTCAAATCCCCACCGGATCTCCTCGTGGAACGCTCCTGGTACGATACTCGAAACCTGCAGACAAACAAACAACATGGGGGTGCAGGCCTGACTCACCTCCCAACCATGACAGCCGTGGGCAAGCCCATAGTCTTGGTTGTCCCTACTGAGCCATGAGCTGAGCTAACTAGGTTGACGTACCAACCAATCTCCACCTCACGACATCCCATACCGCCACGAAGCTACTCTCGTGGGCCTCGAGATTGCTGCCGGCCTCGGCTGCGTAAAGCAGGTGCACGTCTGCACTAGATCCAGGCTCCAGACCATAGAGCTCTCACAAATCTCATGAGACTCTATATGACTAATGACTAACCTTGGCCACCCTTTTATAGGCTCTTGGCCGGTCATCGGGCGTCCACACTTGGGCGCCCGCTCGTCCATACTTGGGTGCCCGCCCGTTAGTCTATCCCTAACTCAGCTTGCCAATCAGCCTACCTAGCTCCAAGCTTTCCCAAACCTCGAAGCTAGTCTTGTGTGCGTATAGCACACGGTAGATATACACTGTGCACATGACATACTCCCCTTCCTCTAAGAGCTCACTCCTGAGCTCACTAAAAAGCCAGGGTAATCTCTCTGAAGAGTAGTCAATGTCTCCCATGTAGCGTCCTCCTCAACACGATCCTTCCACTTGATCTTGTATTCCGTGATAAGCGTATTACGCAATCTTCGTTCACGAAATCCAAGAATCTTTTCAGGTTCGTGCGAAACAAATGTCATGTCCTCGACATCTATAATTTCTTGAGGAGTAACTAACTGGTCTATTCCACCCAGTACTTTCTTAAGTCTACTGACATGAAATACAGGATGAACTTTCACATGAGAAGGAAAATCCAATTCATATGCAACTGAACCAATCCTTCGTGTAATACGAAATGGTCCACAGTATCTAGGGGATAATTTCGGAGATCGACTTGTCCGTAAAGTCTCAAAATCTTTCGGAACTCGCAAATATACCATCGTTCCTTCAGAGAACTCTCAGGGTGAACGATGTCTATTAGAATAAAATCTGTCTCGGTCTTGAGTACTTCTAATCGATTCCTTCGCAACTTGTAACATTTCCTGCATATCTTGCAAAAAATTACGTGCTACATCATGCTGAAGTCATGAGAATCCTACTGTAACAGGTGATCTAGGTTGAAAACCATACATAAGCATGAAAGGACTAAAACCTGTACTCGTATGCTTAGTACTGTTATATGCAAATTCTAACATAGGAAGATAATCCTCCCATGAACTCTATCTTTTGGATACATATGCTCGAAGCATATCCTCCAAAATCTGATTCACTCTTTCAGTCTGGCCATCAGATTGAGGATGATATGAGGAACTCAAATTCAAAGTTGTTTCCAACTTCTCAAAAATAAGTTTCCAAAAATCACTCGTAAACTATCACTGACTATGTCCTGCGGTAACCCGTATAGTCTAAACAATTGCTCGATAAACTGCCGTGCTAATTACGTAGCTGTAATAGTCTTCTGGGTCGATAAAAATCTAGCCATTTTTGTCAAGCGATCTATCACAACCCAAATAGAATCATGGCCTTGATGTGTTCTTGGCAATCCGGTAATAAAATCCATGGAAATACTTTCCCATTTATTACCTGGGATTTACAAAGGATGCAACAACCCAGCCTGGCTAAAGCGTTCAGCTTTATTTGCCTGACAAATTTGACACTTGAGAACATAATCTTCTACATACCTTTTCATCTTTGGCCAATAAAAAGTATGTTTCACTAATGATAGTGTCCTATGTACCCCAGGGTGTCCAGCAAAAGAGGCGTCGTGACACTCCTTAAGAATCTTGGACCTAATGTCCGGGATATGTGGTACACAAATTTAGTCATTACGGAATAGTAAACTATTTCGAATTATCCATTGGCCTCTTGCAGCCTGAATGGTAGACTGCTCAGTCATTGAGTCTTGGTCAATCAATGAGCTCCCGTCCTGTATCTTCTGCCAAAATGGACCAAAATAACTATCAGTCCTGTAAAGCTCTCTCAATGACTGAAATAAGTCAGTAGAAATCTCGATGGACGACAAAAGTATCATCATAGATACGAGCTGAATGAATGACTTTGTCCAATGTTTTGCATTTGTTATTTTTAACCTGTAAACGGTATGAGTCTGGTAAACCAGCTACGAAGAACCCCAAAAGAGTAGTCGGATCCATCTTTGTAGCTTTCATTTGCAAGTCCCTAAACTTCTGGAGATAGACCTCATAAGTGAGGTGCTGCGAGGTCATGGTCAAAGCTGTAAACTCGGCAACAACATCATAATCATCCTCTTTCTTGAGGAATTCCTTCTTGAAGACGTCTTCGAATTGTGCCCAAGTTGTTGGCTTAGGGTTGAGTTCCTTCCACCAAAGCAAAGCTTTGCTAGAGAGGAAACCTGTTGCTAACTGGATCTTTTTTCCATCATCATATGGATGAAACTGAAAATGGACCTGCCACTTATGTAGCCAAGTGTCCACGATCTCCTTGGTACGCTGCTTTTGCTCGCCCCCGAACGGTTCCGAAGTAATGTTGGGGCCTAAAGTAGAGGCCAAGGTATCCATACCCGAAAGAGTGGAGAGGGTAGTGGTCAAGAGGAAGATGGAGTTCTGCAAGGCTTGCATCTGCGCAGTAATTTGTGCCTGACGTTCCGAAGAAGAAGCTTCGAGAGCAACTTTGAACTCTTGGAAATCTGACGTAGGCCTGGGCGCCTGCCGGCCTGGCCTGGGTGCCTGCCTGCGTAGGCCTGGGCGCCTGCCGGCCTGGCCTAGGCGCCTGCCTATGTAGGCTTGGCCAACTGCCTACGTAGGCCTAGCCTACTTCATGCGTGCGCCTCCAACAACATACGACCAACACGCGACCGTCCTCCAACAGCACACGACCAGCACGGGACCACATCTCACGCTTTTTCTCTCTCGTTCAACCAAAACAAACGAACATGCTTATTTTTTTGTGTTTTCTCTCGCCAGAAACTGTTTACACAGTGCAAAAACATCTTTCCTCTTCTTTGCAAAGCAAACAACCCTTTCTAGACCACAATCTCCATCATCACGGGTTCCTATGATGAAAAAACAACATACTGAATCTGAAAAACAGCAGTATGCAAAAACAGCAAGCTTTTTGAACACGTACCTTTCTTCGACCTCATCTTCTCTACCTACCGACTTGCTCATTCACGAGGCATGCTCTGATACCACTGTCGAATCCCCGCCCGATCTCCTCGTGGAACGCTCCTAGTACGAGACTCAAAACCTGCAAACAAACAAACAACATGGGGATGCAGGCCTGACTCACCTTCCAACCATGACAGCCGTGGGCAAGCCCACAGTCTTGGCTGTCCCCACCGAGCCACGAGCTGAGCTAACTAGGTTGACGTACCGACCAATCTCCACCTCGCGACGTCCCATACCGCCACGAAGCTACCCTCGTGGGCCTCGAGATTGCTGCCGGCCTCGGCTGCGTAAAGCAAGTGCACGTCTGCACTAGATCCAGGCTCTAGACCATAGAGCTCTCACAAATCTCGCGAGACTCTATATGACTAATGACTAACCTTGGCCACCCTTTTATAGGCTCTTGGCCGGTCATCGGGCGTCCACACTTGGGTGCCCGCCCGTCCATACTTGGGTGCCCGCCCGTTAGTCTATCCCTAACTCAGCTCGCCAATCAGCCTGCCTAGCTCCAAGCTTTCCCAAACCTCGAAGCTAGTCTTGTGTGCGTGTAGCACACGGTAGATACACATTGTGCACATGACACCACCCTCTTGTATGCCCCGAGCGATAATCCTGTGAGAATCTCTGTGAATGATCTCCAAAATCAAATCATCGAAGTATAAGCCATAGCCTTTCTAGGCTATCTTAGAGATAGAAAGTAAGTTTTGGGATAGCTTGGGAACATAAAGAACATTCTCCAGGTACTCAGGTACTGGGACCTCCCTAAGGGAGTGACTAGAGGAATATTACCCATAATCGGTGTATCAACAGGTTCATTGTTTGCAAGTCAAACCTACATAGAGACAAAGTGAGTGTCCTCCAAGATATCCTTGTTGTGAATCGTGTGAGAAGTAGCCCCGGAATCCACAATCCCGTCCTCAAGAGAGGTAGTAGTCTGTGCCTCAGTGGATGTGGTGCACTCTTCGACTAGAACAAAGGCCACATCTTTGTCTTTGGATTCGGATTCTTTGTCATCGGAGTCCTTCTGTTTTGACTTTTTTTCTCCTCATCTCTCTTCTTCTTGAAGCAATCGGGTCAAAGATGACCATCCTTGCCACAGTAGTGGCATTTCCTCTCCATAGATTTTCCCTTTTCTTTTCCTTTATCATTATCCTTGGAGCCTAAAGCAAACTCCTCTGTTTTTATTACCTCCTTTCCTTTGGGTTGCCACTTGGGCTTCCCTACGGCTGAAAAAGCTGACTCGATAGGAGAAGAGTTAGAGATCTTCATGAGATTTAGCTTGTCCTGAAGCATACCAATCACCGCATCCACTAGGGGAAGAACAAGGCCAAAGGAAATGGTATCCTTAAAGGATTGATAAGATGGAGGAAGTTTGCCCAGTAAATCAATGACAAAGTCATCATCGGGAATTTGCACTCACAAGATGGCTTGTTGTTGACGGATCTTCTTGAGTTCTTGCACTTTGGCCATGACATCATCCGTCTCGATAATCTTCACCTCATCGAGTTGAGCTTTTAAATGAAGCTTGCGGTTGTAAGTGTTCCTCTGAAAACGGGCTACAAGTGCATCCCATAATTCCTTAGAGGTTTGGGCACCTTTATCCATACCAGGAAATTCCGAGAGAGATGACCGGTTCAAGCCGTACGAGATGACTATGCGAGCCCAAAGATCCATGCTGGTCCAGGAATTCACAGTATGCGGTGAGTTGGTTGCGAGGTCGGGGTTCGGAGTAGAAGCATCAACGAACCGCCAAAGATCAAGACCCACCAGAAACTATCCAACAAATCCTCAATCCTAAAAACGCTCTGATACCATGGCAAAGTGCCAAACAATGAAAGAGAACTGAAGTTCACAAATACAAGATGCACAGGAACATAAGGAAGATCATATACAACCAAAGGTGGTTATAAAGCTGGAGTAGGCAGCACGAAGCACACCATACGTATAGCCAAGATCCTAGAATATGCGAAAAATGAGATAATACAACTGAGGGCAAAGCCCATGTTTATATAGCACCTAGAGAGCCCAGTCAACCAGCGTAAAGCATGCCGACTGGAGCATAAAATGGAACATGCCAAAAAAAGGTGCCAAAAATGTGGAAAAAATCCAAAAAAATTAGGGAAAATTTTCCCAGGCTGGGAGAGGTCCTCCAGAGGTGCAGAAACAACGGGGAAGCACCCGCGGGGAAGCACCCAGAACACTGGAGATGACCCCTCCAACAACCCAAAAAAGGTTTCACTTGCCTAATCGTCCGTAGAATTGGCCATTCCAAGACTTTTCAAACTTTATCCGGATCAATCCTCACACCATCAACAAAGATGATCTGATCCATATACAAGAGTTCCTATTTAAAGAAGTCACACTTTTACTTCACAAACAGCTTCTCTCGTCTCAAAATATCCACAAAGATCTTGAGATGTTGTAAATGCTCTTCTAATCACCTATTGTATATCAATATGTCATCCAAGAAGACGACAATCCAATTCCCCATATGGGGGAAACAAATCATTCATCGTGTCTACTAGAACGTGACAGCATCATTGGTCAACCCAAAGGGTAGCACTAAAACCTCATAAATGGCCATACCGCGTGCAAAATGTACTCTTAGGCACATCCTCATGTTTTATCCTAATCTAATGGTCACCTGGACTAAGATCGATCTTCGTGAAATAATTTGCACCTTGAAGATGATCAACCAGGTCATCCATCCTTGATCAAGGATACTTGTTCTTGACGATGAGTTTGTTCAATCCATTGTAATCAACACAAAAACGCATACTACTATATTTCTGAGAGAGAGAGAGAGAGAGAGAGTGACTGCAGACAAGATCACCTTCATAGATTAGTAGGAGGTTTACAATGGTGATAGCCAGCAATTGGGCATTACAATGTGCTTGGGATTGGATGATACAAAAGTGATGAGAGTTGCACACCCAGATTAAGCTTTTTAGTTCAGTACTTTTTCATTTTGCTGGGATGACAGAGGATACCCCATACAGGTACACCGATTTGTCTCATAGGCCGAGTTCGGTCTTTTGGAAGACGTTAGTAAAATCTTTCTTTCTTTCTTTCTTTCTTTCTCTCACCAGATCATGGAGTCCGCAGACCAGCGCAGATTTGGCCAGTTCTTGCTAGAGGCACATCGCCACAGAGAGACACTGCTACAGACTCAAACCACAGGGAGATGTGGGTGACAGCTCCAGCTCACTGATTTCTTCCAAAGATCTATCCCAGTGCCTACCCTGACACAGGAGGGGGTTACACTTTAGCGCGCTGCGGACCTCCGAGCCAAACGGAGAACGAGAGCACCAGGCTACCAGACTCCAAGACTACATCAGAGGGAGATCATAGAGATACGGGCTCGACATCAGATCATATCCAGGAGCGGCTAGCTCACTTACACTCACACCCAGAGATCATGCTCCGAGGTATTTTTGCCTCGCCATTGCCTATGTATCACATATTACACCCCATTATGGTACTGATTGGAGCTAGACAAATATGCATTGCATTCTTGTATACCCTACGCATATAGGTTGCATACTGAGCCTCTAGCAGTAGTGCTCCATCCATCACACCCCCCCACTAGCTTAGTACTTTCATAGTTTATTTCATGTTCATTTTGTCCTTTTTCTTTTGGACATCCAGAAGACATTGATAGTTGTACATTGATTTGTCTCATAGGTCGAGTTCGGCCTCTAGTAGACGTTAATACAGCTTTCTTTCTCTTCTATGCTTCCGCGTGTGCATACTCCAACATGGTATCAGACGTCTAGGTCCCGGCTGCCCATCTGCATTTTTTCTTGCTTCCCTCTCCTCCTGCATTTTTCTGGACTGCTGCATTTTTATTGAAGTGATGTGTTTTCTGGAGCAACCAGGTGGCTGCGTTTTTTCTCCTGCTCGCCCTCCTTCCTCTCAGCAGTTTCTTCCTACCGTGCTCCTGCCCCTTGCATTTTCTCTTGCTAGGTGCAAAGTGCTGCGTTTTGCTTTCCTAAGTGTTCGCAGCAGCTTTGCGAGGAGTGTGGGCTGTTTTACAGAAGTGGAGGGTGGTTGTTTTGCGCATGGTTCATCTTGACAAGCAGCTCCAACGGTACTCCTTTCCCAACTTCCCTCCCCTTTTGGTGATTGCTTTCCGGATAGTTTAGCTGGACTGTTTTGCTGCTGTCCAGCCCCTTTCTCTCTCAGATTTGAGAGGGGATTGATTGGTCCTCTTGCTTCGCTCCGTTGGAAAGTGCTCGAGAGAAGTCTTGGAGTGCTGAGATTTGCAGTTTTTTGTGGCGTTCGTTGTTGCTGTGGATATGGCTCCCCCCTATACGAACAAGGAGGACAAGTTGGATGGAACCAACTATGCTCATTGGAAGCTATATCTACGGGTTGACAAGGGCAAGTCTTCATTCCAGAAGAAGAGCAAAGACAAGATACAAGACTGATTTGGATACTTCTAGTGACTTATCTAGGGCTCCCAGGGCGCTTCTGGCTCGGGAGGACCAAGATGATGTTCTTCTCTAGTTATACATATAGTTTCCCCAATGTGCTTCTAGCCAAAGGAGGCTTGTCAACGGGAGAGGGGAGCTATTAGCAGCTTCATTTTTTGGTGCCTGGGAACAGTGAGTTGGATTCCAAGCATAAAAAATATGGCAAGACAAGGTCAGCCGTGGGAGCTATGAACTAGATGTGTTCCAGGTTCATTGCTTGGTATAGCAGAGATTGTGGATAGAATGTGTTCCAAGTTCATTGTTCGAGGTTTTTTGTACATGATGTGTTCGTAGTCCATTGTTGGGGGATTATGGGCGTGGTTTGTCCAACAACTCATCATTCTATATACTTGAAGTTCCCTGCACCCTAGTGTGGGAATTCGGAGCCACGCAGATTTCTTTGTTGTTCACGGTGGCATTTTGTTTTGAGGAGTCAAGTTGGTAGGTGCTTTTTCCGAGGTGTATCCGGTGCTGTGCAATACTGGAGTGTCCATGGTTGCATCTTCATCAACTTATCTTCTTCTAGCTTTTGCACACTATGAGCTGCAAAGGGGATGTTAGAATTTTGTGTCTCTTTAGTGTGGGAACATGGCCTTTTATTTGACACACTTGTATTTTTCTTGTTTACTAGGTCGTGGGCTGTTTTGTCGGCCAGCTACATGGCCTCCTTATATAAAGGCCTCCTCTCATCACTCTTGTATCATCCAATCCCAAGCACATTGTAATGCCCAATTGCTGGCATCACCATTGCAAACCTCTTGCTAATCTATGAAGGTGATCTTGCGTGCAATCGCTCTCTCTCTTTGTGTCTCTCTCTTTCCTTTGTCTATGCTTCCACCTGTGCATACCCCAACAGCAATTGCTGAGCAACCTCGTCCTTTTCTCCCTGGTAAACCGATATGGTTACCGGGAGACAAGATTTCTACCAAGCAACAGCTCAATCCCAATCACATGGTCTACTACCCTCACAAGAGGAACACCACCGGTGGACAACACATCATGATACTCACATAAAATTTGATCCAAAATTTCATGTTCCTTGGTTGTTTCATTAGAAGCGACAAACATTAGATCACAAATAGATGATCTTAAAGAAATTCATTGAAACAACACAACAATTCACTTTCAGAATCAAAAAGAGTTTCATGTATTTTCTCGGCTAGAGTCTGAGTCGCATATACATCCGATAATCTACAAGGGGCATCACCTCGGATTACAAAAAGTTCACCATCATAAACAAAGGAGAGCCTATGAGATCGATAATCTAGCATTATCGTCTCACTCTTTTCAAAAAAAAGCATGACATTCCTAAGATAACATCAACTGAATCAAGGTTCATGATAAGGAAGTCCAAAGCCTCCTCTCGGTAGTCCTAAATCTGAACCACCAGCTTAGACACCATTCAGTCCCAAACTTCCACATCTGCACCCCTAGCAAGTCCGACCACATAACGATTGTCACTTGCCACAGTGGATAGCGGAAGTGTCCGGGGCCCGGGCATTTACTGACGCCTCCCCGATTAGTGGTGTCCATCTCTTCTTGCCTCTAGCGTGCTTCTTAGGATTACATTGTGACTGACTATCCTCTGATACACTAAGATTACCTCGATTTTTGTCCTTTGAGGGGTTTTTGATTTTGTGAGTTACATGCAAGCTCACCATATCATCAAAGTTTTGGTGTAAGGTAGATATCGTCCAGTGAATGAATATGGTTCCTTCGAACCTCATAGTCTATTGAAAGGCCGAGCAAATAAAGCATATACACCAACACATGTGGCCCTCAAGGGCCTTGCAACTGTTCGCTAGGTCTTTTAACTCCTGGGAATAGTTGTCCAAGCTCTTCTTTCCCATCTCCAACTTAAACAACCGTTGAAAGTTGTCAATCTTGTTTATGGAGACAAACGAAGCCTTAAACAAAAGCTTAAAATCAGCCCATGTAGTCAGCTTCACACAGAGATCCTTCCACCACATGAAGCATAATTTTAAACAAAAACTTAAAATCAGCCCATGTAGTCAACTTCACACAGAGATCCTTCCACCAGCTGAATCTGACTAATACACTGAGGCTCAGTGTACTTGTACAAATCAAAAAAGGCAGTCCACTTCCTGAGCCAGCTATCCAAGTAAAGCACCTCACACTCTTTCTTCGCATCCGAAAAAGGTTCCAGATGGAAAGAGACTTCCAAAGGAGGATCACTAGCTGCAGCTTGAGGAGGCTAGGAGCGTAGCTCAACTAACCGTCTCTTTAATCAAGAACAGTGGAGTATAAAGAATCCACAAAGGGAGATGCAAGAGGTTGAGGAGTAGGTGAAGGTTGACCGAGAGGTAGAGGAGGTTGCACATAGCCCATATTCTGCTGATAGGGTTGAGGATATGCAGTAAAAGCAGAGATAGGATCATTAAAAACCCATACCGCTCCATGAATGGGCTGTCCCATATATGCTAAGATGGTATCTGAGATCTAGAAGTTGTGCGTACTTGAGTGCAGAGTGGTGCCTGTGTAGACTGCATGGTAGTATCGCCCATGAGCTCGTGTATAGAGATGACAAGGTTACGAGCTCTCATGTATAGAGATGACAAGGTTACAAGCTTGTATATAGATGGCAAGGTCGTCAACTAGCCACCAAAAACATCCACATAAACGCCCGAAGTTGCTTGTTGTTCTGCCATGGAGTAGAGGATGCACAAAATCAGCAAATGTGCAAAGAATTAAGAAGTGCAGAGAGTTAAAGATGGTCTCTAAGCCAGCTATCCAAGTAAAGCTCCTCACACTCTTTCTTCTCATCCGAAAAAGGTTCTGGATGGAAAAAGACTTGCTAAGGAGGATTACTAGCTGCAGCTTGAGGAGCCTAGGAGCATAGCTTTGCTAACTATCTCCGTGAATCAAGAACCGTGGAGTACAAAGAATCCACAAAAGGAGATGCTGGAGGTTGAGGAGTAGGTGAAGGTTCACCGAGAGGTAGAGGAGGTTGCACATAACCCATATTCTGTTGATAGGGTTACGGATATGCAATAAAAGCAGAGATAGGATCCTTAGAAACCGATACCGCTCCATGAATGGGCTGTCCCATTTATGCTGAGATGGTACCTGAGGTGTAGAGAAGTGTGGTACTTGAGTGCGGAGTGATGCCTATGCAGACTGCATGGTAGTATCGCCCACAAGCTTGTGTATGGAGATGACAAGGTTAGGAGCTCGTAATAGAGATGACAAGGTTACGAGCTCGTGTATAGATGACAAGGCCGCAAACTAGCCACCAAAAGCATCCACATAAACCCCCAAAGTCGCTTGTTGTTCCGCCATGGAGTAGGGGATGCAGAAAATCAGCACATGAGCAGGGAATTAAGGAATGCAGAGAGCTAAAGATGGTCACTAATAGTGGGTAGGTATCATAAACTTCATCTTTTTACAAAAGCATAACTCACAGAAGTCGGCATTCAGCCCACGCATCAAGCATGCAGGCTATTATGAGTATATACCCCAAAAAAGCAAGCTTATCACCAAAATCATCGGGCGGCCAACATTTTCCCTCCCCACCCCTGGGCCTTTTTTAGCCTAAAGGCCACTTATGCTTATGTATGCCCAATATAACCCACGCAAATACTTTTTTGGGAACGATGTGTGCTCTTGTAGTGCGCCCATGCTCTCAGCCACACGGCAGTCCTTTAGCCCACCCTATACACGCATGTATGGGCCTTCTGTTGCACAGCCAATTACACACAAGTCTCCCCATCGTTTGCAGGTATAGCAGGCAGTGCTGACGGCAATCAAAAAGCATGCCCAGCACGCTACAGTACACCACCTATCATCTCTCTCTTCCACGCATCCTCCTCCCAACAAACACCCCTCCTACATGTGCTAGGGTTTACAGTCACTTTTCTCAGGAACTGCTATTTACAGCCATGTACACAAAAAAAAAGCATCCAGAAGAGTAGAGTCCGAAAAAGCAAGAACTCCCACGCATACCAAAAAGCACATAGGATTCAGCCCTCTGCAAAACTTGACCAGCCTTCTGTATAACACAGAAAAACAGTCCAAAAACCTACCAAGGTCTAGGGTTTCATCCACAAGCACATGCATACAAGGAAGGTCTGTCATAGAACAGCAAACACACAAAGACATAACAAAAAGCTCCTGCTTTTATAGATAAGCAACAGCCAGAAGACTGTTCTCCTTGCATATCTAGCCACACCATCTTCCCCATCCTCATCTGACTTTACTGTCATTCGCCCTAAGTGTCCCATACCACCAAGCCTTGAAAAACAAAAAGCAGCCCAAAGAATCAAATCCAAAAGAAGCCCAACAATGGATTTTCTCCTCTCCTCCTTTCAGAGTGTGAAGTCCTTGCGTCCCATTATCCATACCACCACAACACACCCCTCCGGTGTATGCACAGAGTAGTCTCACCGGCCTTGGAGTCCATGGTATGAGTTCTCCCTCAAACCAACCCCAGAAGTCACTTATATAGGCCTCCTATAAACCGGCAGCTATGAATAGCCCATGCCTCATAAATACCACTAACCTCCCCATAAGATGCCTAACCCACAATCCTTGGTTAACCTAACCTAACAAAAGGCCTCTCCTTGGTCATGTCTTTTCCCGCTCACCATGCATCAAGGAAAGGGGTGTCTTCTATTGTGTGTCCTCTATTCCTATTTGCCTGCATCATTTCACTCCATGCTCCTTGGGGGTGTTCCAAATAGGGAGACCTGTCACCTTATTTGCAATTTGATATCATACAGCAATTTTTTTGGGAAATAAAAGCACTAGTTGAGAATATTATCCCAAAAGGATGAAAGGCACTCACTTGTACAAGGTCATGATAGCGCCTTGCAATGGCATCAAAATGTGGATCAACCCCTTGATATTCACGCAACCGTGTTACCTGCAAAATGGAGACTTTAGGAGGCCTGAAAACTGATCAATTTATTTGAGCTTATGAAAAACAGTTCAAAAACAAAAATGGCCCGAGCCTGCCAAAAAACAATGAAGTACTCAGACCCATAGACAATGAGATATATAGAAACTGCCCTTAGTTAGCAGTTTTGATACTTAACAGCTCTATTGTATGCTGCAGTTGCATCTTCTTTGGCCTCCAGCAAATGACCCCTGAAACACCAGTATTATTAGCTGGGTTACAAAGACCATGCAATTGATACAGAGCCATAACCAAGAAGTTTAACCCCCAATGGCATCAAAATTTTCCAGCTTTGTCACCTGATTTTATGCAACGCAGGTATGGACTCCTGTGTGTAGGTATCCCTAAGAAGAAGATGCTCCAAAACTCTGAATTTCAATAAATATTGCTTTGTAAGTAAAGCTACAAAAAGAAAGAAGGGGATGGGGGAGCAGACTAAAGCTGCAGAAAACTGGCTGCACATATACGTTGGTGAAACCCCTGTTTCTAGCAGGCAAAGCAACATCAAATCAGCCCTTAGTAGCCAAAGTTGCTTATAAGCCTGTCCTAGTTAATCGGTGTTTAAAAAAAACTACCAGACAGGAAGACAGACCTCAACTTGGCATTCATTGTTTGGCATCGCTTACACAGCCAGGATTTTCTAAGCCCATCCTGCAAAGAAACAATCATCAATCAAGGCCAGCAAACAATTTTGAAAGAGACAAAATAGCTCCAAATGATTACATATTGATGCTGATGTTGTAGCTTGAAATCCTTCACTATCTTTAGCAAGACTCCCAAGATCTGCTCAAGTACCTGTAAGTTACAAGGGTTAACAAGTATGCCAAACCTACAACCTTTGGTCTCAATATGAAACAAATCATGAACGAGATAGCTGCATGCATGTGATTCCATCACTAAGCAGTTTGGGGTGGTGGGTACTACCACATGCATGCACACAAGGAGTTGTCCATTGCTGTTGCTTTTGGACACATCCAGATGTGCAAGCTTGGGCATGTACATGAAAGGACCTCACTAGGCATGGAGATGGTTATGTGCATGCACATGCCTCCAAGCATTTTAAGAAAAACATTTTGAGCTGCAAAAAATTTCTAAGTCCACCACAAAATCCTCAAGGAACTTCAAAACCACATGCAAAGAGTGTAATCATACGTTGTAGTATTCAGCAAACTTCCTGTCAGCAGAATAGAGGTCCTCAAGTAAGGCCGCCTCTTCCAACTCAATTTCTTCAATGGCGGACTTAACCCTGTGCATAATTCAAGTTATCAGATACTAATGAAGCAGTGCCATGCCCCACAACACAATAACATGAATGGCAGTAGCATCTGGAAAGCCATCAACTTTATCTACACGAACAATGCAACAATAAATGGGCCTCTAAAACCTTTCTGGAAGGCGCAAACTTTTTGACAAATTCACTCCAAAGGCATCTGCCATTGCCAATGCAAATTTTTGAGTGACAAAACAAGGTAGCAGCAAAAACAACCTAGCCGATTCCAAGAAAGCAGTTACCACAACTTTAAGCATATCAATATCTTAACCCAATCCTGAACACAATCCATACCTGAGTCATACACGACAAAAGATGAGGCAAGCAGTTCATTCTTGACTTTTAACCGAGCCTCCAGTTCAGGAACAAGTGCCATTTGGTAGCTTGTGCTATCCTGCAAAACATGTGGAAACACCCATAAGCACCTTACTGCACTTTCATGCTCTATATTAGGTTTTAATGCTCCAACTGAAAGCTTTCAGCACCACAAATTACCACCAGGCCAGCAAGGTGTGCTAATAATAAGCAGTTTTTGTAAGTGCCACTTTAGATGGGTGGGGCAGTGCTCACAGCAGGCAGTGGCGGTCGCTCAGCAAGTGGCAGCGGGAGCAGCAGTGGGTGCTGCAGATGCAAAGGCAACAGGCAGGAGCGCAACGAGCACTGCATTGGTGGGGCTGTCATCAGCAGCAGGCGGCGGCCAGAGCAGCAGGCATTGCACATGCAGAGGCAACGGGTGGGGTGGCACACAACAAAGTATGCAGGGCGTATGTGCAGCTGGCGACGTGAGAGGGTGCAGTCTCGGCGCGCCGGGGCCCATGAGGGGTTTGGGCGTCTGGGCTTGGCCCTTGAGAGGTGTGGGCACCTGGGCAGTGGCCATGTGGGCATAGTTGCAAAAAAACGCGTTTCAAACTTTAGGCTACTCGTTTGAAACGTGCAAACGTTTCAAACGTTTGAAACGCGTTTTTTTGCTGGGCCAGTTTTTTTTTATGATAGAAAACGTACGATGCAGTATCTCCTGGCATTTCAGTTTTGAAAGTGACGCTTGAAAGAGACGTTTCCAGCCTTTGAAGTCTTCCAGGTTTGCTTGCACCCCTACCTACGCACCAGTCCTTCTCCCCCGGCCCCTACGCACCGTAGGTAACAGGTTTGTACTAACCCTAAATCCTGATTTTTTCTGATTTTGGACCAAATTTCAGATTTGAAATTTGGGCATTTTTTGCCAGGTTGCCTACATTGGTGCATGCACACCTTGCCTACGCACCAAGCCTACTCCTCCGGCCCCTACGCACCCTGCTTCTCAGGTTTTTAATAACCCTAAATGCTGATTTTTTCTGATTTTGGACCAAATTTCAGATTTGAAATTTGGGCATTTCTTGCCAGGTTGCCCAAATTTCTTCATTCATTCATCATGCCTCGGGCTAAGGATGCCATGTGGAACCACGTAACTCCTGTGAGCAGATATGGGGGTTCAGGCACAGAAAGGTGGAAATGCAATTTTTGTGCCAAAGTGTCAGGTGGGTCTATTATTAGGGTAAAGGCCCATTTTACAGGAGTAAGAGGGGAAGGCATTGGCCCTTGCAGTCAAGTACCAAGAGAGGTTGTAGCGTCTCTTCAGCAATGGAAGAGAGAACATGAAGCAGCAAAGGGAATTCAGCCTATTGATGATGATGTACAGGATACAGATTCTGTAGGTGATGTGTCCAAAAGAGCTAGGACAGAGGATGATTTGCAGAGTCAAGCAGGTGGGTCTAGCTCCATTCCTGTAGCCCACAGATCTTCATTGCCCACCGTGCCTTCTCTAAAGAGGGCAGGCATTAAAGCAGGCATACAAAAGCAAGCTGTCAAGGAGGCCACACGTGAATTGACAAAGTTGTTTATACAATGCGCTTTGTCATTTCACGTCGTGCGTACTCCTCGTTGGAAGAAGGCCATTAAAGCTATCAGCCGCATTGGGTATGAGTGGGAGGGTCCATCTTATGAGTCCCTTCGCAAAACCCACTTAAGGAAGGAGAAGAAGGCAGTGGAGCTTGAGATGGAGCCTTTGAAGGCAACCTGGCAGAAATATGGATGCACATTGCTTTGTGATGGCTGGACAGACATGAGAAAGAGAAATGTATATAACATTTTGGTGTCCTGTTGTAAGGGCACAATGTTTTTGCGTGCCATTGATGCCTCGGTTCCAGGTACAGTTGTTACTGGAGCATTCATATGGAGACATTTGCGTGAGGCAGTGCTAGAGATTGGCCCAGAGAACATAGTGCAGGTAGTTACAGATAATGGGTCAAATTGTGTATCTATGGGCAGGATGTTAGAGGATGAGTTTCCAAAGATAGTGTGGACTCCATGTGCATCACACAGCTTGGACCTCTTGATAGAGGATGTGGCCAAAATTGGGTGGATTGCCGACCTCTTTAGTACTTCTCGGAGCATGGTGAAGTTTGTCACCAAGAGGCCAAAGGTTTTAGCTATGTTTCGTGCACACAGTGATTTGGAGTTGTTGAAGCCCTCAAACACCAGGTTTGCTTACATGCTCATTGTGGTTGAGAGGCTTGTGCGGGTCCGTACAGGTTTACTCCGCACTGTTGTCTCTCAGGAGTGGATGGCATGGGATGATAGAGAGCATCCCAAGGCAGTAGCATTTGTGCGCGCGGTAATGCGAGACACTTGGTGGGCTGAGGCCCTTGCACTTGTCACGGCCACTCAGCCTATATATAGTGTGCTTCGCATTACGGACATGGAGGGCAGCACCCTTGGACTCTTATATGAGTTCATGGACCGCATTGGAGAGGCCCTAGATCGATGCACTATACTATCAGCTGAGAGGTATGTATCATTGTATGTCATTGTTGTTCTTTTAGTTGCCAGTGGCCACATTATACATTGATATTAATTCCATGCTTCCAAGTGTCGTTGAACAGGATCCAGGACATCAGGGAGGTGTGGAACCGTAGATGGGATTGGTTTCATAGGCCAATCCATGCGGTTGCCCATATACTACACCCACTATGGCGGAATGAGGAGCAGTTCAACAATGAGGAGCTAGAAGAGGGATGGCAGTCTTACATCCAGACCTGGACTGGAGGTGATGTTCAGCTCCTCAGGAAGTTAGAGGATGAGCTCCTAGTATTTCGGAATGGGAGTCATGCCTTTGGGAGAGCCACTGCAGTTTTGAGAGAGACTCAGCTTCAGCCAGTCTCTTGGTGGGAGAAATATGGCATCGGTACTCCAGTTCTGGTAAGTGCCCACTGACAAGTTACAACTTACATGTAATAAGTTTGCACTTTGAAGTAACAACTTAGTACTTACAACTTATATAAGTTGTTTCTTCTTATTATTTATAAAGTTTTCTGTTATCTTTTGACAGAAACGCCTTGCATTACGAGTCCTCTCACAGGATTGCAGCTCTGGTCCATGTGAGAGAAACTGGAGCACATGGGCCCTCTTCCATACAAAGAAGAGGAACAAATTGTCCACTGCTCAATTAGAACGGTTGGTGTATTGTCATTGCAACCTCCGTTTAATTGAGCAGCAAGGCAATCCCATTGAGCCGCGCCAAGTGAATGTCGACAAGATCGACATAGAGAAAGTGAAGGACGTACCAGAGATCCCTGCTGAGGAGCGCGACATCTATGCCATGCTATATGAGGAGATGATGGCACCAGCTACTATGACACGATCACGGGCACCGACATCAGCAGATCATGCATCTACGAGTGCTGAGGCTGAGGCTGAGGCTTCATCTTCTTACGACACAGACTCACATTCCTCAGAGGAGGATGATGCTGAGTAGTTACTAGTTACTACTAGTGACTCTTGACTCTTGACACTTGAGTCTAGAGTTGAGAGTCCAGACTCCAGACATTGGAGACCATTTGTTTTTTCAGAGTTTTTGTATTTGGTCTTTCGGTACAGACATCTGTATTTCAGATTTCAGATTTATCATTTGACACTATTCACTAGTGCTTAGTATGTTGCTTAGTATGTTGTAAGTTGTAACTTGTAACTTCAAACTGGTTATGCTATTAATAATTATATGGGTTTTTGCCATCTATGATCTAATTCCTGATTCCTGAAGACTGCCATGTATCATGTATGATGTATCATGATTCATGTTACATGTATGATCATTGTATGATGTAAATTGTAATCATGTATGATGTATTAAGAATCAGGATTCAGTATGAAATTTGAATCATGGATTCATCATTCATGATGTATCATGATTCATGTATATGAAAGTTGAATGTAGATTTTAGCATTAAACTGTACCAAACATAAATTTATGGACACCCCCCTAAAACAAACCTGGAAAAAACACCTGAAAAAAAATTTGAAAAAAACTTTTAAAAAACTTTTGGAAATTTGTTTGAAACGTTTTTGAAACGTTTCAAACACGTTTCAAAAACGCGTTTCAAAAAACGTGTGGCAACTATGCATGTGGGTGCCCCGTGTGTGGCCCAATGAGGGGTGGGTAGCTGACCCAGGTTGAGGCACGTGAAGGGCATGGCCTGGTGGCGGCCCAGCCAGCTGGGGCTGGTCTGGGGCCATGGCCCTTAAAACCTCTGGAAGAAACATGCTTTCCAACCCATGCATAAGCTCGGCAAAGTTTTGTTTGACATATAAATTTCTCCCAAATCATGCATCCAACTATTGGGAACCCACAACAAATTATCTCACAGACACACATTCGCTTGTTATTGATAAATCTGGAAAGCACACTTTAATGATTTATTCTTGGAAAAAAGCAATGCAGATTTATGGAAAAGCAAACATAGGTTTTATGGGAAAAGCTATGCAAGCTTTTGGAAAAGCAAAACTTCAAGCTATCAAAGTCTCACGGAATCTGGGTTCTAAACCAACTCCCACCAAACATAATTTAGCTATTGCCATAACTATATGCTCATTAGTATCATAAGCAAACTCAAACATAGGGATGTACCTCTCCCAATAAAAGGGTCGCCTGGAGCAGTATGCACAAAGCATAACCTCCAAAACTTGATTTACCCTCTCTGCTTGTCCATCGGACTAAGGATAATCAAAGAAACTACAAGTCCGTCGATCCTTCGGATGACCTGCTCATAGAAGCGTCGTGACAATCATGAGGAATTTCTCTCCTAATCCTAGCACAATCCGGCACACAGACTCTATCATCCTTGAACAACAACCCCTTTCGAATACGATATTGGCTACCACCATGGCAAGTGGGATGACCCTTGAGTCCCGGTCTAAAACAACGGAGCTCCTCACCTCGACCAACTACCAATACCGACTGGAATGCCCATCAGTCCCGCATAGCTCTCTCAATCATGTAAGTCAACACTAATCTCGCTGAAAGACTCACCTCACCAATCCCACACACAGAATCTCTAACCCCACCCAAACTACCCTTCCAATTTCCCTGTCAAAATCTTGCATAACCTCTGTCCACCATCCCTTCCAAGTTCCATCCCCTAATCTAGGTTAACTATCCTCATAAGGATAGATCAAAATCTTGCATAACCTCTCTCCACCGTCCCTTCCACCCCCTAACCTAGGTTAACTATCCCCATAAGAATAGGTCAAATCTTGCATTACCTCTGTCCACCGTCCCTTTCACCCCCGACCTAGGTTAACTATCCCCATAAGGATAGGACATGCCCAAGTTAGAAACATGGATACACCCAAAAACTCTACATGCTCCATATTCTATCGTCCCATACCACTAGGATACACACCATATAAAATCTCATCGTGACTTTAAAGCTAGAGTGCAGGGTGATCAATCCTTTCCCAACTCAGTCTTGGTGCTACTACACCTCCACCTAATGTCATGGTCCAACCTGCAGATAGACCTCTAAAAGAAACAATCAGATAATCCATACATCCAATAAATCTCGTCCTACAAGAGCTTCCCCAGGTGGATATACCTCTGCGATCTGTCCCAATCCTCCCAATTGGCTCATCCCATAAGATGCAAGACTCACAAGCAACAATCCTATGATCGACCAACCATCACGATGGAAGATCATAAAGTAAACCAGTCGAGAAAACGCACACTGATGCTTTCTAAATCCCGTCTCTGCCAACATCTAACGTAACCATTATTAAGCAACATTAACCAAATGAAAGGGGATCAAGGACACATTAAAACACTTCATAACAAAATATTCCATTATATTATGAAGTCCTACTGAATTTACAAAATAGACGGTGGGACCGTAATATCACCCATCAAACATATAGTAGCATCTGTCATTACACGGGACAAAACATGACCTTTCCAATCTACATGGACGTCATGGCCATAAAACCATTCTTTCCCTAGTATAACATCAACCCTATCTACATTCATAATCAAAAATTCTAGGGACTCCGCATAAGTCTGGATAGATATTGATAACTAAGACACATGCATGTCCCAGATCTGTCCATGTGCCGCCACCAGGGTCAAAAAGGATAAGCACACTCTCCCCTAACACCAACCCATCCATATGTATCAAGTCGTTAGGATAGAAGACTACCGTGTTGAAAATACATCATGCAAGCACTTTGACCTAAAACAATAGTATCAGCGGAAGTAATCTAAGGGTTACTTGTCACTTCAGTCAAATGAGCTGCCTTCGGCTTGGTCTTCACCCGCGGACAACTAGCCTTTATGTGACCCTTCTAACCACAAGTGAAACACATGCCATCCCCAAGGTTCTATTGGTGCTTCTGATCCTTATTCGGACTGGACTCACCCAAAAGCTTACGTTTGATTTTGTAAAGCCTTCTCGACCTTAAACTTTCATTTACGCTAGCTTCTTTGCAAGATCAAACACAGATTCGGTGTTGACCGAGAGACACCTAGATAGGGAGACTTACAAAAACACAAACAACACGCTAACTTGATCTTTCCACCTCCGTAATTAGGTTAGCTCTGACACCAGACCATGAGGACTCCTCCTGAAGGATCACCTAATAGAAAAACACAAACAACACGCAAACTTGCTCTTTCCACCTCCGCAATTAGGTTAGCTCTGACACCAAACTATAAGGACTCCTCCTGAAGAATCACCTAATACACAGGCATAAACAAGGTTGGTACAAACAACATAGAAGGGTGCAAGCAAGCTCACCACCCAACCATAGGTCGCGTTCACAACCACCCTTGAGCCAAGGGCTAAGCTTCCACTCCCACAGGCCAGGCCAATCAGCCCTCATGTCCAGTACCGCCAGAGCCTGTCCTAAGGGACCCTTGGCAAGACCACCATGTCCATGGCAGGACTACTCTGGTTCAGGCTCAAACCAATAGCAATCAATAACAATAATAACCCATAGCCTCACTAATATAGTGATAACTACCGCAATAAATAACCATCCAATCATAAATAGCCAATTTACATGGATTTATTAATAATTAACCCTAGCCACCCCTCCCCTAACCCTACCAAATTGAGCCCTAATCACAAGGATTAGTGTTAGGTACATAACCTACCCGCGCTGCTCCACCTCCTCCTTGTGGTTGTCCTCCGCATTCCAAGAGTTGAGGGCCCCCGTCAAGTTGAAGTCCAAGGGCCCCCGATCCTAGAACTCTTGCCACAAGGCTGCCATCTGGTTGTTAAGCTAAGCATACAGACTAATAGCACCAGTTGCTCATTTGTGGTCATGGGTGAAGAGAAATGAAATGGTGAACACAGACACAACGCTCTCCTGAAACTAAGGTTCTGGCCTTAAGCAACAAACACTAAGGGATATGCTAGAAAAGAAAATCTTTTGTAGAAGCCCTAAGCTCTGATACCAAACGTAAGACCTTGCCTGAGATCTTGGGGGATGCCCTTCCCTGACGGAGGCTGCCTAGACACAGCATGGGCTTTGCTAGTCAGGAGTGAAAGGGGATAAGGTATGGAGAAGTGGAGGAGGGATTGTGTAAAAAGAGAGGGTGAGGGGCTCCTATTACCAGCCCTTAGTAGGACCAGGTCACCTTGTCCCCCAACCAAGCTGATTGAGTTGCATGAAAATGCAATCAAATTGTCCCTTTTGGGCACCTGTGTTGGGTGCCCAGGCTGCTCATCTTTTGAGAGGCACAAATGAGCTGCCTATCTGGTCCTTTTGGTACTCCATAACATGACTGCCGACACCTTTTCACTAGGTTTGATCTGTTGCCAACTGCTCAACAAGCAGTGGAAGCCAAGTAAGCAGCACCACAAAAGGATTCATAAACTAGAAGTTGAGAATGAAACTGGATCCAGCATGTCTAGCAATAGAGCAACACCACCTTTTAATGAGGGATGGGCAGGTCAAACTAAAGCAGTCAGACAGCATAAAGAAAGCTCATAGCCTGCAGTTACCTGACTTCAGTCCCCAACTCCCCCTTCTTCTATGAAGATCATTTTCAAAGGGGTTTTTTGTCTCATAATGTCCTTGCAAAGTATGATTCACAAGGTGAACAACCACAACATTTTACCCCAGCTGAACAGCTACTCTAGTACCATTTCAAATACATACACGGCTCCATCTATATCAATCTATACTACATGTGGATGTTCCAAAATCCTGCCAAAGACGCATAGAGGAAAAAATTTGACTGGAAGAAATCAAAAATTCACTAGGCAAAGTTTTAAGCCCTGACAAACACTAATTGTTGAAAAAAGAAACGCATCTAAATTTCATCTTATGTTGAAGGTATGTTGCTTAATCTCTTCATTCATATTAAGAACCGACACTCCCTCTCACCCCCCACTCCCCAAACAAAAACAAGCATTAAGTTCTTCCAGCTGCTAATGTTTTGACAACACACCTCTGCAAATGGTGCCTTCGACAAATGAGTTTGTTGCAACCAAGAGGACGTGACACCCAGGAATCTGTTAATCACGCCTCCTACACCAGCTTCTCCTGCTTCTAAACCATTGACTGTCGATGAAGAGCTCACAAGAGAGTTACTACCACTAGAGCTTAAATTGGTTCCGGAACTTGTTCGATTACTTGAGGCTGTACTTTCAACTGATGTTCTAGCACCAATGGCCCCATTCTCAATCTCCTCCTCTGGAAGCTCTCCATCTTTAGAGAGAAGAGGAAGCCTTAATCGTTGAGCTGCTTCAGCAATGACAAGGCGTTGCTCCAAAGTCTCGTAAACCTACAATAAAACAAGAAAAATAACACTTGGGTTAAAAGCTGGTGTACAAGCAAAAACCACCCTGCCAAATACAAAGGTGGCTTCAGCAGCCAAATGTTCCACACCTTCTGGAAACAGAAATGCATCCAAGCTTGCCAAATGAAGTGAACAAAAATGAGAAAATCAACCAAGCCAAAAAATGAAATGCTTTGTTTTTTGTGTTTGTTTTTGTGTAGTAGCAGTGAGCACCAATTTTACTTGATCCACATCCAAGTGAACTATCCGGATGATCACCCAACATGTATCATGCCACCAACTGTGACATAAGCTCCATATTTTAATGTTCTTCAATGGATCTTGGCATCCATGTACGAAGTACAAGATATTGAGATTGGGGGATTATCCAATACATTATAAGCAGGCATTATTTATGCCTTGGAAACTGTCACTAAACATATCTATCTCTTGGAAGGCCAAGAACGCCCAAGAACCATCCCTCTGAGCCTCTCTATTCATGGAGAAATGATCCGTGTGAAAGGAAAGGACATTTCTGTATGTTCATTACTGCAGGGTTCACACCATCATTAAAGAAGGTGGACACGTTTTACTAAAGGATTGGACATTTTATAAATGGGTATACCTAGATGAATCCAAGAACATGCCCAAATTCACCTTATAAGAAAGTGCAATTTATAGCCTCATGATAGTCATCCACAAGACAATAAACAATCAACTCCATCATGCATAATATGGACTACATACTACAACATCCCCACTAATGTCATCAATGCCCAATAGTAGATGTAGAACTTGGTATCAATATATGCTCCCACCCACACACACCCCACGCACACACACACACACACATAAGAGCATACATTCATACAAAGGCCTATGTACTGAGTTTCTGTCAGAGCTCCGGAGATGCACGGAAGACTCAACCATAATGAAGCCTAGCACTAAGGGATCATAACAAGTAGAAAGAATTATTAGAACAAAAAGGTAGTTGATAGGACATATGCACCACTAAAGATAGAAAGAATTAACACAATATCAATTGGCTGCAACTTGGACGAAAACTTCACAATGTGAAATTTGCATGTCCTCTAATGCAGCATAAAGATATACCTAGATGAATCAAGGAACATGCCAATAATGTGTGTGAAGAGAAGGGTGCCCACTTACATGCATTAAAGTGGGGAGCCTCCTTACATCTAGCATCCACAAACCTCACACGGGGCTACATGCATGGACACGACCATTATTATAAAGGAGCAGGTTATTCTAAGGTAAAAGGGAAGGTTGATTTTATTTATATCCATCCTTCTGTAAATCACCTATACATGCTGTGTAACCTGCTGTACAGGCTGTTACGGGCTACACCATCTGTATGAACTGTTGCTGTGTACCTGATCATACCTGTTGTACGGGTTGCTACCGCTTGGTACCTGCTAGGCTGTACTTTCTTTTTCTTCTGTACCTACTGTTGCTGTGTACCAGGTCTTTGAAGCAACGATAGACTCGCTGCAGTAGTTCCTCCTGAATCCTACGTAGCCTATGGCCCTCAATTGTTGCCCCTCTGCCCAAACCTTAGCCTCAAGAGCTGCCCCATATAGCTTGGCCAACGTATGACCAATAATAATAGTCCAATAGTTATTTGGATCCAAGAGATGTCTCCTGTTGAATGGATGGGGACGATGGTATGGATAGTACAGGATGGGGGAAAGACATCACAAAGAGCCCTAGTAAAGATGTGAGCTAGGATAGGAGCCAAAGTTTTCAAACTGTATGCCACATGCTTCGTACGAGGTTCCTCGTTATCCTAAGCTCTACAATTATGAAGCTTTAATAAGGCTTTTGTGATAGTAGAGGTGAAAAGGGGGCAGATGAAGGGTTGTGACAATAGAGGTGGTGAAAAGGGGGCAGATGAAGGGCTAAGGATGTGCGAGATGTCAAGTAGGAACTGTCCAAAGCATCCAAGTGTAGGATGCACGTGACGCACTTACATCTATCAGCACGTGACACTTACATCTATCACTCACCCTGCTAGGTGGGAAGCATATGTTCGCAACCTATGTGACATCCCAAATCACACTTGGATGCCTTGGACATGATTGTACATGAAAAGTGCAAGACCCTATAGTCAAACTTCTCGCCCCATTGTGAGACCTTGTCTAGGAACATGTCAACCAATGTGCCACCGCAGGTTTGTCAAGGTCAGTTGTGCACGTCCCACACATGTCAGTCATGCTAGTCCCGCACACCGATGTAACCCTCTTGAACGATGTTTTGGTGTCCCGCACACTTATTAGACCCATTGGTCGGGTGGACGGGTACCTGTCAAGGTCAAATGTCTAGGTCTAGGGAGCCCTGGTATGTGTGAACTCATCTAAAGTATAGAAACTAGCAGCACCAAGTTGGGAACATGCAGGCTGAGGAGCCATGGACTGGTTTCAGCCCATTGGCTAACCATGTCACCATAGTTGTCACAGTACGAAAATACGATACCGTACAGGAATTTTTGGTACGATATGAAATTTTCAGATACCGTACAATAAAATACGGTTTATTTTTTTACACTTACAAACTATGGAGCTTCAAGCTTGAATGTGAGGGAAGGTTTGGGAGGGGGGGGGGTGTGGGGGGGAGGGGGGGAGGAGTCTCCAATGCTTGAGAAACCAGAACATGGAGATGTGTCTCTCCATGTTGGATCTCCCAATTGTCTCCAAAAAAAAACCTGCATGGGTAATACAATACCAAAGGTCTCCCACTGCAGTGTTTATGACCAAGGGACCGTCCTCGCACAAATACGAGCAGTGCATCTAGCGTGAAAGGTTTAGGGACTCCTCTCTAGATCAAAATGGCCATGTCCAAATCTTCTCCCTCGTTCATAACTTGAGGATCTGACTGTCTAGCCTACCTATACCAGGGATCTCCAAGTGATGTAGCAAGATTCTCTCATCCTACCAATCATGTGTACACTACCAATCTACCTTGCCAGATTTTTTAGGTCTCTCAGCAACCCCATATGGAATACTAAGTGGACACGAAAGTTGCGAAGTATTGTGGGCATTTGGGATCTTCGTTAAGCAAGATTTCTATATTTTTTTAGCATTTGGAATTTTTTCCTCAAAGTGGGGGGGGGGGGGGGAAATAAAATAAAAATAAAAATAAATAATTAAAATCGTAGCGTACGAACCAAACAGTACGAATGGGTTTGTACCGGTACGAGAAACAACTATGCATGTCACATGCCCCCTGCACTGCACTGGAGTGCTATGTGACACACTGGCTCTACATCAGTAGGATTTACCTTTTCAGGAATATTTTGCCGTATGCCGTGGCCCCATTGTGAGCCCCAGTGCGGGACATGTCAAGCACGAGCTACATAGGTCAATCTCCACAGCCATAGAGTCTGCATGTGTCAATCCTCTTACCCACTTCGAGAATTCATCAGTTAGGGCATGTAGAAGTCAAGCCATGGCAGTAGGTTTGCATTAGTTGTATATAGACAAGCCTATGGGCCAAGCTGGCATGGCCAGCCCATAAAGGGCAGCATCTAGGACATAAGAGGGCCTGGGCAGCCAGTTGGCAGCCCGTATGTGCTCTTCCTACAATCGGCTAGCATTTAATGCTACACGGTTGCAATCGGCCAGGCATAAAAAGCAGCAATAGTATTTTTGCAGCATTTCATGCTGGAATTTTGACATTATTTGTCCATTGCTACTGACAGACAGCATCTGACCTGAACCGACCAGCATCCTTCACCATATAAAAGCAAGCGCTTCATTCCTCGGTAGATCATCCATCATCACCAACGCCAGCAAAACAGTCCCAAGCAGTCCAACATCATTCCCAAGATCTCTAAAAAGGGCATCTTCAGCATTCAGCCAGCATATGTGCTGTAAGCCCAATAGAGTGTGAAGTGACAAATGTAACCACGTGTACGAGAGAGATAGATAGAGAGAGAGAAGGGGAAGAGAGAGATGCACGGCTGTCCAAGGTTCTTTCACCAAAAAGAGAGGCGGCTTTTCTTCAACAGGTGACAGCCCTCCAAAAGAAGGCGGTTGACACTTGGTTTAGGTGGTGCTATTGGGGGCAGCAGAGGGCAACAAACAAGCGGCTGAGGAGGAGCACATAGCGGCAGAAATCTGGCAAACAGGCAACAGAAACGTCGGCTCTGGGGCGGCGGAGGCGCCGGTGGCAAACGGGGGAAAACGGCTCTGGGCGGTGGTGACGCCGACGGAAGGCAGCAGAGCTAAGCTCTATGGGCGGTGGCACTTCTTCACAGGGTGGCGTAGAGGCGGTGGCTAAGCGCTGCAAGGTGGCGCCAAGGTGTTGCTTGGAGTTAGAGAGGGAAGAAGAGGTTAATGATGCCCACCACAAGTCTTCTTCAAGAATCTCCAAGGAGTACTTCTCTATATTCCACCACAAGGTTCTTATATACTTGAGCGGGGGGGGGGGGGGGGGGGGGGGCGAGTTCCATGCTTTTGCCTTGCCTTGCTTTTTGCTTTGCCTCTTGCTTTTGTTTTATTTTCTTGCTTTTGCTTTGTCTCTTTGCTTTTGTTTTATTAAATATTAATAATAGTCAAAGTTCTTGATTTGTGCTTTTACAATCTTCAAGGCCTTGCTTTTTGGCCCTAGAGCTACTTTTTGAAAAAGCGGCTTTTAGCTTTTTGATACAGTTCGATGTCCTCTTTCCAACAATGCCCTCAGCTTTTTGGTCAACAAAGTTTGACTTTTGTTTTTCCTGCTTTTTGACCAAGACAGGTGCTTTTTCCAATTCCAACTTTAGGAACCCTGTTCCCATGTATCCATTATCCTGTCCAAGTGTTTGGACATGAGTTCTATTGTGTGAAAAGAGCTTGGAAGACCAAATAATTACATTCCCTCCCTCTTACATCACAGTTGTCCTCATCGTGGTACTAGCCCCATCTAGTGCTCTTGTGCATCTGGTCTTTCGTCATATATGTGGTGCCTTCTGCTCCTCTGGCAACATCTTTATGCCTTTCTTTGATCGATGTCCTTGTTCTTGATGGTTCATGTTCTTCATAGCCTGTAGTAGCAGGGGTTAGATATAATAAATGCATACTCACCTTCGACACAAGCTAGTCAACAAACAAGTATGCATCATTCACGTTTGTTGGATATTCCACGTACTAGCCAGGTAGTCTAAAGCCCACTGGACTATCACATGCCATAAATCCAAGCATTGTCCACGCATCAAAAACAGCACACAAAGTCAAAGAAATTCAAACATTCATCAATATGCAATGCACAAGTAATGATCCTCATGTTCATGGATTGTCCTGTCTAGTTTCATCAAAACCGTGTTGAGCCATCTGGTCACTAGGACCGCTCAGTCTACTCTCAAGGTTATCTGGTCGCATTGACTGCCCGACTATAAAATCCAATAGTCATCTCGACCATCTGGTCGCAATGACCGCCAACTGCGAAATCCAATACAGTCATCTTGGCCATTTGGTCGCAATGACCGCTCGCTGCGAATGTCCAATATATATGGCATCGTTGCCATCCAATGGGTCTTCTAACATCGTTGCCTCCCATATACAAATCTTGCTCCTTGGACTTTCGGGCATCGTTGCCACCCAAACTAGAGCATATCCAATCAAGACCATTACATAAGCAAGATAATGATCAATTCCATTTTAGTATAAATATATACAATGAAGAGGGCTAGGGATACAATCCCTCCCTCTTAAATCTGTCTTGATCACAAGACGTTTAAAGCTTGTACTTCAAATACATCTAGACCAACTGCTTCCTCATAAGCTCAAAGAATATCTGGGTAGTCCTTGAAGTACTCTTCTAACATCCATTTTGCATCCATAGGCGAATAGTTCTTAAACTTCAAGAGGAATTTCTTGACCACGGTCTTTCCTCTTTTTCTCACGGAATGGAATACAATCTGTTCCAGCTATATGATTTCTTCTTGTTCTTCCGCCTCTCGTGGATCCTCCAATACAGGCTCCTCTGGGGTAAGTCCTGTATATGGCTTCAATAAATTGACATGGAAGGCATTATGCATCCTCCAATGGTCTGGAAGGTCCAATCAATAGCATACATCGTTGATCTTCTTGGTAACCTAAAAAGGTCCATAATATATGGCGGCAAGTTTGGGTTCCTTGAGCTCCTTAGCTTTTGACTTTCTAAGTCTTGCTTTTTCAAATCGCAATAACACCCAATCCCCTTCTTCAAAAGTGACCTTCCTTCTGTGCTTATCTGCAACTTTCTTTTGCTTGGCTTTAGATGTCTTAATAGTCTTCCAAACCTGTACCAAGGCCCTATCCAATATTGAACAAACTCATCCGCATGGGAGATCTCTTCCTTGGTCTTCAAGATAGGTAACAACAATGGTTTGCCATAAATAATCTCAAAAGGAGCTTTGTCTATCGAAGAGTGAACAGTGTTGTTATAGGCAAACTCAACCAATGGCAAGTACTTCTCTCATTGATCCTGTGCTTCGAGAGCATAACACTTTAGCATGTCCAAAATAGTGAGGTTGGCAATCATCTGTTTGAGGATGATAAGCCAAAGAAAAACTCAGCTTTGTCCCCATATTGTCAAAAAGTGCTCTCCAAAAGAAACTGGTAGTCCGAGGATCTCTATCCCCTACAATGGATTTGGGTAATCCATGATGCTTGAAAATCTGCTGACTAAACAATCTTGCCATATGATCTGCGCGGATGGTCTTTTTCACTGGAATGAAGTGGGCTTACTAAACCTATCAATAATAGTCCATATTCCATCATTCCCAAATCTTGACTTTGGTAATCCAAAGATGAAGTCCATAGCAATACTTTCCCATGGAATATTGGGAATTGGCAAATGTTGTAACAATCTTGCGAGTTTTTGTCGATCAAACTTAACCTTCTGACAAACCAAACATTCTCGAGCATATTGCTTAATATCCCTTCTCATGCTAGGCCAAAAGAAATAACTTTCCAAGGCCTAAGTTGTTGTCATGATACCTCTATGTCCCATATAAGGTGGGGAATGGCATTCTTCCATTACTCTTGGTCTCAAATCCTTGGTCATACATAAACGGGTTTGCATCATAAGAAACCCTTCCCTGATGACATAAGAAGTCACCAAGTCTCCATTTTGCAACCTGTCCCACATGTCCTTGAAATCTTCAACTATAGCATAAAGATCTTTCATCATAGTGAAGTCCAAATGATATCCCATAGAAACTGCATGGGTCATGGGTCTTCAAGATACATCATCTTCTACTTTGTTGTCTTCCCCATGGCTCCTGAAACATCACACTCTATCATGAATGGCTTTGATAAATATGGAGTAATCAATACCGGCCCTTTGCTAGCATAGAACTTTAGTGCTTCAAAGGATTCTTTTTCAGCTTTGATCCACCAAAATCCCACGGCTTTCTTTGTCAAATCATGTAGTGGACTTACTACCACAACAAACCACTTGATGAACTTCCTATAATGAGAGCATAAGCCAAGGAAACTTTGAGTTGCATGCACACTAGTCAACTTTGACCATTCCACAATAGCCTTGACTTTATTTGGGTCCATACTGACCCCTTCCTTGGACACTATATAACCCAAGTAGTGAATCTCTGACAAAAAGAACTCTCTTCTTTGCCATTCACATACAAGTTGTGCTTCCGCAATTCTTGAAATACCATATCCAAGTGCTTTCGATGCTCTTCTTCGTTCCTTGAACGCACAATAATGTCATCAAAGAAAGTAGCTACAAACTTTCTATGTGCTCGGAATATTCTTTCCATCATTCGGTTGAAGGTAGCTAGGACATTGGTAAGACCAAAAGATATCACCAAATACTAGTCCTAAATGCGGTCTTGTGAATGTCCTCTGGAACAATCCTGACTTGATGGTATCCACTCTTCAAGTCGATCCTGCTAAAAATAGTGGCTCCATCCAATCTATCCAAGATATCATCAATCCTAGAAATAGGAAACCTGTTCTTTACAGTGATCTTGTTAAGAGTCCTGTAATCAATACGCATACGCCAAGAACCATCCTTTTTCTAAACCAATAAGACTAGGGAGCAAAAAGGTGATGAACTAGGTCCAATCAAACCCTTTTCAAAAAGCTCGATTACTTGCTTCATAATCTCATCTTGTTGAGCCTAACTCACTCGATAAGGAGGTCTATTAAGAGATGAGCTTCTTGGCATGATATCAATCTTATGATCTTCCAATCTCTTTGGAGATAGCTCTCCTGGAAGAGTATCTGCAAAACAATCCTCATACTTCTTTAGGAAATCTTTCCTTTCATGATCAAGAGTTGGGAGTAACTCATTATCCTCAGATTCCTTAGGGTCTCTTACATATATCAAGTACGAGGAAATAGATTGCTTTATTGCTTTAGGAATGAAATTCCCCTCAACTCCTACATCAAAAGTTACATTCTTGCCTTTAAAAGGAAACCTAATCTTATTTCCAACCCAATCAATGGCCGGGTCTATCTTCTTATGCCAAGGCATACCCAAAATCACATCACAATGTCCAACTTTGCCAACAACAAAGTTCTCATGATCCACAATCTCCAATCTGTAAGCGAAACTTTTCCAAAATAAAAGTCACCTCGGCTGACATTCCTTCAAAAGTGGCACCTGCTGTAATAGAAGTTCCAAACCTATTCAAAGGGAGGTTCATGGCTTCAACCACTCGTGGATGGATGTAGTGGTGGGTAGCACCACTATCAAAGTGGATAAGTATTGATTGGTTTGCCACTTTGCCCCAAGCTTTAAAAAGTTGCCTTTTCTCTAGTGGTGTATCATCTTGATGTTGGAGTTCTTTAGGTAATGCATTGCTTTGGGGCGGTTTGGCTTCTTGATTTGGTCTATCAGGACATTTTGCAGCCATGTGTCCTTTCTTTCCACATAGGAAACATTTACCTTCTTTAACATACTCCTCAAATTGCTTGCAGGATAGCTTCTTTTGGTACAATGGGGGTTTATCCTCATTCTTGTTCTTCTTTTCTTGAGGCTCGTTCCTTGCTTGAGATCCTCCTTTGAACTTCTTTTTTTGGGACAAATCTCGATTCTCATTCTTTGATTTGTCCACCATCCAAAGCATATATATAGCTTCGGCCTGCAAGGCTTTGTCTTGGGCTTCTTCCAAGGTTTCAGGTCCCGCCATATAGACTGCTTGCAAAAGCTTTGGTTGCAATCCATTGACAAACTTTCGCATTTCCATCAATGGTGGGAGGGGAGTATATGAGGTAAACTTCAATGAGACGGCTGAAAAGTTATTAAGATATGTCGCCACATTTTCTCTTGCCTTTTGCTTTACCTCATCCCATTCTTTCTGAACATATCCCATTCTTTCTGAACATATGCCTCGAAGTTTGCCAGAAGGAACTTTTTGTTGAACATGGTTTTGAAATCGGTCCATGAAGAAGGCTTGCTCCCACCTTGTACCACTTTTAGCCACCAATTCAAGGCAACGTCTTTTAAGTGCATACGGATCATGCGGAGTTTGGACTTTTCGAAGAAGTCCTCTCCTCCAAAGGCGGCGCCAAACTGTTTGATGAAGGATAGGGCTTTTGAGTATCTCGCTTTCCATAAAAGGTATCAAACTTTACACTTTTCTCTCTCGGCTCGAAGTCCACTTTGCCGGTTGAAGGCTCCTTTGTCTTCTTCTCTTTTGCTAGGCCTGAGGAGGTTGCATCTGATAGAGCGGGTCTCGGGTAACTTCTCTCTGTCCTCCATGAGTGATGGATCGGGTGACTTTGGGTTCTTCTCTAATGGTAACCCCTTTACCTCGTAAATATGCTTTGGCGGCTTCGACACCTTCAGCTTCGATGGCCTGGTCTTTGATAAAGTCTTCAAACATCTGAACTCTTCTGTAGTCTTGTTCCTTCTTGGCTCTCCAAGCTAGGAACTCTTCTTCTTGAAGATACTTTTTAAACTTTTGAAAATCTCAATATTCAGCTGATGTCATGACTGCGGTCTCATGAGAAACAGATAGACGACCTTGGATCCCTCCTTGATACTCTGGGTTGGCTTCATAGTTGTTCCCTTCTTGAGGCCCTTGGTCTCCCTCAACTCTCGACATGGTTCTGTCACCCCAAAAAAGATTTCTTCAAGAGAAATCCTTGCTCTCTGATACCACTATAAGCCCAACGAAGCGTGCAGTGACAAATGCAACCACGTGTACGAGAGATATAGATAGAGAGAGAGAGAGAGAGAGAGAGAGAGAGAGAGAGAGAAGGGGAAGAGAGAGATGCACGGCTGTCCAAGGTTCTTTCACCAAAAAGAGAGGAGGCAGCTTTTCTTCAATGGGTGGCAGCCCTCCAAAAGAAGGCGGTTGACACTTGGTTTAGATGGTGCTATTGGGGGCACAGAGGGCAACAAACAGGCGGCTGAGGAGGAGCACACAGTGGCGGAAATCTAGCAAACAGGCGACGGAAACACCAGCTCTAGGGTGGCGGCAGCGACGGGCTCTAGGCAACAGAAAATGGCTCTAGGCAATGGCGACACCGACAGAAAATGGCTCTAGGCAACAGAAAATGGCTCTAGGCAGTGGCGACACCGACAGAAGGCGGTGGAGATGAGCTCTGGGGCAGCGGCACTTCTTCACAGGGCAGCACAGAGGCGGCGATTGAGCGCTGCAGGGTGGCGCCAAGGTGTTGCTTGGAGTTAGAGAGGAAAGAAGAGGTTAATGATGCCCACCACAAGTCTTCTTCAAGAATCTCCAAGGAGTACTTCAAGGTTCTTATATACTTGAGGAGGGGCGGGAGTTCCATGCTTTTGCCTTGCCTTGATTTTTGCTTTGTCTCTTGCTTTTGTTTTATTTTCTTGCTTTTGCTTTGTCTCTTTGCTTTTGTTTTATTAAATATTAATAATAAGTCAAAGTTCTTGATTTGTGCTTTTACAATCTTCGGGGCCTTGCATTTTGGCCCTGGAGCTGCTTTTTGAAAAAGCGGCTTTTAGCTTTTTGATCCAATTCGATGTCCTCTTTCCAAAGGTGTCCTCAACTTTTTGGTCAACAAAGTTTGACTTTTGCTTTTGACCAAGACGGGTGCTTTTTCCAATTCCAACTTTAGGAACCTTGTTCCCATGTATCCATTATCATGTCCATGTGTCCGAGCATGAGTTCTATCATGTGAAAAGAGCTTGGAGGACCAAATAGTTACATGTGCATCCCTTAGTTTTGGGATTGCATAGTGGTCGTTGAAGAGCAATTCAACAGAGCTTGGACAGCATCTGGATCAGCCTGCATTTGGTCTACATCATCCTTGCGTTTGGCAATCCTCGGTCATCTTTCATACTCATTGTAATATCTCCAAAGAATAATATAAGTAAATACTCCTACTTGCAAGGGGGGTCCTTCAATGGGTAAATTGGGACCCAATACTATATCTGCTTTCTCTCTCTTCTCTACTTTCTCTCTAAGTGGAATTGCACAGACTCATGGGTATAATTTATAAAGAAGGCTTTGTTGCCAATTATGACGATCAATCTCTTGCATGCTACATTGGTATCAGAGTTGCACGTTGTAACCCAACTTGGGTACCCTAAAGTGAGAGCATTCCATGGATGGTAAAACTACGATCGGGAGAAACCACCCAGGCCTCCACAATGTCAGGAGAGACATCGTCACCAAGTTACAAGGAAGATATTGAAGAAGAGTTCTACAAGGAAGACACAGCTCCTACAGAAGCGCTTCCGCCAAGCAATGAAGATTTCATCAGATTGCTCTTGGAGCAAAACAAGTTGCTAAGGCAACAAATTGAAGGCAAAGAAGAAGAAAAAAAAGCTCAAGAAGAGGCTGAAAAGGCCAAATTAGCACCTGAAAAAGCCAAAGAAGAAGCAAAAAAGCCCAAAGAGCTCTCAGAATTGGAAAAATTATTCCTTCTCATGAAGCAGGAACGGCACAAAGAACGGCTAGACAAAGAAGCTCGCCGTGAGAAGGAATGAAGAACCGAGG
Source organism: Cibotium barometz (assembly GCF_041138505.1). Lineage (NCBI taxonomy): Eukaryota > Viridiplantae > Streptophyta > Polypodiopsida > Cyatheales > Cibotiaceae > Cibotium > Cibotium barometz. The sequence continues at coordinate 19,007,849 of NC_141063.1, read as the reverse complement.
AAGCTAAGCGCATGGATGACGAAGACCGAAAGCAGGCAGACCAAGCTACCCAAGAAAGGCTTAATTGTGAGGCTATGCAACTCCAAAATCAGCGTTTGATAGCCGCTATGCAAGCGAATGTTTTGTCTCTTCTCCCTACATTGGCGAACCAAGGAGCAAGTTCGTCCACCAACCCAACCACCTCCGTCATACGAGCTCAACCAAACTTCAGTTAAGTATGATGGTAAGTGTGATCATGCTGCAGTATTACAATTCATTCATCAATTTGTCACATACTTTCCTTTGGCTAAGCTTTCAAATCCACAAGATCGAGTCCACCTAGCGACACCTCACCTTTCAGGCAAAGCAGTCACTTGGTGGCAGCATTGGTCCAGTCTACATGTAGCATAGTAACATGGGGCGGGAAACGGGGACAGAGAACGTAACGGGGAACAGGGACAAGGATTCTTGGGAACCAGGACGGGAAATGGGGGATGGCATGCGACGGCATACAAAATATGCAATTTTAAGTAAGCACTCATTTAAGAAACTTAACAATACTAAAACAAAGTCACTTTACACTTCCAAAGCATCAATATTAAGTCATACTAGCAAAAAAAATGGGTGTTACAAAAAAGGAGATCGGGCACCCAGGACCCAGGTGCCAAAGGCTAAAGCAAAAGACAAGGACAAAGGCCTAGGCCCTAACCACGTAAGTGGCATACAAAAAAGAGACTATCACTAGAGTAGTACAAATGTCAAAAAGCCTCAAGGGGCATGTGAAGTGCTAGCCTCACGATCATGGGTCCCTGCAATGCCTGCAAGCTCCATAGAGATGTTCTCCACTTGCTCCTCCAACTCCTCATCATCCTGAGACATCTCCCACTCAGTAAATGCATCAGCCTTTGCAGTTGCGCTCTTGCAAAGCATTTGGCAAGTTTGCACTCACAAAGACTAGATCATTTGCCCGTTCCATCCCAAGACGGTTCCTCTTCTTCAATGCAATGTGACTGTATGAGCTCCAAAGTTGCTCTAGGCAAGAGGAACTCACTGCCTGGCTGAGAATGCGGATGGCTAGATGCTGAAAGTCCATCCGAACCAAAATCTTCCCACCACAAAGCAGCCCCAACTTTTAAGCGATCATCCTGTGCATCCGTGTCTCCATAAGAGCCCTGAAAGCTCCTATACCTAGACAACTGGTCACGAATCTTCCGCCTAACATTTGGGTCAGGCACAAGTCGAGTCAAGACAAGTCTCCATAGCTTGCTCACCTCTGCGTCACTTTCTTGCCCTTTACCCTCAAACTCAGGGTCCACCACATAGGTTGTTGCATGCAAAGGAGAGGAGTAAGAGTTCCACCTACACACACATAGGGCACGGATCTCCTCATACCTGTCCTCATCTAGCTCCAAATCCCTCGGCTTCTCTATCATGCTATCCATAGCCTCATATATCTTGCCGATGCATGGCTTCATACCATCCACAAGCCTCATCAAGTGGACAATAGGTTGAACCATAGCATCAATGCGCTGCACTTTTTCCCAAAAATCAGGCTCTCTGCTTTTTCCTTGCATAGAGCTCCTGTCTCAGTGGAAGCCAATGGTGAAGAAGTGAACTCGTCACTAGTGAACAACTGTCTCAATGCACCACTACACTCTTTCAATCGGTGGAGCATCAAGAAGTTGTAGGCAAACCTCGCATCTAAGTATTTGAGGAGCTGACGGCTGGATTTTTTGGAGAATTCATGGCGTAGCAACTGATGGTTTGTGACAAATGTCACTATTTGGCTGCCCACTTGGATGATAGGCCGGATCCATGGCAAGTCCCCAATATCCTTCAAGAGATTATTTAAGCAATGTGCCATGCAAAATGACACAGTGATGTTGGGGTACATGCTCTCAATGATCGCTCCGGCTGCCCTGTTTGAAGCCTCCCCATCAGCAACAAAGCCCACAACTAGGTCTGGGCCAATGATCTCTATGCCACTAGCCCACTCTGCTGCTAGCACATCAGCACTCTTCTCGGTCCCATAAGCATCATGTGAGGGGATGAAGTACATCTCACCGCGGGAATATGCGACAAGGCCATGGATGGACCTCTTCCACGTATCACTCCATCCATCAGCTATCAGGGACACTCCATTCCTTGCCCATTGTCGCTTCGTGTTTTCTGTTGCTTGCTCCATGAGCCTCTTCTCCTTCTCTGGCAATGTGGTGCGCAAAGACTCTGATGATGGGGGCGTATAGTTTGGACCATACTCTTGTTACGACCCTGTGTTTTTCCCTCTGGACATGCAGGTGGGCACGCGCACGGGCACAAGACGCACAATGTGGTCAGGCATCAGTTTGAATGTGAAAAGGAAACCCATATATGGTGGCCAGCCCAAGTGTGAAAGGGGACAAAAAGGGAAATTTTATTGTTCATAAGGTTTTTAAACCTTTGATGCTTAAAAAATAATATTATTATTTAACTTTGAAAAGCATGCGTTTTTAAAACATTGGCTTTTGGCGTTTTTGAGAAAAACACATCGTTTTCTTTATATAAGGAAGGTGGCGGAGATTCGTAACAGGCCGTGTGGTGGTGAGGCGCATCACCTTGGAGTCGAGAGCAGGGGGAAGGTGGCCGGATGGTCTTCACGAACACATCTCCTGGAGCACTGTCGCTATTGGGTGTTGTCGCCAGGTACAGCCATCGCCGCCTGCCTACAGAGGTGCTGCCGCCGGGTACAGGTGCCACTGCCGGATACCGCCACCGCCGCCGGGTGCAGAACCGCCGTTATTGTCGCTGGGTACAGAACCGCTGCCGTCGGGTACCGCCGCTGCCACCGAGTATAGAACCGCCACTGCCGCCAGGTACAGGTGCCGCCAACTGGGTACTGCCGCCGCCGCCGCTAATGCTGATGCCGCCGTGCTAATGCTGCTGCTGACGTACTGATGCTGCTCTTGCTGCCGCTGCCGTCGGGTGCTACTGCCAGAAGTTGCTGCTACTGAGGTAGGTGATTAGGTGGTTGAGCATGGGTTACTACCGGTGATGGCACGGAAGCGGTAAAGCTGTCTACGCCCTTATAGCATGCCACACTTCCACACACGCATGCAAACACACCAGAACACCAGACCAGAGAGCATGAACAAGACTCATATTTCAAAGCAGACCTTGACCTTTACAGAGATGGTCAAAAAAAACAGTAGAGCCTAATCCGCCTTCAGTCACCCTCTTTCAATGTTAAAAGCAACTGAACAACACTAACAGAAGGCAAAAGGCATTCAGTCAACATCCTGGTCTCTACACACCTCTTTATATAATTTATACTTTAGCCACTACCATTATTTCCCATAGTTCATCAACAACACTAGGGATGATGCAACCCGCCTTTCTTGCTCTGGTTAATAATGTTCATTACCAGGCATGCTTGATAGCCCAAGGCTCTGCAGTTTAGTGTGAAACAATGTGCCCACTCCACAGCGACCACCTCTTGTCTCTAACAGCTTTGTTGTGTTATTGTAGCAAGGGAAGCGAGTGGTAACATAGCATCTTTTACACCTATTAAAGTCTGCCCTATCTTGAAGGTCCTCAAAAGTCGCCTTGCCTATTTAGCACCAGCCATTCCTGCTCCATAGAGAAAACAGGGTACTGCATTTATGCACCTTCCCGTCGCCAGCAGCTGCACTAATACCAAGAGCCAATCCTCTGCTGTCGTCCAAAGTTATCTCTTTTAGCTAGTAGCCACCATCAGCCATTCCAAATAAAAGGCGACTCTTTAATCCTCTCTGCGCACACCAGAATCTACCAGCCCGTCAACCCAGACTACATCTTCAGACGGCATCGTCAGCAACACCAATCGCTACTGGCCTCACGACTTCTTTAATCGCCCATTTCTGCGCCTAACAGCCACTGCAGCATCTAAGCGACCTTCTGCAACAAGGCTAGCTTCTCTCCTTGTACGCTCCTCTCCACACGGCGAACTCCAGCAGCCACGCTCTCCCAACTGCACACACACACACTTCCTCAGAGAATTCCCCTCCACACGGCTCGATTGTCTGCTCTCGGCCTTTTTGTGACTTCCCCCTCACACCAGCGGCCCTCCCCTCTGCAATCCAGTTGCGCCGACTAGCTTCCAGAAGCATGCGTTGGCAGCCCTTCAACGTTCCACGCCAACGTTACCAGCTGGCAACGTTTTCCTTTTATTTTATTTATTATTTTCCTAATGCCTAAGGATGGCCACCAATTGCTTTCACACCAAATGCCCACAATACTACCTTGGCCATTTCATCTTTATTTGCCCATGCTTTCCACATACCTTCCAACACAAACCGGCTGGTGCCCACTCATCCTTTGGACGCGCACATACTTCAAAGCCATCAAGCAGCTGATATCATCCTCAGTGGACCTCTCACCGGACAGGCCTGTACATGCTCACATCAATACATTTACATCTGTACACCTGACAATGCCCTCAAAAGCGAAACTTCACACACGTCATGTACATGTATGTACACATTTCAACTCCTATTTTTATCCACACATATTTAGCAACCCCCTACTTCTGCTGAGACATTCATGTCCAGCAGCTGTACAAAGAGGCATGAAATATTCAGATCTTCCTTTGTACCTTCCACATCCTCCTGACATGCATCACAAGCTTCCTGATCTTCTTCTTTCACGGCTAACATCAATCGAGCAAAATATTTCTTCAGTCGTAAACCATTCACTCTCCTTTTATGCTTCTTTCCATCCAAATCAGCAAGCTGATAACTCCCATTATCAAATTTTCTCTCAACTTTATACGGACCTTCCCACTTTGTCTGGAATGCAGTATGAAAAGTCCTATCCAGCTTGCTATTATACCTGAGAACCAGATCACTTCTTTCTGCTCCACCTTCTCATTCTCTCTCTCTTGTCTTTTCAATTGCATAGCCGCATAGTGATCAAATGCTAGCTCTCTGTCCAGCTGAACTATTTGCAAAGCCAGTAACCTTTCTCTGTAACAATCAATAGGCTCATGCCCTTCTTCAATCAAAAACTTCAAAGCTGGAATTTCCACATCAATAGGCATGAGTGCTTCTTTCCCATAAACTAAATGAAAGGGTGAGAATTGTGTACCAGATTTTACAGCAACCCTGTATGCCCATAATACACGATTCATCTCTATATCCCAATTCTTGATATGGCCTTCTGTCATTTTGGTTATCATCAGCTTAAATTCACCATTGAATCTTTCATTCAAGCCATTGCATTGAGGGTGATAAGGAGTGGAGTACTTGTGGTTGATACTCAATCTTCTGCATAAATGGTCAACTACCTCTCCTCTAAATTCAGGTCCATTATCTGATAGTATCTCTAGAGGAATTCCAAACCTGCAGCATATATGTTCATACACAAAATCAGCCACCTCTTTACTATCCACTCTCTTCACTGCCTTCACTTCTGCCCATTTTGATAGGTAATCTACCGCAGTAAGCACATAACACTTTCCTCTGGCTGTCCTGGGAAATGGTCCAACTGCATCCACTCCCCATCTTTCAAAAATGTCATATACCAGCATGATATTTCTCGGCTCCATTTTTAAGATCCTCTTCCCCATTCTCTGGCACTCATGGCAAGACCTGCACCAGTGTTGAATATCCTTCTGGATGGAAGGCCATACATAACCCTCCAGTAATATCTTCTGCAAGGTGATCTTAAATGCATAATGACCCCCACATGCTCCCTCATGATTTGAAGATAGAATATAATAAATCTCTTCTCTCCAGGGAATTCTCCTCAATACCTGATCAGCTCCCTGCATGTATAATTCATCCCCAATCATGACATAATGCTTACTTTTCCTGATAAAATGATACTTTTGGCCTTTTTTGAGCTCCTCAGGCAAGCGACCTGAGAGTAGATAATCCACCACTCTGGACAGGTATTCCCTCCCTCTGTATAATGGCTCTTCGATTTTTGCAATTACTGGATCCTGATTAATTGCCTCCTGAGCCAACTCATGTGCCATATGATTTTCCTCCCGCCGCACATGTTGAATACCCCATGTTGTAAATTGATGTAGCAGCCTTCTAACATTAGCCAGACATTCTTTTAATCTTGGATTCTTTGCTCGCCAGCTACCCAAGACCTGCTTTACCACTAATAGAGAATCTCCCTTTATGATTAACTTTTGAATTTTCTGTTTTAGAGCAGCCTGCAACCCTTGAAACAATGCTGTGTATTCAGCCTCATTGTTACTTTCAGCTTCCAGATGCATTCCATTCTTTAGAATCAGCACGCCTTCTGAATCCTGGATTATATATCCCCCGGTGGCCTGATGTATACTCCTTTTATATGAACCATCAAAGAACAAAACATGAGCTCCAGGAATGATAATCTGTTCTTCTTTTTCTATCTTTGAATCCACTTCCTTCACCAGTATCGGGCCATCTTTGTATGTTAGAAGATCTGCCAGAGTTGCCTTACAAGTATCCTCAATCAAAAATGAGAAATCATACTCTTGAAGCTCCACTAACCATCGCATCATACCTTTTGAGAGTGAAGTACCATTCACCAGCTGAGGGAGTAAAGTATAATTTGTCAGCACCACAAATGGTTTCATCAGGAGATATGACCTGAATTTCCTGCAAGCATACACCAAACTTGACAAAACCAATTCAGCCTCAGTATATTTCCTCTCTGCTTCTGTCACTCTACTTGCAAAATACACAGGCTTCATATATCTGGATTCATCTCCTCTCTGCATTAAGATTGCTCCAACTACATCCGGACCAAAAGATGGATTCACATAAAAGACCTGAGAGAAATCCGGAGCTTTCACACTGGAAATACCTCCCAATACCTCCTTTACTTTCTCAAACACTTCCTCGCATTCTTCATTCCATTGCAATGGTTCCTTTTTCATAGCCTGCTCAAGAGGATAAAGCAGTTGAGACATTAAAGGAACAAATCTTGCCATATATTTTACCTTCTGGACAAAAGTCTGCAGCTGCCTGGATGTTGATGGTGCAGATAATAAAACAAGAGCTTTTATCTTCTCTGGATCAGGTTCAATTCCATTCTGAGATATCATATGCCCCAACAGCTTCACCTTTGAATGTCCTAAATGACACTTCTTTGGATTCAGCTGTCCACCTGCATCATCCATTTTAGAAAATACTTGCTCCAATTTATTACCATGCTCTTTTTGAGAACTATACACACATATATCATCCAAAAAAGCTCTCACAAAATGATCTGTAAGAGGTGCAAGTACTCTATCAGTGTTCCTCTGATACCACGAGGGTGCATTTTTCAAACCAAATGGTACTACTCGGTAACAGAAGCAACCCCACGGTGTAATGATGGTGGTTTTAGCCTGATCTTCCTCAGCAATTGAGATCTGAAAATATCCAGAAAAGCCATCGCATACACTATACCTCTCATATCCAGCTACCCTGTCCAAAATATCATCAATGAACGGCAGAGGATAGTGATAACTTTTTGTTGCAGCATTCAGAGGCTTGTAATCAATACAGACTCTCCAACCACCTGTATGCTTTGGAGTAAAGACCACTGGATTTGCCCAATCTGAGTGATCTACTGGATAAATTAACCTTGCTTTTAACAACTTATTCAGCTCCTCTCTTAATACAGGCAATAGCTCTCTATTTATCCTCCTCAGTTTCTGAAACACTGGCCTCACACCTTCTTTTAATACTATAGGCATTGGCTCACATTTGAATCCTCGGATCTCTTCATATGAAGTAATAAACAAATGAGGGAATTTATGTATTACCTTCATATACTCTTCTTTCTCCACTGGCTGCAATTTAGGATTCAGCATGCCCTGTAACAGCTTCTCTTTCTCTGCACTGGGTGATGGAGGCTGCATCAGACTGTCCATATCTTCAAGTCTGCTTTCTTCTTCCCTCTTTAACTCCTCTTCAGCTCGCATCATATGCTTGCTTTCTTCCTTCATTATAAATGATACCTGGCTCTCATCATCAGAAGTAGAACTCTCTTCTTCAGTTTCACTATCTGAATACCCATCAGTACCTGTTTCTTCAGGTTCACTCTTCATTTCCCGCTTACTACTCATGTTGAATTTCCTGGCTCTCCCTCTCCTATTATGTACTGTTATGGTTCCCCTTTTCCAGTTTTGGATGGCACCCACCTGTCTGAGCCAAGGTCTGCCCAAAATCAGTGGATAAGCTCCCAAACCAGCCGGCATAATATGGCAATTTATATTGCAAACCACACCAAAAGCAGTCACTGGCACTTCTGTGCATATACCCAGACACTTTACTTTTGCATGATTTGCCAGACGGAGTCTAAAGTCTGAACTAGCATTCAGCTTCAACCCCAATCTCTCCATACAGGACTGAGTCATCACACTGATTTGTGCACCGCCATCAACATATGCTTCTCCAACACTCACACTTCCACAGCAGGCATCAACTGATGGACAAATATCAGGAAGGTCTTCCACAGACATCAGCTCCATTTCACCTTGTGTGGGCTCCTGCTCATTTACTTTCCTCGGATTTGCCAACTTTTTCCACTCTCTCTTAAGCTTCGGACACAATCCAAGTAATTGGGCAAATGTTATATTGGCTACCCTTCCCTTTAAGTCTCCCATCAATGTATACTCCTCTTGGCCTTGACCAATATGCAAATCTGAAGTTTTATAATGTCTCCTTGGTTTCCTCTTCTTCTTCTCTGGTTGAGGGCTTATATCAAATTGGACATGTTTACCTTTTTTAGAAGATGGTTCAGGTTCTGCTATTGTACTCCTCGTCCTCTTTGCTACAGGCATAATCTCTGGAATGGTCTCCACTCCTATCAAGCTGAGAGCCGGTCCCTTTCCTTTATCCTCCCATTTGATTCCACTGGTAGAGGGTTGATTTGGATCTTTTACTTCAACACTATGATCCCCCGATCTATCATTAGTCCTCTGCATCACAGGATATATTCCACCACCTGCTCTGGGCGGCTTATCACATTGAGGGCTGATATGTCCCCGCTCCCCACAGTTCCAGCATTGGACATTACTCAAATAGTAGCCCCGTCCTCTCCCTGTTCCTCCCATGTTCCCTTCACCTGTTGAGATACTGTCCCTTCTATTATTTGGTGCACCTCGGCTTCTTCCCTTTCCACCTGCTTCCATCCAATTCAAACTTAGAGACTTCATGAGCTCCACTGCATCATGTATGTCCCTCTTCAAAGTGTCTTCCTGTTCTGGAACAACAGCAGCTTCCCTTTCAGGATGTATACTCTCAATCTCTGGCATCTTCACAAACTTCTTCGGCTCTTCCTGTATTCCCATCTGCCTCAGACGCTTCACCTTCCACTCCTTCTCACGAGCTACTCTGACAGCCTCCTCAAAGCTATCCAGGTTCTTCAGCTCCACCTTCAGACGGAGGGTTGGCTCCAGACCAGCCACAAACCGGTCTCTCTTTATCATCTGCGGGGGTACTTCAGGAATCAGAGCCTCACACCATAGACTCCACAGTCTACCAAACTCTATCAGGTACTGATCCACATCCTGACCATCCTTCTGCTGAATGTTGCACAACTCCTTCCACACCTCATTTGGACTCCTCACTCGGGCAAACTGTGCCAAGAATGCAACTCTGACTACACAGTACTCAGGATCCTGTTGATGAATGTTCCTGTGTGTAGTCACAAACATCTGTAACCATGTTTTTGCATCACCCTGCAAGCAATAAGCCAAAATCTGAGAAAGGATCTCCGGGGTTGCCCTGTCTTTCATCAAGGCTGTAAATTCCATCTTCTCCAGAAACCTGACTGCACTTTCCTGTGGCAATCCCCAAAACTCCGGAAAATCCTGAGCCATTTCCAAATCTTTCTTCACACAGCCCTGTTCTCTTTCACAATCCAGAGGAAATCTGCTCCTCAGTGGGGGCACCAAAAAGTGATGGCACGGAAGCGGTAAAGCTGTCTACGCCCTTATAGCATGCCACACTTCCACACACGCATGCAAACACACCAGAACACCAGACCAGAGAGCATGAACAAGACTCATATTTCAAAGCAGACCTTGACCTTTACAGAGATGGTCAAAAAAAACAGTAGAGCCTAATCCGCCTTCAGTCACCCTCTTTCAATGTTAAAAGCAACTGAACAACACTAACAGAAGGCAAAAGGCATTCAGTCAACATCCTGGTCTCTACACACCTCTTTATATAATTTATACTTTAGCCACTACCATTATTTCCCATAGTTCATCAACAACACTAGGGATGATGCAACCCGCCTTTCTTGCTCTGGTTAATAATGTTCATTACCAGGCATGCTTGATAGCCCAAGGCTCTGCAGTTTAGTGTGAAACAATGTGCCCACTCCACAGCGACCACCTCTTGTCTCTAACAGCTTTGTTGTGTTATTGTAGCAAGGGAAGCGAGTGGTAACATAGCATCTTTTACACCTATTAAAGTCTGCCCTATCTTGAAGGTCCTCAAAAGTCGCCTTGCCTATTTAGCACCAGCCATTCCTGCTCCATAGAGAAAACAGGGTACTGCATTTATGCACCTTCCCGTCGCCAGCAGCTGCACTAATACCAAGAGCCAATCCTCTGCTGTCGTCCAAAGTTATCTCTTTTAGCTAGTAGCCACCATCAGCCATTCCAAATAAAAGGCGACTCTTTAATCCTCTCTGCGCACACCAGAATCTACCAGCCCGTCAACCCAGACTACATCTTCAGACGGCATCGTCAGCAACACCAATCGCTACTGGCCTCACGACTTCTTTAATCGCCCATTTCTGCGCCTAACAGCCACTGCAGCATCTAAGCGACCTTCCGCAACAAGGCTAGCTTCTCTCCTTGTACGCTCCTCTCCACACGGCGAACTCCAGCAGCCACGCTCTCCCAACTGCACACACACACACTTCCTCAGAGAATTCCCCTCCACACGGCTCGATTGTCTGCTCTCGGCCTTTTTGTGACTTCCCCCTCACACCAGCGGCCCTCCCCTCTGCAATCCAGTTGCGCCGACCAGCTTCCAGAAGCATGCGTTGGCAGCCCTTCAACGTTCCACGCCAACGTTACCAGCTGGCAACGTTTTCCTTTTATTTTATTTATTATTTTCCTAATGCCTAAGGATGGCCACCAATTGCTTTCACACCAAATGCCCACAATACTACCTTGGCCATTTCATCTTTATTTGCCCATGCTTTCCACATACCTTCCAACACAAACCGGCTGGTGCCCACTCATCCTTTGGACGCGCACATACTTCAAAGCCATCAAGCAGCTGATATCATCCTCAGTGGACCTCTCACCGGACAGGCCTGTACATGCTCACATCAATACATTTACATCTGTACACCTGACAATGCCCTCAAAAGCGAAACTTCACACACGTCATGTACATGTATGTACACATTTCAACTCCTATTTTTATCCACACACCGGTACAAAGCGACCAGGCGACTGTATCTAAAGGCTACTGTCAGCAATGGGCAGCTAGGCAAGCGTCAGGCAGGAGTTTCTCTGCAGACAATTGGGCAGCCAGACGTGTCAGATGGGAGGCTCTCTACGCCAAGTGGCTGCATGTGTGGAAGCAGTCAGCGTGGGTCTCTCTCTCTCTATCTCTTTTGAAGAAGGTGAGCTAAAGGAGGCACCGAGGGGCTAACAACCAAGGGCTCTCTCACTAGCAGGATCACCAGTATCACCAACCCCCCACATACCGACGCCACACACTACTATCTACTTCACACATGACATGGCAGACATATACACTGGCAGAGTAGAGGATGGGCTCCTACTCATGGATCCCCTGGCACCTATGGATACCATTACAGCCCAGCTGGCATCACTCCTACACACGGCTGCATTACAGAGCTTCCCACATCGTGTCCACTCAGGAGAGCCTGCGAGATCTGGGACTATGCCCCAGAACAGATGGTATGATGACGAGTGCAAAGCCCTATACTCACGGCTTCGCATACAAAGAGCCTTGGGAGCCATCACAGAGCAGGAGTCAAGGAGAGAGATGAGGAGACTTACTCGCCGCAAAAGGCAGGCCTTCGCAGAGATACAGGAGCTAGAGATCTTCCATTTCTTCATGAGTAGAGATAGCCCTATCTCATGGCGGCACTTCAGAGAGCCCCGGACACCGACACCTATTGCAGACCCACACACATGGCACACATATGCAGAGGGCCTATACCACGCCCCACAGCAGCCACCTATACCTCAGCCACAAGAGCCTCGACCTACCACAGCTAGCTTCTTTACCCAGTCGATGGTAAAGGAAGCTATCCGCCACCTACAGCATGGATGGGCCGCCGACCATATGGGCCTACAGGGTGAGCATCTCATATATGCAATAGATTCTTTGCCCCCTTTTCTTGCACACCTGTTTAAGAGGGCACTAGCAGAGGGTTTGCCTCCGGAGTGGACGATGCACACCATTGTGCCGATCCACAAAACAGGGGATATGCTCAATCCAAGCAACTACAAGACGGTTATGGTTGGCCACGTGTTGGCCAAACTCTATGGTGCAGTGTTGGAGCAAGAGCTTAGCTTATATGCTGAGCGAGCAGGTTTACGCTCATCAGGGCAGGCAGGCTTCAGGAGAGCTTTCTCTACCACTGACAATGTATTCACTTTGAGATGTATGATTGATCAGACCAGAGTGAGGAAGAGAAAGCTCTATTGCTGCTTTGTGGATTTCCGCAAGGCATTTGACACAATACCACAAGAGAGGCTCTTTCAACGCCTACGATCTCTTGGCATACCAGCAGATATGACATGGGGCATCTATGCATTATATGAGCAGGTTTTTGGGCGAGTCAAATGCCCAGATGCCCAAGAGGTATGTCCGAGACTATTGCTAGCACCATTGGTGTGAAGCAAGGATGCCCACTTTCCCCCACGCTATTTGGGTTGACTTCATTACACGGGGAGGCAGAGATGGAGTTGATTTAGCAAGTACCTCGGTACATATTATGCTTTATGCTGATGACATTGTATTAGTGTCTGAATCTCCAAGAGGTCTACAGCAGCATCTACATGCACTCGATGATTTCTGCACACAGAGGAGTCTTACTGTGAACCTTGGGGAAAACCAAGGTTATGGTCTTTCATACATCGAGACAAGGCAAGAGTCAGCTGACATTCACTCTCGCAAGACGCCAAGTGGAGGTGGTGACATCATACGTGTACCTAGGGGTTACCTTCTCTGCAGCAGCCACACGCTTCACCATGGGTTTAGCAGTCAGAGCTAGATTGACACAGGGATATGCAGCATTGGCTATGCTAGAGAGACAGTGCCACCAGGCGCATTTTCAGGAGCCCCGGACAAAGGGGTGGCTATTTGACACATTAGTCCACAGGCCCTCATGATGGCACGCATGATACACAGCAAACCGTCGATACCTCGTGACATTATCCGAGCAGAGTTTGTTGCGCCTCCTATGATGGTAGAGGCCATATTCCAGACTATATGCCTGCTAGACAAATTCAGAGAGATGCCACAGGACAGATTGTCATACAGAGCTTTTGAGGCATCTAGACAACTGACTGAGGCAGGAGATAGAGGATCATGGTATGCACAGGTCACACATTGGTTCTCACAGCATGGCCTAGACATGGATCATCTACCACCATTCCAGTATGACAGGGATGCACCACATATCCGTCTCTCTTATAGTGAGAGGAACAGAGTATTGAGACAGGACCTATGGCAGCTCTATACACGAGAGACATGGATATCGCCTACACAGCCTCTTCCACCGAAGATGCTATACTACAGAGATCACTTCATAAGTATCACTGATGATGGATTTATAGAGAGGCCTAGATACATGGACGGCTTTTTACCACACGGCTCCCGAGTGGCTATTGGTCAGCTTAGAGTTTCATCACATCGATTGGAGATCGAGACTGGCAGAGCAGCACGGATCCCCCGAGGAGAGGGTATGCAGATTGTGCAGAGAGGAGGTGGAGAGTGAGGAGCATTATGTATGCAGATGCAGAGCATATACAACCATCAGAGAGAGATATCCCATTTTATTCACAGAGCCACATTCCCTACGCCAAATCTTTGAGGCAGCAGACCAGCGCATACTGTGGAGATTCATTCTGGACATACAGCGTCACAGAGCATTTTTTCAAAGATCCATCCCACTCCCAACCCCTACACAGCAAGGAATTACTCTCCAGAGAGCAGAGACACTCAGAGCCCGCAGGAGACAGAGGACACCTGGCTCAGACAACTCCAGTGGGGAGACGACAGACACAGATTACTACATTTTTTCAAAGATCCATACCACTCCCAACCCCTACACAGCAAGGAATTACTCTCCAGAGAGCAGAGACACTCAGAGCCCGCAAGAGACAGAGGACACCTGGCTTTCGAACACCACACCTATACCAGAGAGAGATGACAAAGATCAGAGCTCAGTTTCACAGAGAGGGTGCGAAATGACTAGCTCGCTTCAGAGCAGACCCAGGCATGTTCTTCAGACAGCTGTGGACACTCCCTTCATTGATGTATACCATTTTATACCCCCAGTATGGTACAGGATGGAGCTAGCTAGGTTGCATATCATGATTGTATACTCCATGCATATAGCTTTGCATTCTCCTAGTAGTAGAGCTCCATCCCCTCCCCCACTCATTGTACTTATTGCACACCCAGATTCAGCTTTTTAGTTCAGTACTTTTTCATTTTGTTGGAATGACAGAGGATACCCCACACAGGTACACTGATTTGTCTCATAGGCCGAGTTCCGTCTTTTGGAAGACGTTAATAAAATCTCTCTCTCTCTCTCTCTCTCTCTCTCTCTCTCTCTCTCTCTCTCTCTCTCTCTCTCTCTAAAGATTTTATACATAATACCCATAAGTGAGATTGGGCGCCATTGAGCCAAAGAAGTAGGCGAAGGAACTTTGGGCAACAAACGAAGTATGCCCAACTTCCAATCGGCACGCATATATCCCTCATCCCAAACCCTTTGACAAATAAGCGTCAAAGGCTCTGGAAGCTGATCAGCATATTTTCGGAAAAACTCATTTGTCAAACCATCCCAACCAGGGCTCTTTCCCATGGGAAGTTTGGAGAGAACAGCTTCCACTTCCCCTTGAGTAACAGGAGCATCAAGCTGAACCGCCACATCAGGGTCAACTTGATATCGTACTTCAGCAAACAATGACTCCCTTGCAGCCAGGACTGCCGGCGAGACATCCTCTCGAGGGGCAAGCAAATCTTCATAAAACCTGATGCAATGCTGAATAACCTCAGAAGGTTGAGTAACAAGGTTGCCTTGGGCATCCATCAGCCTCTAACAATATTCTCACACATATGTTTTTGATGCAACTTATCATAGAAGCGATGAGATTGACAATTAGCATCCCGCAAAGCATCAAGACGTGCAAGTAGTTTAAAGCGAACATATTGTGCTTCTTGCACCCTAGATAGCTCCTTTTTCAACCATTCTATGGCATCCACAACTTCAGCATCCATAGAGTCAGTAAACATGAACGCTTGCAAGCCCTTTAAAAGCGACTCAAGAAGAGCCACATGCTGTTTTTGTATAGAGGCATTAGCAAGACCATAATGCCACGCCAATTTCCGAGTGTTGGTAAGGAACACTAGCCAAGCATGATAATCAACCATGGACACTCTTGTGGAGAAATGTCGTGTCAACTGACGCATATAAACATCAAAAACTTCATGCTTCAAAAAAGTGTGATTTAAACGCAAAGGCAAGCATCCCAACAAGCCTTTATATGCATCCACAGGATGATAGACCATTTCAAACAGAAACAGCCAATGATCCGACAAAACCTGTTGCTAATCAACCATCATAGTAAGAACCTCTGGCAAAAAGAGATCTTGATGTAAAATATACATCCTATCCAATCTAGCATAAGTGCCCCGAAACTGTTGTGAGGCATAAGTGTAACCCCTTTCATCTGGATGCAACCAAGACCACATGTCTTGTTTTAGCGACCTTGCTGCAAAAGCTTCCCACGCCATTCTCTCCGGGCCATCCATTACAGAATGAGGCGACGTGGCTTGCTCCTCGGAGACACACATATTAAAGTCTCCCATCACAAAGCCTTGATGAGAGATTGAAAGAGCACACAAGTCATTCCACAGCAAACAGCGTGCACGAGCATTATTTGGAGCATACACCCCTAACAACCATAAAGGCGTATCATCCCAAACAATCTGTATCACTAGAAATCTTCCATGAACATCTTGAATCACAAGAGAAGGCTGAAACTGCGAACGAACAGCAAACATAACACCTGACTGCGAAGCAGGATGTCCGCTGTAGAAAACATGAAACCCCTTATATACATAGCCTTTGCCAACCAACTTATGCTGCTTATGTTCAACTGCACACAAAACATCCCAACCATGATAAAAAGTTGTACGCCAAAGCCTGAACTGCTTTTGGCGCGAAGAAATACCCTTTACATTCCATTGTACAATTTTCATAAGCCTTCCCAGAAAAGGAATCAACAAGGCCGTGTACTACGCCCAAGACAATCTGCCAAATCACGAACCTTTTGAAGCATTACATTTTTAGACATGGTGTTTGTGATCTCAGACTGCCCTTGGAGTTCCCGAGCACGTGCCAAAGGGTAATGACCATCCCATGGCGAGATGACCTCACCCTTCGAACCAAACATAAGAGGCAATTGTTGTTGTGCTTCTTTTGTTAGGCGACTTCTAATAGGATAGCGTTCTACTCTATCCACCCCAAGAGCCCCTGTACCCTGAGAAAGTTGGCCTCCCGGCCTCTCAATCCTGGTCTGTTGCTAGGCACCTGAACCCAAAGGGCGACGAGCATATGTATGTAAGGGCCCCTGATGAGTGCGCAAAGGCCTCCACCAAACAGCATCTGAGAAACCCCCCCGCGGGACAACAAATCGTGTCTTTTTACCACGTACTTCCACCCATGGCTGCTCAACCTCATTCTGAACATCCACATGTACATCCATGTGCTGGGCATCATGTAAAGGAGCATCATGCTCATCTTCCACGGGCAACTGCCCATCAACGATATCCTTGGTAGCAACAACTTGTTCCTTCTTAGGACATTCGGAGACAAAGTGGCCCATCTTACCACATTTGAAACAGTGGCCAGCAAATGTATCCCACCTCAATTCATACATTAAAGGTTGTAGCCCAACCATATTGACACGCAAATGTGTCGGCCTAGGTCTCCCAGTATCCCATAACATGCATAGACGATTTCAGTTTCTAGATGTCATTCGAGGCACCACCAAGACATCACCGATACCTCGCATGAGATCTGGTAAAACACGCCAAAACATTGGTGGGAATTGTTTCACTTCAACCCAAACTAGGCAAGCCTGGCGCAACATATCTTGGTACTCTGCCATAGGCTTCCACGGAACCACATGAACCAACTGCCCATCCAAAAAGAGTGGCACCTGCTCCAAGACTGCCCTACAGGCTTCCGAAGTGCGAAAAAGTATTTCATAAAAGCCTCTCGGACCATCATAAATTTCCTCAAGTGCCTCAGGCGACACTAAGAGGCCCAACCATGCTCTAAGACAAGGCAACCACGGAATACGCCCAGTAAAGAAGAAGATAGCAGCACGATCATGAAAATCTGCTAGCTGTTGTAGCAACAAAGGAGTCTCCATGCATACATCAGCCACACCACCATTATCTACTGCAGCCATTTGCACGCTATTTGCCTTCACATATTCTTGCAGAAGCTCACCAGTGATCTGCAGCAAACGTGCAAACTCCGGAGAAGGTACCTGAGAACTTTCCTCTGCATTCTCTCCAATATTCACCGGAGTGTAGCTTGCATCAACATCAAGCCTTTGACGTTTTTGTTGCTTCGAGGCATCTGAAGCATAACCCACATCCTTCTCCATCATCTCCTCAATAAGATCCATGTTAAAGCTATTCGCAGCCATGCCACCAACAGCAACAGCCAGGTCATCCAAATCCATGTACAAAAGCAAAGAAAACCCTTTCTGTCAAACCCTAATTCAGCACTTGCAAACCCTTAAATAGTTGCTTGAACCATTGCTGCACCCTTGAGAAAACCTGCAAACCTGAAATTTTTTTTTTAATCTTCTTCCACTGCTGCCTGAAACCCTAGAGCCGGAAACCCTAGAAACGAAAAAGAGTGAAGAAGAAGGGCTAAGCGGAAAAAAGCCCCCCCCCCCCCCCCTCTCTCTCTCTCTCTCTCTCTCTCTCTCTCTCTCTCTCTCTCTCTCTCTCTCTCTCCCCCCGAACCTGTGTCGCCGCCTCCTCTCTCTTCGAACCTGTGCCACCTCTCTCTTTGAACCTGTGCCGCCGCCTCTGTCTCAAACTCTCCTGATACCGGATCTTCTCCCACCGTTCCTCCTCTCTCTCGGTAAGACTATTTCTTCTCTCTCTCTCTCTCTCTCTTCGCTGCCTGCTCTGCGCCCACCCCCTCTCCCACTTTCTCTCTCAGCGCCCACCCTTCCTGCTCCGCCTTCCGCCTCCCTGTTCCCACGCTTTCTCTCTCTTCGCTGCCTGCTCTGCGCCCACCCTTCCTGTTCCGCCATCCGCTTCCCCGTTCCCACCCTTCCTCAGCTGTTCCGCCTCCCTGTTCCGCGCCCACCCTTCCTCAGCTGTTCCGTGCTCTGCGCCCACCCCCTCTCCCACTTTCTCTCTCTGCGCCCACCCTTCCTGTTCCGCCTTCTGCCTCCCTGTTCCCACGCTTTCTCTCTCTTCGCTGCCTGCTCTGCGCCCACCCCCTCTCCCACTTTCTCTCTCTGCGCCCACCCTTCCTGCTCCGCCTTCCGCCTCCCTGTTCCCACGCTTTCTCTCTCTTCGCTGCCTGCTCTGCGCCCACCCTCCCTCAGCTGTTCCGCCTCCCTGTTCCGCGCCCTGCCTCCCTGTTCCCACGCTTTCTCTCTCTTCGCTGCCTGCTCTGCGCCCACCCCCTCTCCCACTTTCTCTCTCTGCGCCCACCCTTCCTGCTCCGCCTTCCGCCTCCCTGTTCCCACGCTTTCTCTCTCTTCGCTGCCTGCTCTGCGCCCACCCTCCCTCAGCTGTTCCGCCTCCCTGTTCCGCGCCCTGCCTCCCTGTTCCCACGCTTTCTCTCTCTTCGCTGCCTGCTCTGCGCCCACCCCCTCTCCCACTTTCTCTCTCTGCGCCCACCCTTCCTGCTCCGCCTTCCGCCTCCCTGTTCCCACGCTTTCTCTCTCTTCGCTGCCTGCTCTGCGCCCAATTTTCAGTCCATTGGCTGTGGGAAGTTCTGCAAAAAGTCATGGCCAAGACCGGGTTTAAAGAGGAGCTCGTGAAGGTGGAGGACAAGCTCGGCACAATTATCAAAGAAAACAAGAAGATGGTCGACTCTTCCGTTACCACAATCATAAACCGCCTCTCCAAACTCGAGAAGGGATTTGACAAAATCCAAGAGCTCGAAGAGAGATCTTCCAAGCAAGAGGCTGAGATTTCAGCCTTAAAGGAGGAACTAGTGGAGGCCAAACTGCATGCTAAAAGTCAAGCGGCTGAAATCTCAGCCCTCAAAAAGGAGTTGGAAGCCACTTCAAAAAGCAAGCTTGAGGATGGAGAATTTCAGCCCTCCTTGATTGAAGAGCTGAATACCATCAAGGAACAAATGAGGATCATTCGAGAGGAGGAGGAGCAACATAAAGAGAAGACATCTTCATGGGTGGAGGTGATCACAAAGACACAAAAGAAGATGGACGAGGCCGAGAAATGGATCGAGGTCGCCAAGAAAGGGAAAGGTAAAGAATCGCCACCCATCCCCACTCCCACCATCATCAACATGACCCTTGAAGAGGAGCAAAGGAGGAAGACCCGGGCCTTACATGTACGAGTGTCCGGTCTAAAAGACCGTGATGATGCGGAAGGGGAAACCAAGGAGCTCTTCTCTATGATGGGCATTGAAGCCACGCACACAAAGGCATGGAGAGTGGGAAAGAAGAGGGAAGGTAGTGGCGAATCTTCTTCTAAGGAGAGAGCACTTATCATTCGTTTCCCCTCCATGGAAGCGAAGAAGGACTTCTTGAAGAGACGTCCTACACTCAAGCAAACGGGAATATTTCTTGGAGATGACCTCACACGCTCGCAACTTGCCCACATGAAAGAAGTTATGCCCGAGATAAGGGCAGCCCGAGAGAAAGGGAAAGTGGCCTTCTATAGAGATGGTAGAGTGGTGATTATGGAGAGGCGCTCTTCATGACGGCGCGAGACCTATGGGACTACACTCAAAGTTGCTACTTGGAATTGTAATGGATCTCTACGCCTTGATGTAGGGGCTTTTGAGGATAGTTTCACTGGGAGGGACATCATCTTCTACTGTGAGACGCATCAGGCTCCTGGACAGTCCATGCCACATGTTAGTGGATACCGATGGGAGACGGCTTGTAGACAGGAGACTCGTTCAAAGCATAGAGGACGGGGCTCAGGAGGAGTGGCAGTATTGTTTAGAGAGGAGCTACAGCCACTCATACATATAGTCCGCAGAGATGAGCAGGCTAGGTACATGTGGGTTAGACTGAGGGCAGAGACCGGCAGATATCTCTACATTGCTATATGCTATTTTGCTCCTAGTACATCAGTGTATGCATCACCTAGCGGACAGTCTCCCTTTTCTATTTTGGATGATGACATTTGGGAGTTCTCCAGGGATGGTGACATCATTCTCTTGGGGGACTTCAATGCCAGGACCGCCCATAGCCAGACAGTATTTTATGATACCTCAGAGGAGATGTTGAGGGAGCTTGATGTTAGGGATATGGGCCTATCTAGACTCTCACAGGATGAGGAACATACAGTGTATGGGCGGTATTTAATAGACATGGGGACTGCACATGGATTGGCCATCCTGAATGGCCTACAGAGATTCCCGACATCGGGCGGTTTCACTAGCTTTCCACATCGGCATGGTGCTAGTACAGTGGACTATGTTATGGCTCAGCCCAGTCTCATTCCCTCTTTTCAGGATTTTATGGTAGGCACTAGGCCGGTTGGAATAGCAGTGGATCATGCTATCTTGTCCTTCACTCTCACATTTCAGTTCAGCACCGCTCCATTGGGACAAGTCTCCACACACACTCGTTATACCTTTACGAGGGAGACTGACACCGTATACACGGATGAGATATACAGACGCCTATGTGCCGAGGAGCCGGGACGGCCATTAGATGAGCTCACTCAGATATTGATAGAGACGCTTCATGCTGCAGCATCAGAGGCATATCCCCATAGTCAGCCTACACAGAGACGATCTAGGAACATGCCCCAGAACAGTTGGTATGATGAGGAGTGCAGAGAGATGAGGATCAGATTACAGAGAGAGGTGCTCATGGGTGTTACCACTCACAGACAGTCACGGATTACCTTCCGGCACCTAGTGCGACGGAAGAAGAGGGCTTATCTTGCTCAGTTAGAGAGGGATTTGTACCAGTTGTTTATGAGTCAGGACTCAGGCGAGGCATGGAGACTATTCCATGAGCATTCACCATCACCAGCCATTACCTCCACAGAGATTTGGGGTGAGTATGCAGCATCCCTGTACACAGCACCAGGACAGCCGCCCCTGCCAGACCCATCGGAGCCATGCCCAGAGACGTGTGCTTTCTTTACTGCTGAGATGGTAAGGAAAGCTATTGACAGGATGAGGACTGGGAGAGCATATGATCATGATGGTTTGGTAGCAGAGCACTTTATTCATGCCAGAGATATGCTTGCAGAGCTTATTGCTATGATGTTTAACCGAGCCATGTGTGAGGGTTTTCCTGAGACTTGGAATATGTCCACGATTGTGCCTATCTTCAAGTCAGGGGATCCTATGCTTCCTGGGAATTATCGTACCATCATGATTGGTCACACATTGGCTAGACTATATGCATCTATTCTTGAGCAGGAGTTGAGTAGATGGGCAGAGAGAGAGGGCATACGTGCATCAGGGCAGGCAGGGTTCAGGAGAGGTTTCTCCACTCTTGACCATATCTTGACACTCAGAGCTATTATTGAGGAGGGCAGATTATATGGCAGGAGGATTTACTGTTGCTTTGTGGATTTCCGCAAAGCTTTTGACACGGTACCGAGAGCCAGATTGATGCGCAGACTACAGGAGATGGGAGTGCCCACAGAGCTGATTTGGGGAATCATGGCTTTATACAGGACAGTTGTGGGGCAGGTACGTACTACCCAGGGTGTATCTGAGATGGTTCACTCCATTATTGGGGTGAAACAGGGCTGCCCCCTTTCCCCCACCTTATTTGGGATGTATGTGGATGAGGTTTCGGACTATGTAGAGCGGGAGGGTGACAGAGGAGCACAGCTAGCAGGGACATGGATTCCGCTGTTATTGTATGCTGATGATATTGTGCTGATCTCAGATTCTCCAGAGGGGATGCAGCGTCATTTGGATGCATTGCACATGTTTGCAGAGGACAGTGGATTGTCTGTTAACCTTGGTAAAACCAAGGTGATGGTGTTTAACACCACAGCACAGTGGGTTAGGAGGTCAATGCCCACCTTTACATATGGTCAGGAGACAGTGGAGTATACAGATGCATATACTTACCTTGGTGTGGTTTTTAGTGGCCCACTATTTTCCTTGAGGAGAGCAGCGGAGACCAGATTGACCAGAGCTTATGCAGCATTGGGGAGACTAGAGAGGATGTGTTCGCAGGTTCAGTTTCAGGAACCTCGAACAAAGCTCTGGCTCTTTGACACTTTGGTCACTTCAGCCATGCTGTATGGAGTGGAGATATGGGGACCCTCAGTGGATCACCACAGCCGAGCTAGTAGCACTGATGGATGGAGACGTATGGAGAGGTCCTTGGTTTCTATGATTTCCCGGATGATTAGGGCCAAGGCCTCCGTACCACATGATATTATCCGTGCAGAGATGGCTGCCCCCCCATTGGTAGTAGAGGCACTCACTCGATCAGTCTCCTTTATACATAGCACTTGGGCTCTCCCTAGAGACAGATATGCTCGCTTAGCCCTGGAGTCTTCACGACAGTTGGCATCACAGGGAGACGGATCATGTTGGTATGCACAGATGACAGCTTGGTTCCAACTGCATGGCTTTAGTATGGACAGGCTACCTCCATTTCAGTACTCCCTGGATGCACCCTCCCTCTCTCTCACACGGGCAGAGATTACCAGACTTATCATGCAAGACTTGACTCAGCTGGACACTAGGAGGACATGGATACAGCCGACACACGAGCTTGGTACGAAGATGGCTTTCTATAGAGATCATCTTCTCCAGCTCACGGAGGATGGGTTTGTGATTAGACCCAGCTACATGGATACTCATCTTTCTCATGGGGTACGGTGTGCTATTGGTCAGATGCGCACATCCTCACACCAGCTAGAGATTGAGACTGGCAGATTCAGAGGAGTACCAGCTGAGGCCAGGATTTGTCAGTTGTGCCAGATGGAGCCAGAGACAGAGTTACATTACATATGTCACTGTCCGGTATATTATGAGAGACGAGGCCGTTTTCACTGCCTGTTCAGAGAGGGCTTTGGACCACTTTCTAGAGTCATGAGATACCAGGATCAGAGATGCCTCGGATTGTACTTGCTAGAGCGCGTAGACATAGAGAGGGTCTCCTGAGAGGGAGGGGATCAGAGAGGGAGAGACACCTACAGAGGCAGATTACAGACTTCTTTCGACCAGAGATTGAGCAGTCAGGTCAGCAGGCATTGCAGCTAGCCCCAGAGTACAGCCGCACCAGAGGTACACTGATTGATCGGGCTATAGAGCTGGGGCGGTCCAGGCGCCCCAAGATGAGAGGTCCATCTCAACACCGGCAGAGACTACAACAGAGGATCAGGACCATACTAGCACGGCATGGGAGACGTCCAGTCAGAGTACTCACCATGGAGGACATTGAGGATATCCGCCATCGACCGATGAGAGACATCTTTGGATAGTGATGTGTATGATGCTTACCTTTGTTGCTGGAGTTTTCCTCCCACATGTTATCCATTAGGAGCTCCTGGTACCGTACTTTTCCTCATAGTTGTTTCAGTTTCAGTTAGTTGTTTAATTGTTTTTAGCTTTCCTTACACAGACATTGTATCAGATGTTGGGTTTTATGCTGTGTATGCACCCAGAGGAGTGCTAGTGATCATCAGTAGGTTACTGGGACACTTTTTACTTCAGTTAGTGGAGGTTTTTTCCCCCAGTTTAGTTCAGTTTCACTTATATGCAGTTTATAAGTGTTTTGGTCCACCCGGCACATTTATGGCCGGACATGTGAACACTTATCCTTTAGGGGTCACTATCATGTGGCTTGTACTTGATTTTTTCTATCATTGAAGAGTACAGCAGTCGTGTTCACTCCTTCACCTTGGTTTCCACGCCTGATTGCTTTCTGTAAACCCTAACCCTAACCCTGTTTGTCTTCAATTGGTATCAGAGCCATTGAAGCTTTGCCCTTGCCCATTGCTGTACACATTCACCTTTATCAACTGCCCGTACATCTGCCCGTACGTCTGTCCGTACCAGTCCGCCGTACTGCTGCTTCCGTACCTGACAGTGCCGCCGTACTGCAGCTCCTGTTCCTATCACTGTCACCTGCCTGCGCCAACTGTACCAGACAGCGCCGACTGTACGTGTAGCTATGCGCCGCCTTCTGTAAAGTGGTCGCCTTCAGTCGGGTACTATAGTACGCCGCCTATAACTTCAGCGCACGTGTACCAGCCACCGTACAGTCAAGCGCATCCATACGCCTTCAGCGCCAACAGTACTACAAGACGCCGCCTGCAGCCCCGACAGTGCCGACTGTCACCTACGCAGCCATACGCCTTCAGCGCCGACTGAACCTGCACAGTACTGTGGTCGCCTCAGTATCCGTACTGTACCTGCTTGCTTACAGAGGACTGCTTTCGTACAGTACATGCACAGTACAACAGTCTACGAGTACAACAATCAACTCATACGTATTGCAATCTCAGCTGGTAAGCATTACAGGTTTTGAGTTTTGGGCATTCTTATTTTTCTCTGTGAAAAATATACAGGCACAACAGGCAGTTTTTCTAGCAAGAAAATATACAGGTTTTTTGCACAGTTTGGGTGCAGCAAATTTGGGCATTTTTGGGGCATTTTGGCATTGTGTACGCCATTTGCTGCTCTACTCAGTCATTGGTGCATTGAGCTGCACATTCAGAGGATTGAGAGTGCAGGCAGATTTGGGTGAACTGTATTCAGTGGAGTACAGTTGTTATCAGGGTTTTTGCTATTGGGTTTTTTGGTAAACAAGTGCAACTTTGTGCGTAAAGCATAATGGCAAATCAACAGCAAAGTGATGTATTCACATATTTGTCTAAGGAAGACAAATTGGATGGCACGAACTACTCCTTATGGAGTTTTATGCTGAAAAATGTGCTTGTGGCAGAAGGTCTTTGGGATTTTGTTAGTGGTGATGAACCACGTCCAGGTCCATTGGCTCCAGAGACTCCTCCCCAAGGGGGTGCTCGTGGACGAGGACAACAGGTACAGGCTCCAGGACAGCCATTGCCTGTTCAGAGAACAAATGCTCCAAAGACATGGGATGCCAGGGATGCACAAGCTTTGTCACTCATTGCATTGTCAGTTCAGAGGTCCATTATACCTCATATTCGTTCAGCTGGCTCTTCACAGAATGCATGGGTGACTTTGGAGCAAATGTATGCTGCTCGTAATGAGGCTAGGATCTCATTTTTGAAAAGAGAGCTGGAAAATCAGAAAATGAATGAAGGAGATGATATGTCTAGCCACTTAAACAAGCTGCAGGATTTGAGAGAGCAACTCATCAATGTGGATGAGATTATTCCTGAGACACAGCTTGTGTCCACCATCTTGCACTCTTTGCCAAGATCTTACTTGGCTTTCCATACCTCTTTGAACCTCAGCATGAGGAATGCTGTTGAACCCCTCAAGTATCAGGAACTCGTTGCTCTCTTACTACAAGAGGAGCAAATGAGGAAGAATATGAATATGAACACAAATGCTGAACAAGCATTTACTACAGGTCAAAAGGGGAAAGGGAAATCTCAGCCAAAGAGTGCAAATCAAAACTCAGGTGATGGTGGTTCTTCACAGGATACCAAGAAAGGTGATGGACAGCCCAAGAAGAAGGGCAAATGTCATTACTGTAAGAAGCCAGGTCACTACATCACGGAATGCAGGAAGAGGATTGCCAAAGAGAAGGCAAAGGAAGCTGGGATGTCTGTTAATGATGCTCCTAAAGCTCCTCCAAAGACTGCTTCTTTTGTTGAGGACAGGGACTACTGTTTTTTTACATGCAGCTATGATGCCTCTTGGTCTTCACAGGCACTCAGTTTGACAGAGCATGCATGTACTTGGTATTTTGATAGTGGTGCCTCAAAGCATATCACATCTCGCAGGGATTTGTTTAGTCATGTTAGCCCTGCCCCTGTTGGCAAAACTGTTCAGTGTGCCAACAATGCTTCATATCCAGTGTGTGGCATTGGGGAGATTCAGCTTACAGCCATTGATGGCTCCATTCTCCGCCTTACAGATGCCTTATATGTACCAGGGATAAAGAAGAATTTGTTGTCCATTTCTTCTTTAGCACATTGTGGAATGCAAGTCCACTTTGATGATGATAAATGCATGGTCAGAGACAAAGCAAATGCCTTGACCTTGATGCTTACTGGTACATTATGTCATGGACTTTATGAGTTGGATGCATTTCAGCCAGTGGATCAGACTGCTTATCATGCATTCACTCTTACTCCAGCTATGCTTGATGCGGAGTTATGGCATGCTCGCATGGGGCATGTAAATTTTGGTAGTCTTATGCTTATGCAGCGACATAATATGTTTACAGATCTACCTCTCATGGAGAAGCCTCCAGATCACATTTGTGAAGGATGTATTTTGGGAAAAATGCACAGGTTTTCCTTCCCACGTGATCAGGCTCTAAGAGCAACTGCAAAGTTGCAACTTATACACAGTGATCTTTGTGGTCCCATGCAGACAAAGTCATTAGGTGGTTGCTTTTATTTTGCAACATTTATTGATGACTTCTCTCGTATATGCTGGGTCTATCCTTTGACACAGAAATCACAGGTATATGATGCATTTTTGGCCTTTGTAGCACTTGCTGAGACAGAGTCAGGATGCAAGGTGAAGACTCTCCGTTCTGACCGAGGGGGGGAATATATGTCACATGTGTTGAATTCCTTTCTTGGGAGTAGAGGTATAAAACATCAGTATACTACTCCTTACACTCCACAGCAGAATGGGGTTGCAGAAAGGAAAAATCGGTCACTCATGGAGATGGCCAGATGTATGCTAAAGGCAAAAAGACTACCACATATCTTTTGGGTGGAAGCAGTAATGTGTGCTTGTCATATTTTGAATCGATGTCCCACAAAGGCATTGGTTTCTATTACTCCTTTTGAGGCTTGGCATGGCCGCAAGCCTTCTGTATCACATTTTCGTATCTTTGGGTGTCTCGCATATGCACACATACCCAAAGAGTTGAGGAGGAAACTTGATGATAAAGCCACAAAATGCATTTTTGTTGGGTATAGCCGTGAGAGCAAGGGCTACAGGTTATATGACCCACTATCCAGGAAGATATTCATCAGTCGGGATGTGATTTTTGATGAAAAATCAGAATTATCCATGGCTGGTTATGAGGCAAATCAGGCTGAAAATGATGTGTTTGAAGGTCTACTACCCATGGAGTTTCATTCCACAGTTGGTGATCCAACTCATGAGGGTACTGGACAGCCAGCAAATGATGTAGGTGGTGCAGAAATTCAGCAGCCAAATCAGCCAGAAGCTGAACCAAATATGGGACAGCAGGCACCACAGGTCAGACATATACCTAGATGGTATTTGAGGACATTACAGGACAGCCATTTAGAAGGTCCTCTTGCTGGTCGTACTCGTAGGGAGACAAGGACCAATGAGCATGCACACATCATGGATTTGAATCTGGTTATGGCAGCCAGTTTACAGGATGATGATGAGCCTGATTCATTTGTGGATGCACGAGATAATGTGCATTGGAACAAAGCCATGCAGGATGAAATTGATTCTATTAAAAAGAATCAAACATGGGATTTGGTTGATCTGCCCAAAGGCAAGAAAGCCATTGGTACTAAATGGGTCTATAAGTTGAAAAGACATGCAGATGGATCCATTGACAGGTACAAAGCCCGTCTAGTTGCAAAGGGCTATGCACAGAAGAAGGGCATTGATTATGAGGAGACATTTGCTCCTACATCCCGTATGTCGACACTTAGGTGTGTCATTGCATTGGCTGCACATCGTGGTTGGGTTGTTCACCAGTTGGACATAAAGACTGCATTCCTACATGGGGACCTCGAGGAGGAAGTATATGTATTTCAGCCCATGGGATTTGCAGAACATGGTCATGAGGGGAAAGTATGCAGGCTGAAAAAGGCCTTGTATGGTTTGAAACAAGCTCCACGAGCTTGGTATGCAAAAATAGATGCTTTTCTACTCACTCAGGGATTTGTGAACAGTCCATCAGAGACCACTTTGTATGTGAAGAAAGAAGAGACAGATCTGCTGGTCATCAGTCTTTATGTGGATGATCTCTTGCTCATGGGATCAAATGATGACAAAATTGCAGCTTTTAAGGAGATACTGCAACAGACATTTGACATGTCTGACTTGGGCCTTGTACATTACTATTTGGGCATACAGTTTGTGCAGGATAACAGAGGCATTGGGTTGTTGCAATCACGTTATGTTGCTAAACTTCTGGAGAAGTTTAAATTTCAGGATTGCAAGCCTATTAGTACTCCTATGGAGCCTGGAATGAAACTGTCACTACAAGATGACAGTGTTTCCTTTGATGCCACTACATATGCTCAGGCTGTTGGGTGCCTCATTTACTTGTGTAATACAAGGCCAGATATTCAGTATGCAGTCTCTCAGTTGAGCAGATTCATGCACAGCCCACGGTTGTCACATTGGCAAGCTGTGAAGCGTGTATTCCGTTATTTGCAGGGTACCTCGTCTCTTGGTTTGCTTTATCCTGAGGGGGGTGACATGCAGTTACACGCTTACAGTGATTCAGATTGGGCTGGTGATTTTGATACCAGACATTCCACTAGTGGGAATTGTTTCTTCCTTGGCGCTTCATGCATTTCTTGGCTAAGCAAGAAACAGACCACAGTGGCCACTTCATCTTGTGAGGCAGAGTACAGAGCAGCCTACACTACTACTGTTGAGTGTGTTTGACTGCGTCGTCTTATGACTGATATGGATATTTCAGTGGAGGAGCCTACACCTATCTATACTGATAGTCAGAGTGCCATTGCTGTGGCCAGGAATCCTGTGTTTCATGCTCGCACGAAACACATTGAGATTCACTATCATTTTGTTCGGGAGAGACTCCAGGCAGGAGATATCAGTCTGATCTACTGTCCTACAGATCAGAATGTGGCAGACATCTTCACCAAGGCATTACCACGTCCGAAATTTGAAGCATTCCGCAATGCTTTGAATTTGTTTCCTTTTGGTGGATGATGTACAGTGATCACATATCACTCCAGGGGGGTTTGTTGGGTTTTATGCTGTGTATGCACCCAGAGGAGTGCTAGTGATCATCAGTAGGTTACTGGGGCACTTTTTACTTCAGTTAGTGGAGGTTTTTTCCCCCAGTTTAGTTCAGTTTCACTTATATGCAGTTTATAAGTGTTTTGGTCCACCCGGCACATTTATGGCCGGACATGTGAACACTTATCCTTTAGGGGTCACTATCATGTGGCTTGTACTTGATTTTTTCTATCATTGAAGAGTACAGCAGTCGTGTTCACTCCTTCACCTTGGTTTCCACGCCTGATTGCTTTCTGTAAACCCTAACCCTAACCCTGTTTGTCTTCATCAGATCCACCAATTGTTGTAACCTTTTTAGTCTCATAGGTCATTTTGGCCTTTTGAAGACGTTAATATATCATTTCATTTCATTTCTCTCTCTCTCTCTCTCTCTCTCTCTCTCTCTCTCTCTCTCTCTCTCTCTCTCTCTCTCTCTCTCTCTCTCTTCACAAACAGGCTTTGTTTACGAGATTTGGATACAGAGGATCAAGTTAAGATGCACAGGATGATGTTCTTGGAAGAGATGTGTGTTGCTCTGCGACTTGGACCTATGTGTGCATTCAAGAATTGCTTGACACGTCCTCTTTCTCTTTCTAGGTTTTTGGCATCGTGATTGGATGGTGCATATGTGGATTTATCTGTCATGGAAACAAGACATTGGTCTTTCGAGAAGAAACAGGACTTTGGTATCGAGGATACAGGCCTATGGTTATGGCATACAGGTCTATGGTTTATCAGATATAGGTCTTTGGTTTCATGTGGAAAGCATGTCTCTGGATTCATGTGAACACGTTATAGTTTTCTCGAGGTTACATGCAGGCTGTAACTATAGGAAGGACATATGGTTTGGTACAGCCTTACTACTGTCTGGGAAAGGGTTGTGGGAATCCATGGTTGAGATGGAGATGACCTTTTCAAGCAGGGAGGTGTTGAACAGGTGTGCCTTCTCTATGGAATGCTTTGCTGTACTAAGCGAGAGATCTTATTTGGAAAGTCCTGGGCAAAAGCTATAAAGGGATCCTAATGGTAAAGGATTCGACAAGTTGTACTTTGTACTCATATTTGATCAAGTAAAGAAATACTGCAAGGGACGCCACTGCGTTTTGGGACCAATCAGTGTCCTTGTACTATTTGCAGGAGCATTCTAGCTCCCTTGTTTGTTTTCCTTTTCCAGGTTCTCATGGGTGACCAAGTGTCTTGTGTGTGAGTGTTTGTTTCACCGCCCGTCAAGTTTTTGAAGGCCGGTTTCACTACCCTATCTTCTTCACCATGACCTTGAAGTAGTCCGATCTATCAACAAAAAATGAATATTTTAATAACCGATCAACTTCAAAGTTCAAAGTTCAAATAACTTGTAAGAGGAACATCGTAAAACGCTAGATCTTAAGCTAGACATCTTAATTCTTGATTACCTGGCAGCATGGAAAGCAATGTGGTCGTGAAAGAAGCGGGCTATGGCCGTATCCACCTCTTCCTTCTTCTTGGGGTCCCAACTACCCTCAAGAGTACTTTGCCGGCGTGAGTGTGTGGATGCGGTCAGCATGGAGAAGGATGGTGTTGGGGCCCGTTCTTGTGGGGCGGGTGATGCGGCCGCGGGTGCCGATGAAGTAGATGCACATGGGGATGCCAGTGTGGATGCCGAACCTTGGGATGGCCTCACTAGTGTTGTGGGATCCACGGCCACATGCGGCACTCTCCTCCTTGAAAGCAAGGCCTCACGTGCGGCAACGCGTTCAAGAAGCCTCCTCCTCGTCTCCGGTGTGACCTGATCACAAAATCGGACCTCATGACCGGGCTCATGCATGAGGTGAGCTCCCACTTTATCCGCCCCACCCGTTCGCCTATATGGACATAGCTTGCACGACCATGGGCGAGACCCTCCTCCACTTCTAGGATGATCGGAGTTGACCTCTTTCCACCAAGACCAACCTTCGGTCCTTCCTCTATTCATATTGGCGCCGCCGGAATGAGGTGCAGGGGATGGTCGCGATGAAGATGCCATGGAGGCAAGTGCCAAGGAGGATTGAGCAATGGAGGTGAGTGTAGGAGAGAGATGTAGGAGAGGTAAAGCAAGAGGTGAGTGTGTGTGTGTGTGTGTGTGTGTGTGTGTGTGTGTAAGCGCGAGTAGGAGAGCCCGCCATCGTCGACCCTGTTCAGACCCTGTTCAGACCTTGCTTTAGGGTTCGCGACCCTGGACTGTGCAGCCCGCAACTCCTTGCTCCAGTTCGCTGCCCCCTGTTTCGACCCTGATCAAGGTTTTGTAGCCTCGACTGCTCAGTCGGGACCTCTTGCTTGTACTCGTCACCCTGGTTTGGGGCTTGTGCCAACACATCGTCGACCAGGATTTCTGCAACACAGACCGTGACCGTCTTTTCATCAGCGCGACCACTCTGTGCGTGTGTGGTGTGTGAGCCTTTTCCCTCTCTTCTGCGTGTCAGTGAGTGTGTGTGTGTGTGTGTGTGTGGGAGAGAGAGAGTCTGTGACGCCTTCTTGCACCTTTTCTACATTACTGTTTCTATTCCACTTTCCTTCTTGCCTTCGTAACCTCACAGCCTCCTTCTGTCAATATCAGCCTTTTTCCTTTTCACAGCCTTTCCCTTTCCGTGGTTCTATCAATGGCTTCAGCTTTAGATGTTTGTACATATGCCCGAAAAGAAAGATATGCAGATGCTAAGTGCTGCCTATCAGAGCTGGCTATACAAGATGATGCATTTACGTTGGAAGCTCAGTATGTGTTTGATACCCTTAAGGATGACTTTCAGCAGTCACGACAGGAATGGGGCAAACCGATTCCAGAGGTCACCTACAAATTGAAGTTGCCGTCCCTGGTAAACCCTCTCAAAAAGTTGTCTCAAACTGCGGTTATAATTTTCTTTCCAGAAAGAATCCCTGCGGCCAGCGATGTCACGCAGTGGATTAAGTCCATCCTTGGAGGATGCTTTGTAGAGGGAGTGTATTTTGCTTCCAGAGGCTTTTATGAGGTGCATTTATCAGATGTTTCATGCAAGCAGAGGCTTCTGGAGTTCTCTCCCCTATTTTATGGGAGACAAATGGTACATGCTATGCCCTGGTCCCCAAACAAGGACTATCAAAGTCTTATACGGCATCACTGCCCTGTATGGGTTGAGGTTGCAAACTTCCCGGACTATATGCGTGAAGAGTTGCCTGGCCTGGCTGCTTCCTTGGGACAGGTCATTTGTCCACCATGCCCCATGGAAACCGTAACAGGTTCTACATTCTCTGGGACACTGACATACCTACCCCTCCTTCTATTGCGGTGGAGGTTGAGGGAGTGCAATTGGGCAAAAAGTATTTTGAATTGAAGTGGGGTGTGTTTGCAGGTGCTTGTTTTGCCTGTCACAAGTTTGGGCATCTAGCCTCTGAATGCCTAATGGTTCTGCATCAGCCCCCCCCAAATGCCTTGCCACCCCAGACACGGGAAAAGAATGAGAATTTGCAAGTCAAGACAGCAAATACAAATGGAGCAAAGAATGCAAAATCAGTCAATCAGGTGCCCGCACTTGCAGGAAAAGGAAAAGATAAAGGGAAAGAGAAGATGAAGGAAACTGTGGCGATTGATCAGGACGGTTTTAAACAACCCAAGAAGGTGGTTGTATTGAAGCAACGCCCCCTTCAATCTCGTCAAGGGGATGCTTCTTCTCCCTCACCAGGACAAACTTCTACTTCAGCCTCTGCTCCTATCCTTCAAAATTGGGTGGGCGTACTGAAGAAGGGCATCCCCATATGTGATTCAGAAGAAGAGGAAAATGCTATGTCTTTCATGGGCAATGAAGGCATGCAGCCTATGCACGCAGAGGCCTAGCCTCTCTGATGTCTGGTTCTTATCCTCACACTTTGCTGTACATATCTTTTCATGCTTCAAACACTTAAGTGCTTTACATACAATGTACAGAGCCTCTGCTATGTCTCAAAGTGGAGGCTATTATGGATTTATGTACATAAAATGCAGCCAGATATTGTTTGTTTGCAAGAGCATAATCAACACTCCATGGCTGGACAACATGGTTTTTTGCACGGCTATGATATATATTATGCTGGTACTGCTACCTATTCAAGTGTATGCATACTGGTTAGACATGAGTTGCAGCCTCAGTTGGCCTTCAATGACAATAGTGGCAGATGGATAGTAATACAATGCAATGTTAATGGTGATATTTTTGAGTTTGCATCAGTCTATGCCTCCCAGACCTCTGCCATGAGGGCTTCTTTGTGGGATTCTTTATGTAGATATCCATGGAGATCCAATGCATTCATCTGTGGGGATTTTAATAATTCCCCTCTGCCTAGAGATAATACCACTTCACGATCTCATATGCTATCATTGGAAAGGCACAAATGGGATGACATGCTTCTTTCTGTGCAGGCTGAAGATTTATGGGTACTTCTCCAAGGGTCAGTCCTTGGATATACTTTTCATCATAATGCACTTACTACGTACTGGGCAAGGCTTGACAGATGGTATTTGTTTTATCCACAACAATTTGCAGATTTTAGCCCTCATCTCCTTATAGATTTCTCATTGGGCTTGTCAGATCATGCTCCATTGTGGATGAATTTGCAGCTTGGCATGCCTCTGGATGATTTGCCATTTCTCTCCAGTAGATTATTGCATGTTAATCGGGCTTATTTCCAACATCACAACTTTCAGCAAATGATCACATTTGCCATTCATCCTTTGCCAGTTCATGCCCAGGAGGACATGAATTATGCTTGGGACAGCTTCGTCTCTCGTATTCAAAATGTCATTAGGGAGTATGGCAAATGGCATATGACAAAATGGAGGAATGAGGTTAACTGGGCAAAAAGGACAGCACAACTTTTGATTGATTTTTCTCAGTCGAGGCCACTCTCTGATTCACAAAAGGATTCCCTTTCACATGCACAATTTAAACTTACTGTTAATGATCAGAGGAAATTGCACAAATGGCAGATTAGGGCAAGAATGAAGCCCCTCATGGATAAAGGCTGCTCTTCAAAATCCTTTTTCCAGGGCTTGCATGCTACTCGAAATAAAAATTCATGTCTAAGGGTTAGGAAACTGGATGGCTCTTGGACTCACTCTTTCTCTGATCTCCAAGACGAATGCCACAATTATTTCCAGAAATTGCTTTCTACTCCTGGTTCCCCATCGAATCAAGTGACTGATGCCAGGACTGAATTTCTTCAATATGTTTCTGGAATAGTTGAAACGGATGATGCTCTTACCTTGGAGAGGCCTTTTACTGACACAGAACTTGATAATGCGTTGTTCCACCTCAGCAAATACAAGTCCCCTGGCTGGGATGGCCTTACAGTGGAATTCTATATTTCTTTTTGGGATGATTTGAAAGAGGTCCTTTTGCGAATGATCAATGTGGCCTGGAAAGAAAATCAGTTACCGCACTCTTGGAAGCATGGTATAGTCAAGCTTGTCCCCAAAAAACATCTGTGTGATCATATATCAGATTGGAGGCCTATTACTTTAATGCCTGTACTTTACAAACTTATTGCCAAAATGATTGTACATAGGCTTCACGGGATACTGCATGTAGGACTTCATCCTCATCAGTATGGTTTTGTGCCGCGAAGACAAATCCATGACAATATATCCAATGCCTTAACTGCAATTGAATATGCTAAGTATTCGCATCAAGATGTGCTTATATTGCAGGTGGATATTGCTAAGGCATTTGACAATGTTCAATGGGATTTCATCTCTCAGATCATGACAAAGTTGGGCTTTGGTCCCAAGATGGTAAATGCTGTTTATTGGCTTTATTCTCGCTCTACTGCTCAGTGCATTCTTGGGCGCCATCTGTCTCAGTCATGGATATTGGGTCGATCAGTTAGACAGGGCTGCCCTCTCAGTGCTCTCTTCTATGCCATTGTGACCCATCCTCTTTTGATGTATCTTGATCATCTTACAAACACAGGACAGATGACTGGTCTCAAAATCCCAGGGGCTACATCTTTTTTGGCACAAGCATATGCTGATGATTCCTTCTTCATGCCACAAAATTCTCCTCAGGAACTTCGCATGCTTATGACCACTCTTTCTTTATATGGGTTGGCAACGGGATTGCATGTCAATTTTGACAAATCTAAATTACTCCCCCTGAAACAATGTAACTGGCATTCTATTCTTTGGCCGGGTCAGGTGGTGCATTCCAGGATATCCCTTAGGATGGCATATCACCAGAAAGCAGCAGTTAAAATGGATTTTCCAGAGACTTCAACATAAACTGGAATACTCGAAGATTTCTACTTGGCCTCTTCATGTCGGGCTCAGAATAGTACAATCCATTGTGATGTCCTATGTCCAGTTCTATTTGCCCTTGCTGCATTGGTCCTCCAGGGATATTTCAGCTTTTATGTCTCAAGCTATGGAGATATTATGGAAGACAAAAACTACTGTGAAAGCATTGAGACTGATGAAGATGGAAATGGTGTGCTCCCCAAGGATGCATGGTGGACTTAATGTCCTCAATATAAAATATCATGTACTTGCAAGGAAGGCTACAATGTTGCATACTTTCTTCCGTCAACAGCAGCCATGGACTTGTATGTTAGCATCCATGTGTGTCAACATGAGGACTTGTGCTTATGGTCATTGGATTACGGATCATTTGGGAGGTTGTGATTGGGAGATTTGTAGGGAGAATACCTGGTTGTCCCTTCTCTACTGCCCTCATACTTGACTAGAAACAAGTTCTCTCTAAGGTCAAATGGGCTCCTGATAATTGCTTGGAGACAAACTCGATGAGGAAAGAAAGTATTCATTGGAGTGCCATCTTTGACACTCCACTTGCTTTACAGGAACCTGTTCGGGCATACAATCTTATGAAATTGGGAATTAGGTACATACATGATGTGGTAGATGATCGGGGATATGTCTTATCCTTTCCCCGGGCCACTGCTACCTATGCATTGGGAATGCATCATAGGTTGATATGCAAGAAAATTGCTGATTTATTGCATCCCTTTTTACCTATTCCACTCGTGGCTGATACAGACAGGCTTATGGATTGGCAATTACAGCCATCTACTACATGCATTCATCCTATTCCCCTTCCTGCCTTAACCTCCATCAAAGCCTACAGGCTTCTTCAGCCTGCCCCATGGATTCATCAACATGCTAATTCTCTGTGGCATATAAGGAAGCCCCTCTCATGGTGGCGGAAGAATCTCCGGATTTTGTGGAAGTGTAAAATGCCATTGAAACAAAGACTTTTTCTTTGGAGATGTTTGACAGGCACATTGTCAGTGGGGGTCATACTTGCTAAACGTCACATTGCACCTTCCACATGTCTAAGATGTCAGGCTCCCTCAGAGACTGTTCTTCATCTGCTTTGGCACTGCCCTTGTTCCAGGATCCTCCTCAGGAGAATTTCAAATTTTCTTCGGCTCCGTTTCCCTAGTCACAAATTTGGGAAACATTTTTGGCTTTTTGGCAGATATATGCGGCCCTTGTCCCAATACTCACTATTTCTCTCTTGGGTGAGATATTGGGCTCTTTGGACAATTTGGAGTGAGCATAATTTGGCATACTTGGGTCGGCAGAATCACCAGTCATATGAATCCTTCAGAGCCTCATTGCGGCAATCCTTATATGATGCCTGCCATGAGGGTGATATGGATGCTTCTTGTTTAGAGCTTTTCTCTTTATGTTTCTGACATTTGGGATACTCTCCGCTTCGGAGACTTCCCATCTTGTAAAGTTATGAGCATATAAATATATTGCACTGGATATTACCAAAAAAAAAAAAGTGTGTGTGTGTGTGTGTGTGCGCGTGCTTGCCAATGGAGAGACTAAAGCAAGAGGTGAAAGTAGGAGAGAGAGAGAGAGTTTAGGAGAGTAAGAGGTGAGTGTGTGTGTGTGTGTGTATGTGTGTTACACCATGGACTCGCACGTCCCCCATCCCGTCTCCATTCCAGTCCGTTATGGAACGGCGTTCCCCCGTTCCAGGGGTCCGTCCCCCCCGTTCCCTGTGACTATGACATGTAGACCCATTCACAGGGGCTCCATAGTATGTATGGGACACCTTTGTGTCCAACCTAAAGAAAAGGTTTCTCCCTCCACAATACATGACCAACCTTGAGGATGAGTTCTACAAACTCTCCCAAAATGGGTCACCCATGCTAACTTACTCTAATCAAGAACTATAGGCACAACCCCCATGGTATTCCTTTCCACAAGGCAATGATAAGTAAATTCTGTAAGCCTATGTTCATCTTCTTGAGATTCCTGCCTTAGTTCCCATGGTTGGTTATATAAAGAATGCAAATGTGGAACCCCTATGGCTTCTACTCTCGGGTAATTAATAAGGCCCACTATCCAATCTAACCCTTGGACTGTCCCTAAGAGCATTCCTTTTAGGAAGCAATAGATTTCATAGAACTTTTTTATTATACCCAAAGGGTGAAAGAGATCACTATTGGCATTCTTCAAGTGATTATAAACTTGCCTAACTTCTTGCAAACCATAGACCTCCAGCCATCACGTCAGCACAGCAGTTAGGTATATCCGAGGAAGATAAATTGAAACAATTTATTAGAGGTCTAGATATGAACATACGCCATAGTCTTATGACACGACACTCACTCTTGCTTAGAATCACGAAATGATGCTAAACGAAGGTAAGCCCAAGCAACCCCAGTCTAGCTCCAAACCCCAACAACAATCATCCACAACCCAACAGTCATCATCTCAAGGGTGGAAGGAGGCTCAAAATAGCAAAGATAATAAGAAAGAATCCCAGAGCATCTCAAGAGGTAAGGATAAAACCTTCGCGACTAAGAAAACACCTCAGGAAAAGACCAAGGAGGACATCACTAGTGGATATCTCCAACCAGAAGAGCAAACACGGTATAAGGGGGAGAACAGATGTTTCCTCTGCCACACCGTGGGGCATGGTAAGAAAGATTGTACCAAGTGGCAAGATGCGCAAGCCGCTAAAGCCTCTACCTCCATAGTAGCCACTGCAACAGCTACAACTACACCTCCCGCATCGGCCACCAATGCAATCCAACTCTTGCCTGCTTAAAACGTTGTACCCACAGTGGTATTTGACGATAAGCGTGAGGGCAAGGTTAAGGAGCAAAAGAAAGCCCTCGTTCGTGCTTATGGCATAACAAAGGGGCAACAGTTCATTGTTCTCTTTGATATGGGTAGCTTTCAGAATGCCATTTCTCCTCAATTGGCTAAAAAGCTAAGTTGTACTCTTGTATCCCATCATCTGGACGTAGATGGGTTCACACCTGGTCTTCGCACATACATCTCTCATAAGGCTCAACAATTCTCATTCATGGTTTAAAAGGCCACATTTCAACGAGACTTCATTGTCTCACCTCTTTTGGGGTGTGAAAAAGTGTGACATTGGATAGCGTTGTGTTGAAAAACGTGAAGGCTGAAATTTTAGCATTGGGCATCATGCAGGTTGTAGCACGCAGAGTGTCACTTTAGATTGTGTGTAGAGAGGAGACTCGCCACAACCGCAACCCAAAATAGGTGAGATATGATTCTCGGCCATGTTTTAGCGTGACTTCATTGGCCAGTCTCCCAAATTTTTAAGTGGGCAAAAAGTCAAGTTTGCAAGGTCATGCAAACTTGGAGATTGCAACAAATGTTTGCAAACGTTTGCAAGTTCATGCAAAGGGGTTTGCAAACAACTATGATGGTGATGCCATTCGGTCTCGCCAATGCACCTATGACATTTAACAAGATGATGTCTCGGATAGTGTTACCAAGAAACAGGAACAGGGAAACGTTTCAACCTTGGAAACAAGAACGTTTCGGGGGATGGGAGAAACGGGGGAACATTTCGACCTTGGAAATGGGAATGTTTCGAGGGATGGGGAGAACGGGGGAACGACATGTTATATATTCACTTTTGATTATTTTAATTTTAAAAAAACCAAATTACATTGAAATTATAGATATACAAAACATAATATACTGAGAGAACTCCAAGATGGACACGTGAATCAATAATACATGATAAATCAAAACTACAAAGTACAATGATCAATCATGGGAATGACAAGTCTACATATGTGGCATCGACAGAATCCGCATCAACTGCATCTCCCTCTGCTCTAGGACTACCAACTCAGTCATCATCGCTATGAGACCCAAAGCCAATGAAGCGCTCCTCCATGAACCCCTAGCAACCTTGTTAAGCAAACGCAAGTTTGCATTAACAAAGACTAGATCATTCGCCTTTGCCATGCCAAGGCGATTCCTCTTCTTTGATGCTATGTGACCAAATGAGCTCCACAAGCTCTCATAAAGAGAGGAACTAGCCCCTTAGCTAAGAATGCGAATGGCCAACCGCTGCAACTCCGAGATGTCAGCTCCATAATCCTCTCACCATAAAGTTGATCCAACTAAAAACCTATAGGCTATCTATCAAGGCCCATTTTGTTCCTGTAGAAGCCCAACTAAGTTTTGATGGTTCTCCTCTGAATCTGATTTGGCACCAATCTCTAGAGTCCTTTCCTACCCCCTGGCCACCTCTCCATCAGTCTCCTACCCCTTGCCCTGAAACACTGGATCCAATACAAATGCTACTACCTGCAAATGTGAGTGGTAACTTTCCCACCGTGACTGGCATAGCTCCCTCAAGTCCTCAAACCTGTCAACATCTGGCTCAATCTTCCTAATATGCTCCACCATCTTATCCAGTCCCTCATATACCTTGCCAATGCACCCGTTCCCAAAAGCTGTCATCGAGTATAGTTTGAGAGGAACCTGTACCTGCACTAGAGTGGGACTATGGCCAATGCACCCACTCATCACTCACCACAAGCTACCTCAATGCATTCTTGCACTCATACAGCCGCTCCAACATCAAGAAGTTATAGGCAAAGCGTGTGTCGGAGTACTTCAATAGATCCTTGGAGCCACTCTTGCGATAGACTGCAAGAACATAATGATGGCGTGTGATGAAGGTCACCGCCTCTCTCCCCATCTCAATGACAGGCAAGTAGTAAGGCAATCAACAAGTCTCTCTACGGTCTTTTGTCAATGGAACTCACAAAGTATGACTTACCTCATGAGTATGCAACAATGCCCTGAATGAAGCAAGACCTTGTGTCGCTCCAACCATCTCCAATGAGAGTGACCCCATGCTTCTGCCACCCCTCCCGGATAGTCTCCAATGCTAGCTCAATGGATGCCTTCTCATCCTGCAAAAGTTCGGTCCTCAAAGCCTCAAAGCTTGGTGGCTCATAAGTGGGACCAAACCTTGCAATCTCCTGAACCAACTCCTTGTAATAAGGAGATCTTGCGGCATTGAAAGATATGTCACAACTGTAAAAGAAACGAGCTACAGTTGCATCTACCTGTGCCTTCCTGCCTAGATGCCATGTAGCTCCAAGGCTCGCTTGCCTGCCTGATGGAACGGGAGCACGAGAAGGAACCACATAGGGTCCTACATGAGAAGCCCTTGAAGGAGTGGAAGAGGGGGATCCACCTCCTCCTGAGCCCAATGAGGAAGAAACAACTCATGCCATAGGTGCTAGTGGCCTCGCCGGTTTGGGTGCATCCAATGAAGCTGCGAATGCGATAAGAGCAGCCTTCTTTGCATTTGAAATGACAGGGCAAGAGTTGAAGCCGTGGCCTTTCTCTCCAATGAGATGGGCACAGACTCTATCCGTTCCTCCATTCTTCTCACTGCCACAATAGCGGCACTTCCACTTCCTTGCTCCTCCCTTGCTGGAATATTTGCTGGTGCTATCAACCTCATCCCACCACTTCGAAACCATTGCTTGAAGATGGATAGTGACCACTAACAAGTGTTGCTTGAGCCTTGGACTCTAGAGATGGAGACTCTAGCACTTAGTGAGCAATCAGCAACAAACAGGTGGTAAACAATCACAGTCAGCAAGTTGCACTATGCAGTTCCACGTGGCAAGTACCAGAAAACAATCATGACTGTGATCGGCCCAAGCTGGCCACCACTGGCAAGCTCACAAGGTACGTCAAACTTCAGTTTTGGTACGGCAGGCCCAGGTTGGCAAGCATGTTTGGCTAGCAGGCTCCAGCAGGTGTGCTGACGGGTGCTAGGCATGCTGTCGTGACAAGGCCTAGAAGGGTCTGGGCAGCAAGGCAGCCAGCCCTTGTGACTTGGCCAGCCAATCACCCAGCCCCACTAGACTAGGCAGCCAGCCACTGGTAGGTGGCCAGTCTAGGCAGGCTGTCTGGACAGCGCACAAGGCAGGCATGGAGAGGTGGCCAGTCAAAGTGTGAAAGGCACATGTTATATGCAAGATAATCAGGTTGTGGAGGTAATATCAACAGGCCGACCCCTGTTTGCATCCACCGATCAGCAGTTTGATGACTATATAAGCAAAGGCTAACAAGTCATTTAAGCATCTCATAATTCACAAAGTGTTGAAGGTATTCAAGGGCCACAACACCCAAGGGAATTCCTCAAGCAAAGGTGAAGATTGAAGGTCAAGAATCAGATCATCTACAGGCTGAAAGTCTACAGCCAAGAGAAGATCTACAAAACTGAGTCTTTTCTCATCATTCAATAAAGCAAATACACCATCCTTGGTGGGAGCCCTACGGAGGGTATTTGGGACCCAATCAGGTGTACTGTGCCTTATTGTCTCATCTCTCTCTCTTTCTCTCCCCCCCTCTCTCTTGCACTCTTATTTCCGCTACATTGTGCAATCATCTGGGACCAAGGTGCCGAATATTCATTATCCGAAGTATAATCCTGTCTGTGAGCATGTTACATTTCTTGACTGCAGTTTTACCATACACGGGATGCTCTCACTTTTGGCTAGCTAAGTTGGGTCACAACCTCCAACTCTAATACCAATGTAGCATGTAATAGGTTGACCATAGTAACACACAACAAAGCCTTCTTTAAACCTGTGAGTTTAGGCATTCCACTTTACTTTGAGAGAGAAGAGAAGATAGATAGTCGACACTAGACTAGGTCCCAATTACCCCCTAAAACCCCCCCTCCTGCAAGCAAGAATGATGACGATGACTTTGTACAATGACAATGAATGATGACGGAGACTGCCCAAAGCAAGGATGAGGAAGACCAAACGTAAGCTGAACCATATGTTGTCCAAGACACCTTGAATATCTCTTCAATGACCACTATGCAAGCCCAGAATTGCTGAGGGATGCACATATGCTAGCTAAATGCTAAAGAAGATCTTCACTAAAGCCTTGGGGACTTTAACACAATGAAGTGCTGAATGTTGGATGCGGAGGCTCTAGGCACACATATCTGCTCTTGAATGCTTAAGGATTGACATTCTGATGGATAATTTATGCCATGGACTGGGCATTTTCTTATATATCGATGTTTGCTACAGGTCGGTTTGCTGAATTGCCCACGACCTATGATATTCAGCATTTAATGCTGGCGCATATGCTTTATGCGGCATTTGATGCTGGCCGGCATTTGATGCTGGCGCATATGCTTTATGCAGCACTTGATGCTGTCGACCAGCATTTGATGCTGGCCGACAGCATCTAATGCTGTAAATTGTCTTGTGATCAATACCTATGACTTTGATATGCCCTAACCTCAGATGACTTTACATGCTTTGTTCTCCAAGTGGGTTAAGGGACTAACCTAACATCCTGACCTCGTAGCTCTTGCCTGACATGTCCCGAACTGGGGCTCACAATGGGGTAACGGCATATGACAAAATCTTCCTAAAAAGGGAAATCTTACTGTACAAATGTTGCACTAATATAGAGCCAATGTGTCACATAGCACTCCAGTGCAAAGTGCATGTGACAAATTGGCCCATTAATTTCATCAATAGGAGGCACTACAATGATGGATGTCTAATCTAGCCCTTTCATATTGGATTTGACGTCTCTTATTATATATGCAAGGTCAAATAGAGATGCCTACAATGCTTGTAACATGGAAGATCTGTGTTTGTGCATGTGCAAAGAGCTCTTCACTATGGTAGAGTCATGCACGATAGCGAATGGGTCACTATGAACGCATGAATTGATTTCAATGCATCAGCGTTTCATGATTTTAATTGTCTCTTCTTTATTTATAAGTCGCGAAACAAGGAAATAGGCATCCCAAGTGCCCACTGTTATAAATAAAAATAGC
Organism: Cibotium barometz; assembly: GCF_041138505.1. NCBI lineage: Eukaryota > Viridiplantae > Streptophyta > Polypodiopsida > Cyatheales > Cibotiaceae > Cibotium > Cibotium barometz. The sequence continues at coordinate 18,964,221 of NC_141063.1, read as the reverse complement.
CATCTCAGGTGCCCACCATTTATAAATAAAAAAATGTGTGAAAAGCTAATAAGTTATAGACGCTTTCATGCTTTTGGTCCACTCTTGCAGATATATAAGAGTGACCAAGCCTCGATTAGACACATCCACCGACCTCTTTTGCAAGAAAAAGATCACCAATCAGCACTCCTCTCTCCAACAATCAATCCTATATATACCTAGATGAATCCAGGAACATGCCCAAATTCACCTTATAAGAAAGTGCAATTTATAACCTCATGGTAGTCATCCACAAGACAACAAACCATCAACTCCATCATGCATAGTATGGACTAGATACTACGACATCCCCACTAACGTCATCAATGCCCAATAGTGGGTGTAGAACTTGGTATCAATATATGCTCCCACGCACACACACCCACCCCCCCCACACACACACACACATACCGCGCGCACGCACACATAAGAGCATACATTCATACAAAGGTCTGTGTAATGAGTTTTTGTCAGAGCTCTAGTGATACAAGGCAAACTCAGCCGTAATGAAGCCTAGCACTAAGGATCATAACAAATAGAAAGAATTATTACAACAAAGAGGTAGTTGATAGGGCATATGCACTACTAAAGATAGAAAGAATTAACACAATATCAACTTGGACAAAAACTTCACAAAGTGAAATTTGCATGTCCACAGCATGAAGATATACCTAGATGAATCTAGGAGCATGCCCAAATTCAGCTTATAAGAAAGTGCAATTTATAACCTCATGGTAGTCATACACAAGACAATAAACCATCAACACCATCATGCGTAGTATGGACTAGATACTACCACATCCCCACTAACGTCATCAGTGCCCAATAGTGGGTGTAGAACTTGGTATCAATATATGCTCACACACACACACATAAGAGCATAAATTCATACAAAGGTCTATGTACTGAGTTTCTGTCAGAGCTTCAGAGATACAGGGCAGACTCATCCATAATGAAGCCTGGCACTAAGGATCACAACAAATAGAAAGAATTATTACAACCAAAAAGTAGTTGATAGGGCATATTCACCACTAAAGATAGAAAGAATTAACATGATATCAATCCTAGCCAAAACTAATCAGTTTTACGGCCTACCGACATCAGCACATACATCGAAAACAGCAACGAGCATTGATATTGTAAACCAGTCCTCTTTGTAATATAGTTAAACTTAGCAAGACAGGGTGATGGTCTTCCACACGAGTTATTAGAGGCTGCAGAAAGCACTTTCACATTCGAGGGACAAGAAGTGGAAGTAGTGAGGGAACACACATACCTAGGAGTTGTATTCTAACATCAAATTTGCACATGGAAGACACTAAAGTTCAGAACCAGCCTGGCACAACTGAATGTTGAAATCCCCATGATAAGGCAAGAACTCATTTGGAAAAGATAGTGACAAAACCAGCATTTTATAATATTTATAGATCTTTTAACCCAAAAAAAAAAGATGTCAAATCACCCCCCCCCCCAAAAAAAAAAAAAAAGAGTAGAAAGGAGCTACAAGAATTCAGATTCTTTGATCTACCCTAATAAAACCAGTGATGACTTTGAAGTATCTTTACTCATTAAGTTCACCTCTGCAGAACTCCGCAGGCCAAGCTGAGAAAACAATGCCTGGACGTCGCGCATGCCTCCTGAACTAGCCACAGATATCGCATGCTGGAAGTCTTCAACAATGGCTATAGCTTCACAGTGGATGGCCTGGAAAAGCAGTCATTTCTTTTAACTATGATTTAAACTTGCAGAATCCACTGCTGTGCAGAAAAGCTTTGATACTTGAAACAGCAAAACAGCTTGCTTGCTTACCATAGCCTCTAGGTATCGCAAGCGCTCTCTGCCCATCTCTTCACGGGCCTGAAGGAAATTGTGCCACCAGTAAGCACATTTTCTATGGATTGCCAACACATATGACAAATATGTGTATTATCTTTGAAGGTTTGCAGGTGCAATGGGGTAAATTTGTGCATATCATCTTCTAGGTTGTAGGCACAGGGGAGTACGTGTCTATAATCATGCAGCCACCTGGGGCAAATAGTAAATACATGTATAACCTACAGACGCTTAGGTCAAATACATTTATCATATCCTGAAGTTGCAGGCACATAGGATGGACACATCTATCATCTTCTAGGATTTGCAGGCACAAAGGGCATAAACATCTATCATCTTTAAAGCTTGCAGGCACATATGACATTTACAGGCACTAGGTTGTTACATTCATCATTTTCAGGGTTTGCAAGATCTGCAGCACATTTTTAGGTCACCATCTTTAGGGTTCACAAGTGTATAAACATAGGGTTTGCAGACACAAAGAGCATATAGGTGCAGCATCAACTTCTAAAATATGCAGGAATGTTCATCAAAAATGTGTCGTCTTTCTAGATTTGCAGGCAGGCAGAGCAAATGCGTGTATCGTCTACTAAGAATTTGCAGTCAGACAGAGCAAAAAATTGTATCATCTTGTGTACCATTTTTTAGCTTTTCAAATACATGCAGCACATGGGTGTGTAATCTTCAGGTTTTTACAGGCACAAGGAGAAAATGTGTGTTCCATTCTCTAGAATTGTGTGTAACGTTTCCGAGGGTTTCTCGGCACATAGACGAAGATAGAAAAATTGATACCTGAACAAGGTCAAGGTATGCAGATCTGGCGATAAGAGAACCATCAGCAGCCAGGCAATGGCGCTCGAGCTGCTCCAAGACGTTGGCAAGGCCAGGACCAAGCGGCTGCCCGATGGGAGGGTTGAGGATGGGCTTCACCATGGCAGCAATCAGTGGATCCGCAGAAGAAGTCCAAAGATACTTGCCCTGCAATCCTAGCACTGAAGTCTGACTGTACCCTGCATTTTAGTGCAAACTCCGCTCCCAGGCCCTAACACCTCCATCCTCGAGGTCGATCGGCTTTCCCCTGTCTTTCGTCGTTATGTTCAAAAACGTAACCTCGTCGTCGTATACTCCCACCAAAGCTGCTCGTTTCGTACACCAATTCGCGGCAAATTGTTTGTAAAACGACTAGCATTGTACGAAAACGTCGCTTTTTTCTGGTGAGCTCTTTTTAAGCATAAAATTGTGTATGGTGATGTTTGACGTAATTTTCATGCACACCTTCAAGGCCACCCCCTCTCTCTCTCTCTCTATATATATATATATGTAAAGGCCATGATCCACCCGAGTTCAAGTCCGACTGTTGGTCGTATATGCCCTCGTGTTGTATTCTATCAACGTTAATACCTCTCTCTCTCTCTCTACCCATGGTTGTCAAATGCTTTCATTTGCACTGATTTCAGTAACTCTCCTCGTCCAGCAGATAATACTTCTCATGTCTCACACATGTTGCAGCCTGAAGGAGAAGCACGAGATAACTTTATAGTGCAAACTAACACAGTTGATCTCTGGCTTGCTAATTATGGTAACCAACCGGACTATACTTTCAATCATAATGCGCTTGCCAATTACTGGGCTAGATTGGACAAATGGTACAAGTTGAATCTTCACGAATATGACATGTATATCTAAAATGTGGGTGGATCATTCCGCTTTGATATCAGATCATGCTCCCATGGTTGGGCATTTACTTTTATCATCTATCGTTTGATGTATTGTTGCCTCATAAACAATTGTTGACAGTCAACAATTCTTATCTCTCACATGCAATGTTCAAGCAAATGATGAAACTACAATTATGCCTCTCAAGCTGCAAATGATGGATGATATGAATGTTGCTTGGTTCCATTTTGTCATGAGAACGCAAGCGGTAATTACAAATTATGGTTGATGGTATATGTGCAAAGCTAAACACTATCGAAGTGGCTAGAGATACTTTACAAAACTTGCAAAAAAATATCACAAAATTCACCAAGGCTGCCCTTTGAGTGCCCTTTTATTTGCTATTCCCACTCATCCGTTGCTACTCACTCTTGACAAAATGGTTGCTATGGGGCAGCTCACATGTGTTTGCATTCCAAGAAATAAAGGCTTTCTAGCAGAGGCATATGCTAATGATACCTTCTTCATGCCACATAATACACCTTCTAATCTTACATGTATTATGGAAGTGCTAGACATGTATGGCAAGGTTGCTAGTTTACGCATAAATTTCTCAAAATCCAAATTGCTCCCAATAAAGAGAGAGAGAGAGAGAGAGAGAGAGGGGGGGGAGGGAGGGAGAGGGAGAGGGAGATAGTTAAGCATGTGATTGGGTGCTCCAAAGACTCAAATCAAAATTGAAATACTGGAAATTGTCTACATAGCCACTACATGTACAATTGTGCATAGCCCAATCGATAATTATGGCATATGATCAATTTTTTCTCCCATTAATCAACTAGGGAAAGGTGGATTTACACTTTTACATTATGGAAGCCATGGAGCTATTTTGGAAAACAAAGCCCATTAAGAAAGGCTCAAGGCTCCTCAAATATCAGTATATATGTTCACCTAAATCACATGGAGGTCTTAATATCTTGAATCTACATTTCCATGTGCTAGCGAGAAAGGCAACCCTGATTCCACCATTTCTAAAACAAAAACAACCTTGGACAGTAATGATGTCAACCTTGATGACCACTATGTCTACTTCTACATACGGTTACTAGATTCCCACTCATTTGGGATGTGATAGTTGGGAAATTTGAGGTTGAATTGCAGGCTACTCATATATCAACTGCATGCTGAAGGACTGGAAGCATATAATGTCCATTATTTCATGGCATGGTAGGGAAGCTCTTGAAGGCAATTCCATGCACTTGGAAAGTATTCATTGGTCCTCTCTACATCCTAAGTCTCTAGCCTTCCAAGAGCCTCAAAAAGCATATTCCCTTGCAAGATTTGACATAAATCAAATAGAAGATGTAGTGGATGATAGTGGCGTGGTGCTTTCTTTTTTACAGGCTTCTAGAAGATAAGAGCTTGGTATACATCATAGGCCAATATGAAGAAAGCTCAAAGATATGATGCATCCTCTTGAACGAGTGCCCCCTTTAGATCCGCATAATAGAATGCATGATTGGGCTTTCCAACATCCTGATGGAAGCTAAGTATGATTGCAAACGATTATCGTGCGGGCTCCATGTACCGTTGGGTTAGATTTTGGGCACTTTGGTCAATATTGCAAATGTGCAATGCTACCATGTTCAATCAGCCAAACTTTGATCCTTATCCCTTTTTGAGAGTGCATCTTAGACAGTCACTCCATGAAAGCCTTCGAATGGAGCATATTTCTCTTGCTAAGTTTGAGCTGTTTTCCAATGCTTTTGAGTTGATCCCACCTTGGGTTAACTCCTTGTAATATTTTTACATAATAGAAGCTTTATTTTCACTTAAAAAACAAGTAAGTGTGTGTGTGTGTGTGTGTGTGTGTGTGTGTGTGTGTGTGAGAGAGAGAGAGAGAGAGAGAGAGAGAGAGATCTCATGGTGTGTGTGGAGAGGAGACAGAGAGAGGGAGGAGGCAAATAAGCAATGGTAAGAGAGAGAAAAAGTATTAGGTTTTATGAGGGAGCGAGAAAGGGCATGCATATGCACAACCAGTCCTTGGTGTGTGTGGAGAGAGAGAGAGAGAGAGAGAGAGAGAACCATTGCCCTCCACAAAGCATCTATTTTCTTGAATTCCATTCCTTTACCTTTGTGGTATAGAGATCTCATGGTGTGTGTGGAGAGGAGACAGAGAGAGGGAGGCAAATAAGCAATGGTGAGAGAGAAAAAGTATTAGGTTTTATGAGGGAGCGAGAGAGGGCATGCATATGCACAACCAGTCCTTAGTGTGTGTGTGTGGAGAGAGAGAGAGAGAGAGAGAGAGAGAGAGAGAGAGAGAGAGAGAGAGAGAGAGAGAGAGAGAGAGAGAGAGACATTGCCCTCCACAAAGCATCTATCTTCTTGAATTCCATTCCTTTACCTTTGGGGTATAAAGGTAATCCAAATTAAAGAGGGGTAGTGTTTTTATGTCTTTATCATTTTATGAATTGTTGTTACATTTTTCCTCCCAACGCATTATCTTCAAAACGAATATTATGTGATGCATTCTTATAATGAGGCTTATCTAAATCCTTTATGATGCTATAGCCAATCATCTCATTAAAGTGTGCATGTTTGTTTGCTTTAAATCTCTACACATTCTAAATTCACTACATGCCCTTTTTTATCCCATCCTATGTACTTTTTGATGAGTTTATCAATTGCAATGATTGACTAGGATTCATGCAATGATTGACCTTGCATAAATCTTAGTCAACATTTGATAATGTAGATGGAAAATTGAACCTCCTCTTTCCAATAAGCAACTTCCAACTAGGCATTCTTCTTTTGAATTCATGAAAATTCTTCATTAATATCATCTCCACCTACTAATATTGTCCTACTCAAGAACTTTGAAGATGATATTTGGATAATGTGTGATTGCCTCATCATTAGACACCTTTTGTATCCTTCCACAATCACTCTTTTGCTTCCATGGTTAGAACTTCAATTGGCTCTTCATGAGCTTCAACATTTTTGGTTTTCTAGGATGTGCTCCCGTGCATACTGCTACCCTCACCTCCTGCTGGTAATTCAAGAAGGTCTAATAAAATAGGAGAAATGTACCCAATAGAAGATGCAACTTGGAAAGTGAATCTTCAATCCCAGTTCTCTAGCTCTCTTCTTCAATTTTGACATATTTCTACATTATGGAATCTAAAATTTATATAACCTAGTAATTATTTTACACTTCCATACAAGCATTCAAGTAACCCTAAGGTGAGTCATGTGTTATGAGACTAACAGGAAACATTAAGGTAAGACTAGGAAAGATTATTTATATGTAAAAGGTTGCATATAAATAAGGTTCAAGGGATTTCAAATAGGAAATACCTGAGCAATGGTTAATAGGCATTAAAGTTAAAGTAAAAAGGGAAGTAGATGGTGCATAATGGAAGCCCAAGGGACATAGAAGTAGGCACCCCCTTCTAGGGGTCGCTGAAGAGGCATTGAACAAGGAAAAGGTAATATCTAGCCATTGAAAGTTCAAGGGGCTGAAGTTAGAAGGTCATGCACCACTTAGGCCCATATAAACATGAGTTTAGGGACTATTTGGGATATGGTTGGGTGAGAATCAAAGTATTAGTCTTACAAGTTCTCAAGCTTATAATGCAAGGAGCATTATATTGGTATCAGAACCAAGTTCTTTCTCTTCCATGTTTCCATTGAGCTACTCATTGCTAACTCTAATGTCTACTCCTTAATCTCTTTTCTATTAATTTTCATAAGCTAATCTCTATATTTCTCAAATCTTCTCCATACAAAATACCTCTTGCATAATAAATTGGGTTCTACATGGAGCAAGTGGATTACAAGACAACCTTGAAGGATCTTTGAAGCAAATATCAATAGGAGGAATCAACGGAATTGTTTGTTCACATCATTGGGGACATTTCATGATTACCCAACCAAGGAAGGTCATTGTGTTGCATTTTTTTTTGCTTTGTAAGAAATTTTCCATTTTGCTTAGTGTTAGAGTAAATGGCTTCTCAAGGTGGGAAAGATGAAATTGGTGAGAAGGGGGAAAACCAAATGTCCTCTTTCCACATATAGAAGAGGATATTACAAAACCAAATGAAATAGATATGCAAGATTTAGACCTTAATGATTATGAGGATATAGAAATGAAAGAAAAAATCTCTAATATATCTTAGCTTCTTGATGAGAGGGGAAGGATTGGGAGAAAAATATACTTATAAATATTGGTGAGGGAAGGAAAAAAACTCTAGAAAAAGGGTTGAATAAAAACATAATTAAAGAAGGTCCCAAAACTAGAGACCAGGGTATGATATTCAAAGATTTAAAGGCACCCACTTTTAGTGGAGAAGAGAAAGAGAGAAATAAAGATACGGTCCATATTTTTCTATAAAAATGGTAAGATTTGCATCTTTTAAGAAACGTGCCTGATCATAACCGCCCTATTGAAGCTAGCCTATCCTTGCAAGATAAATTTAGCTTATAAGTGGTGGATGAGTTCAGCATAAGCTAGACAAGCGCCCGATTCTTGGGATTCATTTAAGGAATTATTCTTAAAGGAATATCTTCCTGAAAATGAAGAAGACTGAAATTGGGAGGAGTGGAATAATTGTTCTATGGAACAAAAGAATTTAAATCTCACTCAATACATAGCTTGCTATAGAGAAATTGTCTTAAAGCTTAAGGGAATAGACAATTTTCAAAAAGTAAGAGGCTTCATTAGAGGTCTAAAAAAGGAGTACAAGAAGGAAGTTCGCTCCAAAGAGCTAAAAACTTAGATGAGGCTATAAATTTGTAAAAAATTTTGATAATACCATGGGTAATGGTAATCATAAAGAAAATGATAAAAATTTCCATATAAACCTCATGAAGAAAATTTTGGCTCTCAAAAAAGAAAGGGTTTTTTCTTTAAAAAGGAAAAACCTTCAAAAAAGTAGAAATCCAATCCTAGTAAGTTTCTAAAAAAGCAAGATTTTGAGCGAGCAGTTAAAGAAAAACTTTGTTTCTCTTATCTTGAGCCGGGACATGATAAAAGAAATTGTTCTAAGTCCCAAGGACAAGAACTTACTGGGAACGATAATGATAAGCCTAAAGGAAAAACAATACACACTTGAATTATTTTCATTAGGGAAAGCACTTTTGAGAAGCTATTTGCATGATACACTAACATTTGAGCATAAAGGAAAATTTATTACATTGCAAGGAGAGAGCACAATGTACCATCTTCTCCTTTGATATGTAATTGAGGTCCAAAATCTTCATCAAGATAATGAAATAGAATAATTATTTTTGTGTTATTCAATGCCTCAATTTAAAAATCATTGAAAGGTTTGATTTAAGTATTTGTTAAGTAAATAATTCTTCTTTGAACAATTTATTAGAAGAATGTAAAGATGTTTTTTCGGAAACATTGCCAAAAGGTTAACCTCTAGATAGAGGAATAAATCATCCCATAGAAGTTTTAAAGGATTCAAAGCCAACTAGTAAGGCCCCTTATGGAGTAAGTTTGACTGAAAGACAAGATGTTGGCTGAATATTTAGAACAAGGCTTTATGAGGCCAAGTAAGTCTCTCTAGACTTCACCAATATTATTGGTGAAGAAAAAAGATGGATCTATGCGCTTGTGCATAGATTATTGTGGATGAAATGTAATCAAAATAAAAAATAAATTTTCTATTTATAAGATAGATGTTTTGTTTGATAAACTCAGAGGTACTAAATATTTTAGTAAGATAGATTTAAGGTCTAGATATCATCAAGTAAGAATTAGAATTGAACATGTGCCAAAAACAACATTTAGGACATCTTTTAGACACTTTGAGTTTTTAGTTATGCCTTTTGGTCTAGCTAATGCTCTCGCTACTTCTATGACCATGATGAATAATATTGAGCACCTTAGAAAATTATTTCAATTATCGAGGAAAAATAAATTATTTGAAAGTAAAAAGTTGAACAAAGCTCGAAGTAACTATTCAACTTGTGAAAAAGAACTATTTGCAATTGTGTATGCTCTTAAAAAGTGGCCTCATTATTTGTATGGTACCAATTTCGAAGTATTGTCTGACCATGAAAGTCTTAAATGGTTAAGTACTCAAACGAAGTTAAAAGGTAGGAAGGCTAGATGAGCTGAAATCCTATAAGAGTTTGATTTTTTAATCCAATATAGAAAAGAAAATTTTAATGTCGTGTGGCAAATGCTCTAAGTCGAGCACCCATGATAAATGAGTTTAACTCAACTAGAAAGTGAGTTGTTGGCTCACTTAAAAGAAAAATATGCTAATGACCTTAGCTGTCAAGTAGTTTGGAATTACTTGATTAAAAAAGATAACTCTCAAATAGAGAGTAAAGAAAATGCAGCTAGATAGTGATAAAAGGGTGTCACTTAAAAACGATAGTGGTTCAAAGGAATCACTTAAAGAAGGGTCAATAAGCAAAAAAGATCATTGGAGTTTTTTTCCCCATCAATAATGGGTACTTGTTATATAAAGGTCGCATTTGTGTACCCAAATAAGAAAATATTCTTGAGAATGGGTACTTGTTATATAAAGGTCGCATTTGTGTACCCAAATAAGAAAATATTCTTGAGAATGGGTACTTGTTATATAAAGGTCGCATTTGTGTACCCAAATAAGAAAATATTCTTGAGAATATTTTACTAGAATGTTGTGACCATCCAAGTGCGGGGCACCCGAGAATTTTTAAGACCTGTGCACTTGTTAAAGATAGTTTTATTGGACAAGTTTAAAGAAGGATGTCCAAAATTATGTTATAAAATGCCGTAAGTGCCAAGTCAATAAAGCTGAGTGCCTAAAAGTAGGTGGAATATTACAACCACTACAAATACTTGAGGGTAAGTGGAAAATTATTTCTATGGATTTTATAGTGGACTACCCCGAACAAGTAGAGGGCATGATTCAGTGTGGGTAGTAATGGATAGGTTAAACCAATTGTTGGTACAATTTATACCAACTAAAAAAGAAGTAAAAACACTAGAATTGGCGAGAATGTTTATCCATCATCTATACAGATTATATGGATTGCCAGCAGACATAGTAAGCGACCAAGATACAAAGTTTACAAGCCATTTTTTGAAAGAAGTGTTCAAAAAGTTGGACACCAAACTTAGTATAAGTACTTCTGAACATCCACAAAGTGATGGATAGACAGAAAGGGTTAATCCAGTGCTAGAAGATATGCTTCAGGCATATGTTAATCATAAGCAAAACAATTGGGATGAGTATATTCCATTATTCAACTTTGCTTATAATAGTGCTAGATATTCTGCTACCGATTTTAGTTCATTCATGATAATGTATAGATTTCAACCTAGAGCACCCATAGCAGTTGGATTACAAAAAGAAAAATTGTAGAGTGTAAAAGACTTTCTTAAAGACATGCAAGACATGTTAAACACTACAAGAAGCAACGTTAAAAAAGTGCAAGATCGTTCTATTAGTTATGAGAAAGATAAAAGAAGACCAATTAATTTTGAAGAAGGTGATTTAGTTTATGTAAAGGTTTCTAAAACGTCAGAAACTTAAAAAAGTGGAAAAGTTCCAAAGTTAAGTCCAAGGTATTGTGGTCCTTATACAATACTTTAATAAGGTTGGAAGTGTAGCTTACAAGGTAGCTTTACCTGAAGGATCCAAAGTACATCTTGTGTTTGATGTTAGTAGACTGAAACACAAGATGGGAAACAATGATAACATCATTGGAAAAGAAGCAACAGTTGATTTTATAGAACTACCTATTCTTCCGCATGAGCCTAAAAAGATTCTCGAATATTGAGAAAAGAAAACTAGACATTCTGTGTTTAAAGAATGTTTAGTAAAGTGGAAAGATAGACCAGAAGAAGGATCAACTTGGAAAAGAGTGGCTACAATAAAGAAAAGGCTTCCTATGTTTGTTTTCAAGGATGCAAACTTTTCTTTTAAGGGGGAGGAAATGTTATGAGACTGACAGGAAACACTAAGGTAAGAATAGGAAAGATTATTTATATGTAAAAGGTTACATATAAATAAGGTTCAGGGGATTTGAAATAGGAAATACCTAAGCAATGGTTAGCAGGCATTAGAGTTAAAGTAAAAAGGGAAGTAGATGGTGCATAATGGAAGCCCAAGGGACACAGAAGTAGGCGCCCCCTTCTAGGGGTAGTTGAAAAGGCATTGGACAAGGAAAAGGCAATGTCTAGCCATTGAAAGGTCAAGGGACTAAAGTTGGAAGTGTTATGGAAATGTGAATTGTGGAATTATTTGATATTTTATGTGGTATTTATAGTACACTCATTTGCCACACAGTCGTGAGACTGGCTACGCGCGAGAGCGTGGAGAAGTGGTCGCATTGTGATGGGCAGCTAAGAGAAATTTAATGTGTCTTGTGTTTTTGGTGAGTAGATCAGTGCATGGAGTAGCGTGGGTGTGATGGATTTTGGTCGATGCGCGGTCATCGGGTTTTGTTGTGTGCCGATGGTCGCCCACCCATAGTTTCATTTAATTAAATTTCTACACTTTGAATGTAAATAGCCAAGCTTGGAGACCAAGTTACTTTTTGATATTAATAGCCCAAAGTGGAATGTATCAAGTTATTTTTTAAGCACTTGCTTTTTGCTAATAAATAAATACTTGCATAAGGAAGCGTGCTCACTCATGCATGGGGGGAGATTGAACCCACTTTTCTTGTTGTGCACAATTGGCTATTTATATTCTTCTTGTCTTCTTGCAAAGCTTTTGGCTATGGTGATGGTGGTTAATGCACAACATTTGTATTAGAGCTAATACATGTTGTACAACAATGGGACAACACACAAGAAACAGCTGGCACAACACTAGTCACACCAAGGACATAAACAGCTGGCAACACATCAAGGACATAAACAGCTGGCAACAGTAGACATAATCGGTGGGCAACAAAAAGCCGCCACGTAGCATGCGCCAAGAGCCAACCACACAACCACAAGAGCACCATATGAAATAACCACGGGGATATAGTTCAACGGTGCATACATAAGCTTAACACACACAGCTTGCGCGAGTGAAAATGCAACGCAATGACCCAACGCGTAGACCAAGTAACATGAACAATAGATAGCTGATGAAAGTAGCCGTGAGTGATGACAACATCAAGGCCAAGGCAACACATGTGTAGTCATGCTACATCATTGAAATGGAGGGCATTAGTTTGTAGGAGAGCGTCAACATCAGCACACAAACTCTCTTTCTCTTCTTCAAGTTATCACATCAACATCAATAAACAAGCGCCAAATCAAGAACATAAACCACACATGACATGCGGGTACGAGAGCTAGCGCGTGCAACCCTCAAAGGAGAGATATAACCGTTCTCTCAAGGAGAGATACATTAGCCACGCCAGCGCCATAGGCCGCCGACGTTTGCGCCGTTTTCTACAAAAGCAATATAGCCGACAACCAAGATTTTTTTTGAGAGAATATATATATATATATAAACACTAGAGAAGTATATCTCTCTCTCTCTTCTCTATTTGAAAGGAAATTGGAGAATGAGGAGCACCTCGTCCAACGCCTGCACCTCGTTGCAACACAACTCCGACATGGATACCCCTTTGCATGATGCTTACTCTGGAACAAAAAATTTATTTATTGCAACAACTTCAAGATGTTGAACGCTAATTACAAAACCACATCAAATGACTGTGGGACACGGATGCAAAGGACGACCGAATTGCTAAAATTTTGCGAGCCATGTTCAACACTCAACAAACCCGCAAAGAACAAAAGATAAGTTGTTGCTCCTTTACTTTTTGTCGCTTTGATGGTTGCAAAGATGGGAAAATTGTTTTATCATGGTTGAGTCAATTTGATGACTACTTTGCCGAAGAAATTTTTTCCAAGCGTGACAAAATCAAGTGTGCCACCAACCACATGAATGATAAAGTTGCTTTATGGTGGAATGTGCTCTGCAATAGCATTGATTGTCCTACCACTTGGGCCTTGTTCCAAGAGAAGGTAAAAGAATCATTCTTACCACCTTAGTTTCATCTTCACGTGCGCATGGTTAAATCTCTCATGGATTGAAGATGAAAACGTGAGTTAATATATTGAGCATTTTTGGCAATGCCTCTTACTCCTTCGCATGCTTAAAGACGTGCCTGAAGATTCACTTCAACACAAATACGAAGATGGCCTTCAACGTGGTATACAAGCCAAAATCAACACTTTGAAGTCCTCTTTGCTCTATGAAGCAATTTCTTTTGTTGACGACACGTTTCGATCTATTGCCTAGATGGTTTGCTCTTCTCAAAAGGCTACTCAATTTCGACAACCACAAGCAGCAACTCAAAATCGACAATCGTCTTGGGTAACAAACAATCATAATTTTCGTAAACCTTTTGTTACCCATGCACTAACACTTTTAACAACACTCGTGTACCCACTTTTCCAAATAAAAATGTATCTAATGTGGCTAATTCCAAGCCAAATGATAAAAATTTAAAGCCCTAGCATAGCCACAATAGCGCGCACGCACCATGTGTTGATTTGCAGCACAAATATCCCATCTTTTGTTATAAATGCCATAAACTGGGCCATAAACAGTCTCAGTGCCCTTCTAAGCTTTCAAAGGACAACCCTTCATCAGTAAAACTCCACTATATTGAAGAGGATAGCGCTATTGATGATCTCGATTTCGCTCCAAATTGGAGTGAAGACGCTCTTCAATCCAAGGTGAACAACACAAAATCTATTGATCCAGGCATGCTTCCCTCGCTACATGCTTTATTATGAATGAAAGGTCATATAAATGGTTCTAAAGTATGTGTTTTACACGACAATGGTAGTTTACATGACTTCATCTCTGAAAAACTTGTTAAGAAACTCCAACTTGAAACTTCTCCTTCTGCTTATAAAGTTAAATCTACTTTTCAAGGAACTAGGTACAATGGCACACGTGAAATAAAACATCTCAAAATTTCTATTGGTCCTTATAAGGAAAAACGAACTTTTCTTATTGCACCTCTGCACTCCACACAGATATCATTCTTGGTATGCCATTTAGACACCAACATAATCCACATATTGATTATCATACACACACTATGTCTTTCAATTTCAATAATCAATCTCTCTCTTTATCTAGTCACTATTCTCTTGAAATGTTTCCACTCGTCTCTCACACACAAGCATGTTGTGCATTAAGGAAACATGAGAAAGCATACGTGATTTATGTTAATGAAGTCGAAAAGAAAGAATCTTCTCTCTCACCACCACAACAAAAATTTCTTGCTTCTTTTACCGATTGTTTTGTGGATGACTATCCTCCCCATCTACCCCCTTCTCATGGTGGTGACTTAGACCATAAGGTAGAACTTTTTCCAGGCATTCAATTGCCTCACAAAGCACCATATAGACACAGCCCTTTGCACCAACAAGAAGTGCAATGTCAGGTAGGTGAATTGCTTGACAAAGGTCTCATTCGTCCTAGTAGCTTCCCATTTGGTGTGCCTATCTTACTTATGCAAAAAAAAGAATAAAACCTTTAGGATGTGCATAGACCATAGAGCACTAAATAAAGTGACTGTTGAGAACCGCTACCCAATCCCTAGAATTGATGACCTCTTAGATAAATTGAAAGGTACAAGTGTATTTAGTAAAATTGACTTAAAGTTTAGGCATCATTAAATCCATATAGATCCTGCTAATATCTTCAAGACTGCTTTCCGTACACACAATCAAGACATTATGAGTTCGTTGTTATGTCCTTCGGTCTTACTAATGCTCTTGCCACATTTTCACGAATGATGAACAAAATTTTTATAGATTATCAAAACTTTGTGATTGTTTTCTTTAATGATATTCTTGTTTAGAGCCATTGTGAAGAAGAACACAAGGATCACTTAAGTGTTGTCTTTGATTTGTTACTGGAAAATCAATTATATGATAACCCTGACAAATGTTCTTTCTTGCAAATTGAGATGGAATATCTAGGCCATATTGTATCGGGGCCGATGGTATTCGAGTAGACCCTAAGAAAGTCCAGACCATTTAAGACTGGCCTACTCCTAAAAATGCCCATGAAGTTAGATCTTTTCTAAGTCTAGCAGGTGTTTTTACTACAAGCTGGTAAAGAATTTATTGCTCATTGCTCTCCCATTGACTATCTTACTTTGCAAGAAGATAGTTTTTTGATGGCGTAACAAGCAGCGGAAGTCCTTTGAAACTTTGAAGTACTTATTGACCCATGCACTTATTCTATAACTCCCAAACTTTGATCGTCCTTTCTTTTTAGTTATCGCAACAGATGCTAGTGGATCTGGCATAGGCACAGTCCTCATGCAAAATGACCATCCCATAGCTTATGAGAGCTGCAAGCTCAAACCCAATGAGGCTAAGTATAGTACCTATGACAAGGAACTTTTGGCTATTGTCCATGCCCTCAACATATGGAAGCATTATCTCATGGGATCTGAGGTACTAATAAAGACGGATCAACAGGCTATCAAGCACTTGTTGACCCAATCTTTAATATCGGATCGCCACATCAAATGGGCTTCTTTATCCAAAATTTTCACCCTATGATCCAATATCAACCAGGCCACATTAATGTAGTTGCAGATGCTCTAAGTCGCAGACCTCTTAATGATAACAAAAGTTATGTTTGCAATTCTAATTCATTTGATGAGCTTAAACATGCTTATTTGAATAATGTGTCTACTATTCAAGTGCAATTTTTCGATGCCATGATTGACTCATATGATTTTGTTCTTTCAAAAGAGACTTTGCATCACTGCACCATTTAGAGAACTAGCCATACCTAAGATGCATGCTCTTGCATATATGGGACAGAGGAATTTAACCCACATTAGCTGCACATGTAAAGAATATTTCTTTTAGCATGACATGAAACATGACATTGCAAAATTCGTGTCTAAATGTATTGTTTGTCAAAGAATTAAACACCATCATGGTAAATCTTTTGGTCTTTTAATGCCTCTACCTATTTCCAAAGATCCATGGGAAGAGATTTCAATGGACTTTATTACTGGTTTGTCGACTATATCCTCTCTTAAAATGACATGATATGGACCATAGTTAATAGATTTAACAAGTAAGCATACTTTGTACCTTGCAAGAAGACCCTGTCTGCCCCTCAAGCTGCTAAGCTATTCATTAAGACTATCTTTCCTCACACCATGGCTTTCCCAAAGTCATTCTCTTTGACTGAGATGGCCGCTTTTGTAATCATTTTTAGGTTGCTTTGTTCAAGAACTTAGGTTTTAAAATGGACTTTACATTTGCTTTCCATCTAGAAAGCAATGGCCAGACTAAAGCTACCAATAACACCATTATGCATCTTCTTAGATCCTACACTATTGATTGACCCTCTAATTGGGATCAACATTTGCCTCTACTTCAATTTGCTTACAACAATACCCCCCATTCGGCTACTGGTCGAGCTCCCTTTGAAATCATCTATGGCAAGAAACTTCTCATTCTTGTCTCTACCATAACTAGTGATGTTCCAACAGTGCTGACACTTTAGCCCATGACCACACTACTATTCTTGCTGAAGTCACTAAATCTATTAAGCGAGCACAATTGAAATACACCGCTCAAGCCAACAAGAAATGATAACCAATGAAATTCAAAGAAAATGATATAGTTTGGCTTCGGATAGAGAAAAGACGCTTAAAGAATATTGCCAAGCATCCTAAGATCAAGTTGGCTCCTAGATTTTATGAATTAGAAAAAAGCAAAAAGAGAATGAGAGAATCGAAACTCTCCATCAAGAGAGAGGGTGTGAGAGCATCAAAACTATCTAGCAAGAGCGGATACATCCTATATAGTTATTTCTATTTCAAATTTGCATGTTCGAGTCCTTGTAAGATTTTTCATGGTTAATGTTAGTGAATTTGCATATTTCAGTCCTTGTAAGGTTTTTCATGGGGTTAATGTTTAGTTCATATCTTTACTAGTTAGTGAATTTCAGTTTTCACAAACTTTGCACTTCTATTTAATGAGATGATTTGAATTTTAACAAACTTATAGTTTTTTTACGTGTATGTGTGTGTGTGTGTGTGTGTATGTGTGTGTGTGTGTGTGTGAGAGAGAGAGAGAGAGAGAGAGAGAGAGAGAGAGAGAGAGAGAGAGATGTAAGCATCTACGAACATTTACGGTTTAATTTTCCTTAGTAAAATAATTTATGTTCAACACATATAAGAGGTTGAGCAAAGCATGGACGTTGGTAACTCTACGCTACTCACTCACATGGGGGGTGGTGCCAATTGTTATAACTTCATGAGTTTTTATGTCTATTGACTATTACTTAAAAGGCCCGCTATCATAGGTCTTTTAATTATCTAAGTTTTCAATCAATGTCGCCTTTGAGCTACCCCCCCTCCCTTCTCCCACCTTTGTTTCTCCTATGACCCCAACAATAAACTTACCTCAAGAGGGGGACCTTTTTTTGGTGAGCATTTGGCGAGATGAGCCTTTTTTTGGCAAGATTTGGTTCCACTTATGTGGAATACTTTGATGATGTGGTAGTTGAAGTGGTAGTTGAAGTGTCCATGTCAATGTGTAATGAGTCCATGTCATCCATATGGCATGGACATACATAATATGTGGAACATGTATCATCCACATCATGGCTATGCATGATGTTAGATCATGGCCTTGGATGATCCATATGTGATCCGTACATATGGTCTTCTCATCACAGTGTGTACCATGGACATACATGAGTCATCCACATGATGGCCATACATGATGTCATAGATCATCTCCTTGGATGGTCCATATGTGGTCAATATATATGGTCTTCTCTCATGGTGTACTCTGTATAGTCCATCTGTATAGTCCATGTGATCTACATATGGCCAAAATAGGCTTCTATACGCTTCTTCATGTGGTGTCCTTTGCTACATGATCCATGTGGTCTCTTTGTCCATGGTCGAAACGGCTACCATGCTCATAATTGTCTCAATGTAGTCTATATACGGTCTATATGTCTCGTACGTGGTCAGAACAGGGCTATATATATGAGGAGTCTCATACATTATTGTCAAGATGGCTGACAGAACTGTTAGCAAACCTATTGGGATGTTACGAGATTTAAAGATCAAGGTTCTTAAACATGGGGTTAAACATACCATCATTGTTATAGACTTTTCCAAACAACCCAAATCATATGAAATGATCTTAGAACGTCCATTCATAAGAGAGGTGAAGATGGTACATGACTGGTCTAAGAACCATGTATACCTTCGATTTGATGATTCCATCACCAGTGTTGATCTTATGAGATTGACCGCTTGCAGGACTTTTTGAAAACCATTTAGACACCGCCACTTATTTAGCCCCATTGCAATACTGCTATACTTTGCAGAGAAGAGACTGATGTGGGGAAGGACCCAACCCACAAGGATGCGACAAACAAGCTATTGAGCTTGAAGATGATTTGAATTGGATACATATGATGGCTACAATTGATAAATGGGGAATCAGAAGATCTACATGGGCTACACCTGATGGGTGGTGAGGAGCTCCCTAAGGTTGTGCCCACTACAAATGATTCGGGCTCCACTTTTTGATGCCGAGGGGATTGGTATAGTGAACGAAGTCCACATGGAATACATAAGCACCAGTGGTGGTGATGAGAATTCTGAAATAGAGATCGAAAATGACACCAACTCCTCAATTACTGCAAGCAAAATAGACCTAAGAACATTAAAAGAAACTGTAGGGAGTAGCTCTGAATCTGATATTGATTTCCTCAATTACTGCAAGCAAAATAGACCTAAGAACATTAAAAGAAACTGTAGGGAGTAGCTCTGAATTTGATATTGATTTCCAATCTGAAGAAAGGGATGAAGTTCTTCAAAACATAGGAGCATCTTTGAAAATGGTAGAGACGTAAATGCTATGCAACCAATCATCATAAAAGGCTACGAGAGAGGACAACTACCACCCAATGGCTGTAATATGTGGGTGCATTTGATGCACATCGCAAGTTTATTGACAATTGGGGAGAGGAATTACAAAAAGTTATGTATTGCAATGTAAGGATTGCTTTGCATGGAATTACCATGATATGAAGGGAGTACCTACTGAGGTTGTGTAGCACACAATCCCCATGGTACTAAATGCTAAACCTATCCATCAGTGACCTTATCCAATGAATCCAAAGTATGCTAACATTGTTAAAGAAGAGAATGATAAGCTCATCGAATGTGGATTCATCTATGAGATTGAACATTAAGATTAGGTGTCACTCATTGTGGTTGTGCCAAAAAAGAATGGAAAATTATGAGTATGTGTTGATCTCAAAAAGGTCAATGCAGTAATAAGATGAAATCATTACCCCTTACTGTATTCAAAACACGTACTCGAATGAGTAGCTAGCAAGGAAGCATACAACTTCTTAGATGGGTATTCCAGATATAACCAAATTTTCATTGCTCGGGAGGATCAAGCAAAAACTACTTTTGTTATAGAACACGGAGTTTATGCTTATAGAGTTATGCCATTTGGCTTAACAAATGCACTGGCCACATTCCAACAGCTTATGAACATTGCCTTTAAAGATTTTTAAAGGATATTTCTTAAAGCTTTCTTAGATGATTTGTGCATTCATTCGTCATGGAAAGAGCATTTATCCTACTTACAAAAGGTATTTGAATGATGAAGACTTTATAGCCTATCTTAAAATCCATTCAAATGCCAATTCTGGATTAAACATAGAGTCATCTTAGGACATATAGTGTCCAAAAATGAGATTTTCACACATGAGAGTAAAATTAAAATTATCTTGGAATTACTCCCACAAATGCATTACAAGGGAGCCCAAAGGTTTATGGGACATGTAGGTTACTATAGGCAATTCATCCTCTTCTATGTTGAGATTGTACATCCTTTTTACAAGCTTCTCATTATATTCAAGTGGACAAAAGAATGCCAACAAGCCTATGATACGTTGAAGCAAGATTTGGCTAGTTCTCCCATACTACGAGTGCCAAACTAGGATGATATCTTCCATGTGCATATTGATGCTTTTAACTTTGCAATTAGATGTGTCTTAGCCTAGCCAGGTAAACACAAACTAGAATATCCTATAAGTTTTACTAGTCGATAGTTATGTGAGGCTGAGATGAATCATACCACCATGGAGCATGGAAGGTTTAGGAGTGGTATATGCCTTTTAAGAAATTTTGACATTACCTTCTAACTTTGCAAACACAAACTAGAATATCCTATAAGTTTTACTAGTCGATAGTTATGTGAGGCTGAGATGAATCATACCACCATGGAGCATGGAAGTTTTAGGAGTGGTATATGTGAGGCTGAGATGAATCATACCACCATGGAGCATGGAAGGTTTAGGAGTGGTATATGCCTTTTAAGAAATTTTAGCTAATAAATTTGTTTTCTATGTTGATCATCAAGCCTTGCTGTACCCTAGCAATAAACCTTACTCCTTAGGGAGAATCACTAGGTGGTTGTTGATTCTTCTTGAATTGGATTTCCTAGTGGTGGTATGGCCTGGCATGAAACATGTCATAGATGATCATCTATCTCGTGTACCTATTGGTGGTGAAGCACCAACTGGAATAGATGATAATCTACCTAATGCTACACTGTTTAAAGTTGAGGCTATACTAGATTGGAGTGAGAAAAATTGTTAACTTTCTAGCTAATGGTTTTCTAGAGGTAAAGAAGCTAAGGAAAGATCTAGCAAGGAAGTTGCTTAAAGAAGGAGAAACTTAACAATTAATTGTTGGAACTCTTTATAGAAGAGGTAAGGATGATATATTGAGATGCTGCCTCAAGGAGGATGAATACTTACACATTATTGAACAAGCACACCAAGGGGTAGCTGATGGACACTTCACAGGAGATGTTACGGCAAGAAAATTACTCCAATTGGGGTACGCTCTTCAAGGATTGTACACTATTTGCCAGAGGATGTGATGAGTGCCAACAATGTGCTAAACCACAAAAGAATGACATGATGCCCTTGCACCCTATTAAAGTTATAGAACCCTTTATGAAATGGGGCATTGATTTTGTGGGATGCATTAGTCGAGATACACATAGCATCCAAGCAAGGTACATTTTAATAGTTACGGATTATGTCACGAAATGGGCTGAAGCAAGAGCTTCATGAAAAGTGGATTCTATGGCAATAGCTAAGTTTCTTTATGAAATTATCATTACCTACTTTGGTTGTCCTTTTGAGCTGGTGAGTGATCAAGGGAAACACTTTATAAATGATGTAATCCAACATCTCAACACAACGTTCATGATCTCACATCACAACTACTCCATACTACCTACAAGCAAATGGTCAAATTGAGAGCACCAACAAAGTCCTTATTTCCATATCAAAAATTGTTGAATCTCAATGCAATGATTGGGAATTTAGGCTCACAACATCTCTATGGGCTTACAGAACCTCTAACAAAGTTGCAATTGGTTGCACGCCATTTAAAATGGTATATGGGGTTGAGGCGGTGATGCCTTGGGAATTCATGATACCTAGCTTAAGGGTGGCAGTGAACGAGAGACTTGAGGGTAACATGTTGGGCGATCGGCTGTTCATTCTTGAATAGCTGGAGGAAGAAAGATAAATTACAGTGTAGAACATGCTAATAGACAAGGATCGATGAAAAAAGTGGTTTGATAATAATCTTAAGGATAAAATAATAACAATGAGGGAGACTGTACTTATGTATGGAGTTTGCATGAAAAAAGAAACTAAGATTTACCAGAAAAGAACCATTTGAGTCTCCAAAATAACACCTCAAGGTACCATGCATGTTGAAACCCTTGACGGGGATAAAATCGTTGGCTTCCTTAATGGTAGTAAATTCAAAAAGTATTATTGTCCTCTTATCGCGAAGAAGATTTGCGGGTCGCACATGATAAGAAGGTAGCTAAGGAGAAAGTAGAATCAAAGAAATCTTAAGCTCGATAAAAAGCTAAAGAAAGGAAAACCCGATAGTAGCAACGACGAGAGGCTATCCTTAATTCTACACAACTTTGTGGGAGAAGTTGAAGGCAATACATAGGAGCACATAGCACCTCTACGAATGCTCGTTCAATTTCCTAGCCCTTATGATAAAGTTATCTATAATGCATTGCTTGATAAGGGGGATAGCCATAATCTTATTTCCTTCAATGCATGGAACTAGTTAGGAAAACCTTAACTCATTGATATCTCTTTATAGGTGAAAGGTATCCATCCCAAGGTTCTTACGCTACTGTAAATAGAGACATATTGTGATGGGAACAACCACCTAGTGGGAGACTTCTTGGTTATGCCTACAAGAACATTACATGAAACGGTAATGCTTGGTCGCACATGTATGAAGGCTACTAGATGTATGATTGACTAGTAGTCAACAAGGCAAGTCTCTGTGTGGGTGAAGCCTTGCTAAACATTCTACTTATAAACCCCTACCACCTCTCACTCTTGTCGAGTCGTAAATGAGGAGGAAGCTTCAACATCCACAAAATTGAAGGGAAATCCCTCCACTATCTTAGGAACTCTTGATTCTTTTACTTTCACACGGAAAACACCTCTATGTGAGAAGGACAAGCAAATATGATGGGCTAAAAAGTGGCAACCCAGATCTACCTTGAAATGGGTTCCCAAGATCTCTCAATGTATGCCACCTCAATTGACTAAACAAAGAAGGCCTCAACATAATAATTGGTCCAAGAAATCCAAATTACAAGTTACCCAAAAATGGATACCAAAATGCTTACTCTACGGAGGGTAACCATTGTATTTGGATATCAAAATATAAATGTATACCACTAGCCTCACTTCCATTTACAAATTCCCAAGTCTCCTCAGCAGTGATAGCTTCAGTAGTCCCAATTCCAACAAAGGGAAGACTATTGTTGTAAGGGAGCCTTCACCACCACCAACACCTAAACAAGTATGTATCCCAAACAAAGAGAAACCCTATCACACGAGTGATTGATGGTAAAGGTTCTATATCACAAATTGTTACAAAACCATTGTTGGCTATCCTAGCCCCAAGCCCATTGGTTTCCCTAGAGCAGCTGTAGGTACAAATTTCCTTGCCACAAGTGTCAAATCCATTAGTCATCTATAAGGGAGAACCCATAAGCTCCATCTGGTCTTATGAAAGCCCCTTACTGCCCCAAGCCCATTGGTTTCCCTAGAGCAGCTGCAAGTACAAATTTCCTTTGCCACAAGTGTCAAATCCATTAGTCATCTATAAGGGAGAGCCCATAAGCTCCATCTGGTCTTATGAAAGCCCCTTATTTCCCTTAAAGCTAGAGATTAATATGCCACAACATATGACAAAGGGTGCTCCTAGCCAATAAGCAGTGATGGAGCAAAGTTAGAAGGGATGGTTACACAAAACCTACAATACCTTCTACGAAGTCAAGGTATGATAGGAAGTAGGAAGGGGGGCACTAATGCTAACATCATTAATTTTACTCCCCACATTTCGCTCCCGACAAATTTCATGTCCACATTAGGAGCCTGTTGAAAAAAGCTAACCCATGACAATATAGCTTGCACCAACATGTATAGCAAGATAGCACCCATACACATACTAAAAATCTATCTAATCATTTAATTTTTTTTTTTTAAGAACACCTTACTGGTTATACCATGTTGCCTTACAAACCTTACAAGGCCTCCGACATTCTCAATGCCAACATGTATCCAACATACAACCTCGACGCATCTTTGTCAACACATTCCAAGGATGGAATCTACATCAGGAAGGGGTGTATGTTAACCCTTGCCGAAGACCTTTATGATGGCGTTGATGTTGACCACCATATTATTTTCACCACCTTTGGGCCACAGGTGCTGGAATGGCTAGAATTCACTTGAAAATCATGTATTGTATATTTTATATGTGTTCTCATTTCTTGTCTATTAAAGGTACACCACAGGATTTTAAGTAAAGAGTACTATTTGTGGATTAGGTGTTACACAAACTAGAGTGGCCGAATTGTAGCCATATTTGGTAGTGATGTGTGTGAACACACTATAACTAGCCTTAAGGAAGTAGCAAAACCGTCTATGAGACTAGGGGGACAATGAAGCTAATGATAAAAGTGTTTCTTTGTTTGAGTCTCAAAACGAGTCCGCTCGTCTCTAACTCCGGCTCGAAAAATAAAAAACTAGGACTAGCCGAGGCACCTTTTCCCTCTTTAGGAGGTTTTTCCCCCCGTGCTAGTATACCCCATCTTGGAGTATACTTATCATCTTTGTATTCAACACATTCATAATCTATCTATCATCTCATTGTATAATCCCTTGAGCTTCTCCACTGTGTGTGTGTGTGTTTTTGTGCATTCCTACAACCCTAATTCCAACATTTAGTATCAGAGCATACGCTCCTCGCCCCTGTGCTGTTGCCTACCCTTCACCCTGAGTTGCCCGTCTTCTTAAATTGGATCAAGGATCCCTTCTTAGAGAACAAAGAGGATCATGAAGTGTGCAATAATTTGCATTGCTTTGTACTGATATTTTTCGGTCAGATTTTTGTTCCGTGCGCATTTTGGGGGCCATTTGCGTGGTTTTTAATTTTTTTGCATACATCTTCAGGGACAAGATTTTCATTATTCTTCATCGGATTCTAGATTAGTTTTGTCAAATCTACTATAGATGGGTGTGCAGATACATGAGAAAACATCAACAAACACTCACCACATCGGATCTTGTCTACAAGCTTCACTTCAGCAACATCGATCTCTACATCTTACAAGTCAAATTTCTACTCATTATACGTTGTATTTCTTTCATACACCTTACAAGTCTCCAGCCGCCTTATTAATAGCCACATTGGTTGCATCAAAGGAGCACTTAGCACTTTGTAGGTTGGGTGATTACTTTCTTGGGTATTATTAGAAATGGTAGACATTGATGTATTTTAGATTTGTTGAGGATAAGCTTGACGGGACCAACTACCCGTTATGGTCCTATATGATGCGGCATGTATTGGTAGCCAAAGGGCTGTGGAATGTTGTGGTTGGTATTGAGAAACATCCTTGTTCCTCTGATGAACATGATGTAGAAAGCACATTTGTAGACACAGACTTAGTTTCACATGGTGCATTACCACATCATAGCATACCTCCTACGCAGGAACAAGCAAAGTGGGATGGAAGAGATGCGCAAGCACATGCATTGCTTGCTTTGTCAATCAAGAGGAGTATCATTCATCACATTCGGTCATGCAAGACTACTAAACATGCTTGGGATGTACTTGCATTATTGTACCAGGTATGTATTGAAGCATGTGTTGCTTATATACACAAGAAATTAGAGTCACAGCATATGGATGAGGGAGACTCCATGGATAGTTTCCTTACAAAAATCAAGGATTTTAAGGAGTACTTGGCCAGTGTATGAAATATATTTTGATAGTTCATTGGTGCCTATTGTCTTAAATGTGTTACTGGACTCGTATCAAGGTTTTGCTTCTACCATCAAACTCATGATGAAAGGCAATTCAAATGCCTTGAAGTTTGAGGAGTTGGTTTTTGTGCTCTTGCATCATTGTACTAGGTATGTAATGAAGCACGTGTTACTTATATATGCAAGAAATTAGAGTCAGAGCATATGGATGAGGGAGCCTCCATAGACAGTTTCCTTATAAAAATCAAGGATTTTAAGGAGTAGTTGGTCAGTATTGATGAAATATATTATGATAGTTTATTGGTGCCTATTGTCTTAAACATGTTGCTGGACTCGTATCAAGGTTTTGCTTCTACCATCATCAGACTCATGAAAGGCAATACAAATGCCTTGAAGTTTGAGGAGTTGACTTTTATACTCTTGCAACATTATACCAGCAAGTAATTAGAGTCAGAGCATATGGATGAGGGAGACTCCATGGATAGTTTCCTTACCAAAATCAAGAATTTTAAGGAGTAGTTGGCCAATGTTGATGAAATATATCCTGACAGTTCATCCTAACAGTTCATTGGTGTCCTACTGTCTTAAATGTGTTGCTGGACTTGTATCAAGGTTTTGCTTCTACCACCATCAGACTCATGATGAAAGGCAACCCAAATGCCTTGAAGTTTGATGAGTTGGTTTTTCTGCTCTTGCATCATTATACTAGGTATGTAGTCAAGTATGTGTTGCTTATATACACAAGTAATTAGAGTCAGAGCATATGGATGAGGGAGACTCCATGGATAGTTTCCTTACAAAAATCAAGGATCTTAAGGAGTAGTTGGCTAGTGTTGATGAAATTTATCATGACAATTCATTGGTGCTTACTGTCTGAAATGTATTGTTGAACTTGTATCAAGGTTTTGCTTCTACCATCAAACTCATTATGAAAGGCAATCCAAATTCCTTGAAGTTTGAGGAGTTGGTTTTTGTGCTCTTGCAAGAAGATAAATCCAGGAAAACAGATCTGTCATGTGTAAAGAAGATCAGGCTTTTGCTACTAGTCAACAAAGTAGCAAAGATAAATCCTTTTCTCAGGGTAGCTATAAGCCGAAATCAGTCATTGGGCAAGCCTGTAGACGCGGAAGGTGACAAGCTAAAGAAAAAGTGTAAATGAAACTATTGCAGGAAACCTGGTCACTACATTAATGAGTGTAGGAAACGACTGGAGAAGGAGAAAAAGAAAGACTCAGGTATGGCTGTATAGCTGATGTGTCAGCATATAGATCTGTCATGTGTAAAGAAGATCAGGCTTTTGCTGCTAGTCAACAAAGTAGCAAAGATAAATCCTTTCCTCAGGGTAGTTACAAGCTGAAATTAGAGTCATTGGTGGGCAAGCCTAGATAAGGAAGGTGACGAGTTAAAGAAAAAGGGTAAATGCAACTATTGCAGGAAACGTGGTTACTACATTAATGAGTGTAGAAAATGGCTGGAGAATGAGAAAGAGAAAGACTCAGGTATGACTATATAGCTGATGTTTCAGCATCTAATGTTGAAAATAAAGAATGTGTAAACTACACACATGATGATTGGGATTTTATTGTGTAGTGTAGTTTTGACCCTTCACATAAGGATGTATACATGGCTATTACAGATGTACATGTCTGGTATTTTGACATTGGTGCTAATAAGCAAATTAATTCTCATCACAATTTATTCTCATCACTTGAATCTTCTCCACATAGGGAAACAATGTTACCTGTGTAAACACTCCGCATATCATGTAAAAGAAGTTATTAAAATTATTCTCAATCTGCTACAAATTGTGGAACAATCACGCTTTCAAATGTGTTATATGTACCAAGGATGAAGAAGAACTTGTTATTTGTCTCTGCCCATTACTAAGGCTACAAATGGTGGAATAATCATACTTTCAGATGTGTTACATGTAGCAAGGATGAAGAAGAACTTGTTATTTATCTCTGCCCATTACTAAGGTTGGCTTAGTGGTTGAGTTTGTGGATGACAGATGTATTCTTTATGATCGTAGTGATGGCAATACAATTGTTACTTCTGGTACTTTGTCTCATGGCCTTTACATGCTAGATGCATATAAAAGACAAAGGCATGTTATATGTACAGTTTCTCAAAGGCAATGGGTGATGCTAAGCTGTGGCATACACGCTTTGGTCACTTGAACTTTGACAGTTTGTTGCATTTGCATAAACATGACATGGTGTCTGAGCTATCACATTTTGAAGCCCCTATCAAACATGTTTATGAGGGCTGTATTCTTGTTGGAAAAATGTAGGGGGCATTTTTGGAAAAATGCCCACTGCATTTATGAGGGCTGTATTCTTGGAAAATACAATGGCCATCATTTCCCAAAGATGGTTTAGAAAATTACAGTTTATACACAGTGATGCATGTGGTCCTATGAGTATACCATCTATTGGGGGATACCTCTATTTTGTCACATTCATTGATGATTATTCCAGACATACCTAGGTATATCCATTGAAATAAAAATCAGAGGTTTTTATGTGCTTTAGGCACTTTGCTACTATGGTTCAAAATGCTTTTACATGTAAGATTGGTACCCTACATATACTAATCGAGGGGGAGAGTATATATCTAAGGAGTTTCATGAGTATACAGGGGGGAGAGTATATGTCTAAGGAGTTTCATGAGTATATCGATTGAGGGGGAGAGTATATGTCTAAGAAGTTTCATGAGTATACCGATTGAGGGGGGAGAGTATATGTCTAAGGAGTTTCATGAGTATACCGATTGGGTATCACTACATTTGTAGCACATAAAGGTTGGAATGTACGTCAATTGGATATAAAAAATGTTTCCTTGAATGGAGATTTGCATTAGGAGGTCTATGTATCTCAGCCTCGTGGTTTATTCAGAAAAGCTAGGAATCAAAAGTACGTAGATTAAAGAAAGTTTTATATGGTCTTATGCAGGCTCCCATAGCATGGTATGAAAAGATACATGCATACTTGATTGCACAGGGTTTTTGCAACAGCTCAATTGAAAGTACTCTTTATATTAAGAGGACTAACGATTATTGGTAATCATGTTATACGTTTATGACATGCCGATCACATGCCCTAATCATGATCATATTTCAACTTTTATATAGCTCATTTAGAGAAGTATTTTGAGGTGTTAGATCTTGGACCTATTTGGGCATTGAGTTTTAGTAGCATAATGATAGCATTGTTATGCTACAGAGGAAATACATAGATGCATTATTGAAGAGGTTTAATCTTGAAGACTATAAACCTTTGGTGGCTACACCTATAGAACCAGAACTAAGTCTTGAAGATGTAGGTGACTCTTTTGATACTGGCTTGTATAAAGCTGCCTTATCTTTGTGTTCAACACCAAGTTTAATATTTATTATGTGGTCTCAATATTGAGTAGATTTATGCATAGCCCATGCATAAAGCATTGGTAGTCTATCAAATAGGTGTTATGTTACCTAAGGGCACTAAGAACTTTGGGTTGTTTTATCCCAAGGAGAGTAAATCGTAGCTGTATGATGCATTTACAAACTCAGATTGGGCTAGATGTTATGACACGAGTATCCACGCGAGTGGTTTTTGCTTTCGCCTTGGTGATTTATGTATATCATGGCTCAGCCAAGAAGCAACCCACTATGGCCACTTCTAGCTATGAAGCTGAGTACAAGAGGCAATGTTTATAGCTATAGCAGCTAAGTGTGTTGGCTCAGGTATTAGGGAGTCCTCAACCACTAACACCTTCACTGATAGTCAGAGCACTATGGTAGTTGGCGAGAAATCTAGTTTTTCATGCTCGCACAAAGCACATTGATGTGCATTATCATTATGTCAGCAGAGGGAGAGATGATCTACAAAGGAAATCAACTTAGCTTATGTGCCAACAGAGGATAACTTGGTAGATTTGTTCACGAAGGCTCTCCCACAAGAGAAGTTTGAAGCCTTTCACAAAGCTTTAAACTTACTTCCCTTTGGGGACTAGTTTGGCCTTCCTATCACAGTCCAAAGAGCCTGACACATCTCTGTACTTCTAGTGCCAGCTCACCCCATGTTCACATCATCACTCCCAGGGGGGATTTGTAGCCATATTTGGTAGTGATGTGTGTGAACACACTAGGACCATCCATGGCACTTTTTTCCTCTTTAGGAGGTTTTTCCCCCGTGGTAGTGTACACCCATCTTGGGGTATACTTATTATCTTTGTATAGCACACATTCATAATCTATCTATCGTCTCATTCATAATCTTTGTATAGCACACATTCATAATCTATCTATCGTCTCATTGTGTGCTCCCTTGAGCTTCTCCATTGTGTGTGTGTGTGTGTGTGTGCATACGCACATTGTTGTAACCCTATTTCCAACACAAATGAGCCCTAGGACCACCGACCTAATTTTTTCACTTTAGCTGCCCAAGATTATAAACCCTACCAACCACACATAAAAGGAAAAATGTAACTCTCACAACAACTCATTCTTTTATGATAATTTAATAGAGTGCTCTTCTTCTCTATCTACGAGTGTTGCAAGACAGCGAGCAAACATAACCAAGCAAGCCCCAAACTTGAGTAACTACAAAACCATATAGTGATCCATGTGATGGATCCCTACCTACATCCATCCAAAGCACTAGGTGTTGTAATAATAGCTTCTCAATGTATTGATACGTATTGTCATTTAAGAGTTCTCAATTCAATATGCAATCATAAGAGGTAAATCATGCAACATAGAGCACTAAAATGGTTATAAAAATAAATGAAACAACCAACGCTTCCTCACCCTACAACCATGTGGTTTTTAAGAATTGATTCATCTTGACAATCTATCAACACATGTGAGAGGCATGAACCAAATAAAAACCAAATGGAGTTCAAAAATTGTACATGTCATGACAACAATGACATCATCGAGGAAACATGGGACTAAACAATTAAAGAGAGCAAGAGTATTCATTCGAGAGGATGGTTATTAGCACACTATCTAACCCTTCTCACACCCATCATCCACATAAAAGCACAATGCTTGATGATGTGCTCAAGAAATCCTTTCATACTTCTTGTCAGCAACCATTCTTTGAGCTGTAGCCTTTGCATAAGAGGCCATTACACCCTAATGATAGTAAAAGCACACATGTGTCAACAATACGAAGCCTGCATTGAATCCAAAAGGGATTAGGGTATATTTGTTAATTCCAATTCAATAGAACAACCAAAAAGAGAGTCACAGAAAGGACACCACTAATTTTGATAAAAAAACTAGTGCCAGTGTCCAAACTACTAGAGCCAAGGACAAGCCAAATACCCAAAATATAGCATAGAAATAGTTATCCATTGTCACAAATAGTGAGTAAGAAACACTCCATATGATAGAGACAAAGCCAAAAAAGGACCAATGGGAATGTCAGTGTAGTATAAAAGGTCCATCCCAAATCTAGCAAAAAAGGATCAAAAGAAGTCAAAGAGGAATTGTCAAAGCTCACTAGTCATCATAGGGGTTCACTCTCGCACAAGCATTAATCTCATTCTCCAAGTGCTTATCCACTCTCATCCTCTCGTAGATGAGCCTACACATGTGTAGCTGTATAAGTACGACTCTACATAGCCAGAGATGATGCCATCATCTACGTCTAATGAAACGCATGATCTCCCCGGACGGAGGCATGCCTTCAAAGTGGGCACCGTGCTGCACCCTATCTCCAAGACAATACCCCATGGATGGCAAAGCAGCTCCAAGAAACATGATAAAAATGTATGACTCATCTCTAGCCCACCTTGACGATCCAATCCTCCACTACTGATAGTGCGCTCACTCACCGATAGGTAATGCAAAACACATGAGTCCATGGCTCCCATTTGCAATGCCTCAAACAACGATTTGCTTTTACTGAAGTGAAAGTGGGTGCAAACATCACTCTTTTGCAAACAAGGTACATCATAGAAGTTTAAAACTACGTTTTCATAAGAAGCACATGTATAAACACAACCATGCAATTGAATCTAGTTACATAACACCATAGAAATAGAGACACAACTATTATAGGGCATTAAAAGAGCAAGTCACATTATCTCTCCCATGCTGCCCTCCCCTTCACCGTACCCGTATATATGGAGTGATGAAAGATAACAATCCATTGCCAAACCTCCATGTTATATACTCTAGAGTAGCGCTCAATCCATCCCATAGAATCCCCTACACAAATCTCATGACCAAGTTGGAACCTATGACAAATAGTCGGTGAATAGGAAATTGAGTTCAAGAGGAAAGCTCTAGCCTACCATGTAGGGCACCACCACCAACCAACCACTATCAGATAGAGAAGCAGTCACAAAAGACAAACCATAATGGACATGGTCCTTTTCGTGAACATATCCCATGGAGGCCTCTGTGCATTCCCGTGGGGAGATTCCCTCCAACAAATGGGAGGTCCAACATAACAAAGTCTATCGCCCATGGTACCTCCTTTCCTTTCCTAGTGTGTACACCACTCATAGGGTTATTCTTTGTGAAGAACTCTGAATGCCTGTGTATATTGGGTCTCTCTAACCACTATCAAAAGCCTTGCTGATCAGAATGCAGTCCTCGTGAACTGCCATGCATGGAGAGACACCATCAAAGCATATGGTGTGCTGTCTCAAAAAAACAAAGGATTTTCAAAGCTTTAAAGTAGATGTAAACGAAGAAAGAGACTTTGTACAAGAGCACATAATGAAAAACTATCACATAGACACCATGATGCAATGTTTACGACAATTAAAGCCACCCACTTACTAGTATGAGCTAAATCATTTTCATTGGTAGATAAGTCATCTCATCAATGTAGTCCATATGCGGCTCAACAACACTAGTTGCCCACTTTATTTTTGTTTCACTTGCAAGCCCCCAAACAAATTTAGAAAGAACAAATGACATACTTCACATTAAGTTTTCACAAATTGCCATGTCCAACCACCATGGATAATTATCCAACTCCCAATGGCTAAGCGAATGAAAATTTTTGGGGGTACATGGTGGTTTCCACATTAGCCATAGAGATCCACTTTCTTGTCCAGACAGGCAAACCACCCAAAAGCTAGCTCTCCTTCAAACAGAGTAAATATCTAAAAACAATGCAAAGTTAGATTGTATGCAAAGCTCGACCAATATACAAAGTCATGTTAAGCGGGCTCCAAAGGGAGAGGCAAGGTTGTATGTACCTGAACACTAGACGTTGTGCATCCATTTGCACCATATCAACTTTCTTTAGAGCCTTCACCTCTTTGTGTTAAAACCCTAAGATCTCTCTCTAGATAATTGTTATGCATAAACATGCATAAATTAGGCATAAACTCATCCACCCAACCCGCCCAAGGGATGCACACATGAAATATAATGAAATACATCATACCTTTACCTTGATGTCCCATACCATCAAGAGGTATAACTCCAATCCGATAGCATGTAGCTATAGTGTGAAATGGTAGGTGAGTAGATATGATCCTCTACATAAGAGACCATAGCCTAAGCCTCCAAGCCTTCCTTGAGTGTGCCCCATGTCCCTATTATATAGGAGGGCCCTCAAGTGACTCTTAACTCTCCATTTCCCATATGTGACCCTTAGATGCCTGACCCTAATCTTAACCCTTAAGGTTAGTCCTAACCCATACTCCATTAGAGCTTGTTCCCATGCTCCCATACTCACAAGCCTAATGTGGGTTAGCCTCCTAGTATATGTACACATAATGTGCATATAACATACTTCCCCTCTCTCAAAACATTGCACTCTTGTTGCAATGAAAAGAAGGAGAACTGCGCGTTGAACAATCTCAATCGACTCCCAAGTCGAATCCTCTATTTCCCCATCTTTCCACCTAATTTTAACCTCAGGGATTAGTCAACCCCACAAAGTTTTCTTTCCCTGAATTCAAGTACCTTATTAGGTTCATGTGGAACATAAGATAATTCTTTGACTTCAACGAGTTCTTGAGGAGTAACTGTGTTATCCTCACCTCCCAGTTTTCCTTTCAATCTATTGATATAAAAGACTGGATGAACTCTAACATGTGGAGTGTTAAGATTCTAGAAATGAGATTGGTCATGGTGAAGGACATAGATTAAGCATAAGATTAAGGTGGATTAAACCACACTAAAAACTCCATGACTAGAGAGAGAGAGAGATTGCACACTCAACACTATTCCCTTGTATTGCATATCACAATGAACCATACAATGATATAGGCTCTTTAGCCTTATCCCACTTTACATGTCATCATCCATGTGGCAACTCCTTTTCCACTTCTTTTGGTCAACTCTCACACACCATGCAATATTACATGTGGTATTCCATCTCACCACAATATCTTGCACCTCTAGGGTGCTTTCCCACATACACACAACACCGCGATTATATCTCTCAACACCCCCTCTTAATCGAGGTGTTCCACAACTCACCCATCATCCATCACCCATATCAATGTAGCATTGCACAAACGCAATCGCTACCTCTCAACACTCCCCCTCAATGATACATTGGAGTGTCCATCAACCAATCATGTGTGCGCGTGTCTACCATCTTAGACACCTAGTCCATTTTGAGCCGACTCATTGCTCACAGCGGAACCACTGAGTCCGAACATGGAAGTTCGGGTGGGATCCAACCCATGCGCATGCACCTCACACGTGCATCGCTCATGCACACATCACAACAACCATTTTGAGCTTCTCGGTGAGCTCGGGCATGGTTACCCTCATACCATGGATGATTACAAAATTTTTGTTTTGAGCACGCATGCTCGTGGACATTTGTCCATCATCATTTTTGGGTGAAACAAATTACAAAGCCTTTTTGGCCAAAGCTGGCGGGCGGTGTGAACCTTGCGTGTGAATCATCTATTCACATGAGATTTTCAAAGTATTTATACTTATGTTTGTCGATGTGAACGACCTCTTATATGGGGTCTTTTTTCCACCAAAAATAATAAGATTTTTTTTTAAAAAAAAATTGAGACTTATCTCACTAGCGCCAGCGACTTCATGCTTAGCTGCTAATCTTCTGCCAGCGACTGTGTGGTCTGTTCCTTCTCTTATCCTTTCTCTACTGGCTCTGGAGGCTTCCGGTCACTTCATTATCATTGTTGGAAGCATGCGATTAGATACGCTTGCTTTGTTTGTCTGCACGGCTACTAACTGCCATTTTCTCTTTTGCATCGTGGTGGGCAGCTCAGTCCGCCACCACCACACAGCAACCCTCGCTGCCTTCTGCTCTTTCAATCTCTCCGCCATAGCCAAACCTTGTTGGCATGTGCAAGTTTCTTTGTCTTCTCTCTGGCTGGTTCTATCCTCGGCTACCTCTGCTCCGCTCTCTTCTCCATACGCTGGGTTGTCGCAACTGCATCCGTTGCTTCTGCAACTTCCGCTGCTTGCTTTCTTTTTGCAGTGCATTGCATTAGTTCTATCCTGCGCACGACTCCTTGCTCCAGCCTCCGTCTCTTGCTGCCTCCGAACATTATCGGTTCCTTAGCACAACCTGCAAGTTCCACTGTGCTGGGCACTTTTTTCTTGGAGTGGCCTCCTCATTGCCACAGCCAGATCTCTCTATTGAGCTACTCGGGTCATTGTCTTCTTCACGTTGTTATTGCTGATGTGCTGCTCCTGCTGTAGATCCACACACTGTTGCTGCTACGCTGCTCTACCACCTGCTATATGCCAACTGAGCTATTGCATCACTTACTAATGTCTGCTACTACAGTGCTGCATCTTCAGTCTTTCATGCTGTATTCTTCTAATATCTTTGTGAGCTCTCCACCATTGAGCTTCACATGCAGCTTCTCATTGTTATCATTGTTACAAATCTTTGCCTCTGTAATGAACCTCCTTCCAAGATTCCACCATAGCCATTGACATGGCCATTGTAAGCTTTAAACTAAGCTTCACTACTTGCATGCTACTTCCTTGCATACAAACTGTAAGGGTGCTTCTTCACATGGTCTCTCAAATGAAACCATAGGTGCAAACCAATGTGAAAACTCCAAAAGCTTTCACCAAACATTGCCCATCTTCTATGAGCAAAACCATGAGCATCACTCTTTCCAATGTGCTTAACCATGGACTTCTTCCAAGCCCATAACCGCTTGTCCCTTCTTAGACAAGCATTGCACCTCTTACACTCTTTGCTTGGAAGCAAAGAACCATGGGATCCACAAATCCCACACATAGCAACCCTTCTCAAATATGAACATTCTTCCATGCTCAAATACAAAACTTTGATGCAAAACTTCACAAAACCAACCTTCTTGAGGCATAATCAGCAGCATATCTTCTCTTGGCAGCTTCTCCTTGACGATGATGAAGACTCCATAGCCTTCATAATGCTGAAATCTCTATTTTCAGCTTCCTTGATGATGAGCAGGCTTTCCTTGTTGCAAAACTCCCTTTGCAACTCTCTTGGGCAGCTTTTATGCAACCTCCTTGTCGCAAATCTCCTCTCAAATCCTCACAAATACAAATCTCCTCTCAAATCCTCACAAATGCAAATCCAAATGATAATATGAGTGTGCATAATTTTTTTCTCATAATAACTCAAAATAATGCTTAATCATAGAAACACACAAACAAGCTAATATACATAATAAACACCATGACCAAGAGCCCATTTGGCTCTGATACCATGTTAAGATTCTAGAAATGGGATTGGTCATGGTGAAGGACATAGATTAAGCATAAGATTAAGGTGGATTAAACCACACTAAAAACTCCATGACTAGAGAGAGAGAGAGATTGCACACTCAACACTATTCCCTTGTATTGCATATCACAATGAACCATACAATGATATAGGCTCTTTAGCCTTATCCCACTTTACATGTCATCATCCATGTGGCAACTCCTTTTCCACTTCTTTTGGTCAACTCTCACACACCATGCAATATTACATGTGGTATTCCATCTCACCACAATATCTTGCACCTCTAGGGTGCTTTCCCACATACACACAACACCGCGATTATATCTCTCAACATGGAGATAGTTTAAGTTCATACGTAACCATGTCAATCCGATGTATAAATCAAAATGGTAACAATCTTGCGCCCAAATTATCCCATAAGGTAATATATGTGAGGGATCACTAGCGTCCCATACCACCATGATACCACCCATACATACCTTATTAATTTGAAACTCCTTAGTATGATGTCTAAGAGATATGAATAAAATCCTTTATAAAAGAAATAAGATGGCCTTATCCCAAACTTTCACATGCTAAAAACTGTCTCTATATTCTTGAGACTACATCAAGGAATAACTCTTTCCGAGTACATCATTAGAAAAGAATTTTGAATTATTGGCGCCTTTCTAATGATAACTACCCAAAACACAATAAAGTTAGGGTAGAAAAATAACTCACCTAGATATATAAGCAACTAGGTATCCGAGTTGGAATATGTACAAGAGTACAAGCAATATACTCCAAAATTACATGCAAAAAATAAAGGCAAATGCTACCTTCAAAGCACATAAAATTATCCAAAAGATCAAAAGATCCTTATAAAACCATGGATAAAAGCATAAAAGCTCCTCGAATCCATAAAAACCATAGTTGATCATAAAAATCAATGCATGCCATCTAATGGACATTAATCATGCCAAAAGAGCATTAAAATTGGTGGCCAACTCATCAATCCAGAGTATATGAACGTGGTGTCGTTCAAGCAAAACTCCAAAGTAAGCAAGTGAAACACGTGTGTAACACTCATTAAAAAACCCCTAGACATAAGTGATCTAGGCAGATCCTGATGAGTCCATATAAAACTTGGAAAACATCCAATAAAATCCACCAAAACAAACCGATCAACTGACCCATGATAGAATTTATCTTATGCTTAGGAAATTAAGCATAAACACACTTAAACAAGTGCAAAATAAATTATCATGAAAAAATGTCAAAGGTGAAACACACTTTGAACGCAAATTCTAGCCATCATTGAAGAAAGTAAGGAACATGTCCAAAAAGAATGGCTAAACAATGGTAAAAAAATCATGAAAACATCGTTTAGAATTAATCCAAACAAAAATAACTACTAATACGAGGTACAATCATATTAATAATATGCAAATAACCTGCATCTACTATCTGATGTCAGCGCACGAGAAAATGTACTTCAACATTAAATAACCCTCGAAAATATTCAATTCTCGAGAAAAAAGAATTATTATGATTTTTTTCCCTAAATTTTCCTAATTTTATAGGGTCTCAAAATACGATAATTTTGAATTCCACCAAACCTATCTTATGGCATTCCAAACCTATATTTTTCTGGAAAATTTTTAGCAGATAGATTTGCTAAAATACCATTGATACTTTAAAAATACCAATTTCTAAAATTTCTAAAAATAATTTCTAGAAAATTCCTAATTTTTTTGAGAATCCCATCGTTTACGAAATTTTCAATTCTGCCTGATAATTCTCAAATCGAATAAAAATTTATAATTTTAATGGTTTTTCTAAATTTTTGGGTTAAAAAATATATTTTTAAAGGAGTTTGAATGGTCACGGCACCCGAATGGGACACACCACATGCCAAACACCAACCCCACATTTTCCAAAAAATTTAAATAACCTTTGTCTAATTTTTCACTAATTTTCAAGAATTTTTAAAAATTTTTAATTTACCTCGAACGCATTTAGAATACGAACGGTCAAAAAATTTCAGAATCCCAATGGTTTTTCCGAAATGCGGAAAGCCAAGAGTTTTGGAAAAATGAAAAGACAAAAAAAAAACGGATTGTGAAAGGTCAAAAGTTTCCGAAATCCGAAAGGTCAAAAGATTTTTTGGAATTCAGAAAGCCAAAAGGTTTCCCGGGAATGCAAAAAGCCAAAGAGCTTGAAGAGAAAATTTTAGAAAAAACCAGAGATTTTTTTCCTCAAATTTCATATTTTCTCCTATTTTTTCCAAGCTTTGAAAAGCTTTTTTTTAATAGATAAAAAAACTCTTAAAAAAAGTAAAATTTAAATTAAAGCTTTTAAGCTTTAATAAAAAGCTTGGAAATTTTTTACGGGGAGGGGGGGGCGATTTTCGCCCGATGGGCTACAGCGCACCCCCCCTCTCCCCTTGCCTGCGCAAAAAATGATGAGAGTGAGAGGAGGTTGATTCTCCTCTCCTCTTCTCTCCTGTCCATCTTCTCCACTCCATTCTTTGACCACCCTCTCCTTCTCTGTTAGAGAGAAGATTGATTAACTTTTTAATTAATTTTTTAATTAATCATAATTAAAAGTAAATTATGATAAAAAGTTAATCAAATTATGCCAACTAAAAGGCGTTCACACGGACAGGAGGAAAATAGAAGAGAAATTTAGATTTGAGAGGCGAAGAGGATTCCACTCACACAAGAGAGCATTCCATGCATCAACATGCTGCCCCCTACTATATTTCATCAGAAAATTGGCAGAAATTTGATAGCATACATACGGAAAAACGTGCAAAAATGTACAAAAAATATATTTTAACCATAAAAATGCTCAAAAAAATTCTAAAAAATTAGGACAAAATTCTTTAAAACTCTAGAAATTTAGGGAATCCATTCTACCAAAAATATCCATAGTAAAATATGTGGTATTTTTGTAAAAATTTCCATGAATGCTTATTTTAAACCATAAAAAATAGAAAAATAGCATTAAACTCACCGAATTCTCCTGCAAAACGTCGATTCATCCATTGAATAGTAGTAACACACGTTCCAATCGCTATATCAATGATCCACATGCAAATCATCAACATAAATCAATAAAATAATATTTTTATTTAGTAAATATTAAAATTTACTTAAAAAATAAAAAATTATAAAAAAAAATCAACAACAATTAACTAGAGATTGCTTTGATACCACTATCAAAACCCTAAGATCTCTCTAGATAATTGTTATGCATAAACATGCATAAATCAAGCATAAACGCATCCACACCCAACCACCCCCGATCCCAAGGGATGCACACATGAAATATAATGAAATACATCATACCTTTACCTTGATGTCCCATACCATTAAGAGGTATAACTCCAATCCAATAGCATGTAGCTATAGTGTGAAATGGTAGGTGAGTAGATATGATCCTCTACACAATAGACTATAGCCTAAGCCTCCAAGCCTCCCTTGAGTGTGCCCCATGTCCGTATTATATAGGAGGGCCCTCAAGTGACTCTTGACTCTCCATTTCCCATGTGTGACCCTTGGATGCCTGACCCTAACCTTAACCCTTAAGGTTAGTCCTAACCCATGCTCCACTAGAGCTTGTTTCCTATGCTCCCATGCTTACAAGCCTAATGTGGGTTAGCCTCCTAGTATATGCACACATAATGTGCATATAACACTTTGTCTCTTGAATGGACCTCAGTCTTTCTCACCAATGGGAACATGTATCTCCGTGCTTCTCTCTTCACTTCCTCATAGTAATCTTGGAGAGTATAATTAGATGGCAACACAATGCCGTCTAGGATAGACACATAGACCATTTAAATCTCTAAAGAATATTTCTAGATTTTGTCCAGAACAAGTTCTCTTGGGAGCCACCCGAGGACATCACACCAAAACACAATAATCCCATATGCAATAATGATAATTAAAAGAAACCACCCACAAAGCTAATGAAGTTGGAAGATCACATTCTATACTCATGGTCACCCTTGAGCAGAGAAAACATAGCTTTTGGAGTCTTGTTTGCTTCAAAAAGTGAAAGCGATCGCAACCTCAAATCCACGCTCACATATCACACAAAGCTAGTAAACTAAGCTTTTCTCCAATGAAACAAAACTATCATCGCTCCATTTCAAAGAGAGTATTGCCTTCTTCCATTCCATCACCCAACTTTGGATCCAAAATATTCAAGATCTATCAAAGCCGAAGAAATCTTCAACTCTAGGGTGGCAATGACTTTCAAGACATGCATTGCAAGGTAGAAGCCAAAGAATGCACCAAAAATATAGCTTGCCTATTCTGTCTGAGTACTCTCTAGTGAGGTTTTCACTTTATTTCTTCTCCAACTTAGCAAAATCCTCATTGGAAACTTGACCTTTGAAAGGACCAAGTTCTTCTCCAATGCATTTTAATATTTCACCAAACATGTGCACTAAAAAGAAAGTACAACATAATCTATACACTAGCAATCCAACATGCACATGGAAACCCATAATCTCACTGACCTTCCTAGGATCAATGATCATGCAAAACACTCTCACATGCTGCCAACTCTTTGTGTTATTTTCACCTCATCTCTTTGCACGATGTCATTCTCAAACTCTATTGACATCCCTCTAGTGCACTCATCCCCACTTTGCTCAATGTCTTTAGTGACCATGCTTTCCTCCTCGTCTGATGTACATAAGGACACTATAAAACCCCCCTTCTCCTCCATATAACCCTCATGTTGAAAGTCTACCTTACGAGAAGAAACATCACTTTGGAATCCACAGACTTTAGCATGTGGAATCACGGAACATAAAGGGATAGGTGGGCAGACTATAGAGCTCATAATCTTTGTCCTCCTCCTTATGATGTCCTCACCACCATGATCATGGTGATGTCCCCTTCCCCCCACGGAACATGGCTCATTCACAAAGGTGGATACATATAGCACAATTTGTAGGGAAGCCTCCATTGCAATTTGAGTCTCATCAACTTGCTCTTGATCCCCCGCTTCATCCATCCCACTTCCATGTCCCATCAGCCTCATTCAACTTGACAATCCGAGGAGGACTAACTTTCTCTGCATTATCTTTGTTGCATTCCTTGAGAAAAACTCAATTGCTCTTTCTTCTTGCTGTTTGTTTTTGTTTCCCCACATTTTTGCTCTCCATTCTCTGAACACAAAACAAAAATATCAAACAATCATGCATGGAGAACATGTATTCCACCACTTGCATCAAAATAATCAGAACATAACATCAAGCTATTACATAAGAACTTAAAAGAGACTTGATACATAACAACAAATCATGACAAAGTGTGGTTGTCATCATCTAATAAAATAATTCATCATTAAGATGATCACGTATGACATTTTTAGAAATGTTGCTTCATTGAGAGAGAGAGAGAGAGAGAGAGAGAGAGAGAGAGAGAGAGAGAGAGAGAGAGAGAGAGAGAGAGAGAGAGAGAG
The DNA here is from genome assembly GCF_041138505.1 of Cibotium barometz. Classification (NCBI taxonomy): domain Eukaryota; kingdom Viridiplantae; phylum Streptophyta; class Polypodiopsida; order Cyatheales; family Cibotiaceae; genus Cibotium; species Cibotium barometz. The sequence continues at coordinate 18,922,190 of NC_141063.1, read as the reverse complement.
AGAGAGAGAGAGAGAGAGATGAAATATTAAAATAATTCATCATGAAATTGATCATATATGGCATTTTTGCAAAGTTGCATCATTGAGTGAGTGAAGAAATATAGATGGCACTCTCTAGGGCACCCTTTTGCCAGGTAATCATTTAAAGACCAAAAGAAATTGTCCATATAACAAGAGTTCCTCCCACCAATGGTCACAAAATAATAACATAAGCCACCATTGCATCAAGGTGCTTGAAAGCAACTCACAATCCCTTCCAAGCCAATGAAATCCCTTCCAAGCCAATGAAATCCTCTCCAAGATTGTTTTATTTGTAGCTTTAGTTTAGATTTTAAAGGTGGATGAGCCTCATGAGAAAAAAAATGAACTTGAAGTCCCCTTGGAACTTCAAGGGCAAAAATGTAAGTACTACCTTGGCCATCCCTTGGCCTTGGCCATGGCCAAGGCATGGCCAAGGTTAAGTGTGAAATAGTAACACCCTCAGCCACCTCCTTGTCAATTCCATCCCCCACGAAGCCATGACTACTACACTAACTTCCTTGTCTGTAATGCCAAGAAAAGCTTGCACCAATGTATCGAGGTAGCATATGAGGTAAAATAGGGGAGCAACTTTAGTAGCAAATCACCAATACCCTGATACTACATTCACTCTCAACAACAACCAAAAGCCATCCTCACAAGGTACCTTTGCCAAAATCCTTAGAAGGTACACATCAAACTACTACCTTTGCCATGGCCAAGGCCAAGTTATGGCTAAGGTCCACATGCATGCCTTGGCCAGCGAGGATGGGAAGTAGCCCGCGTTGATGCGGGCTACTTCCCATCATCTTTGGCCTGGAAATGGCCAAAAGATAATGTCTATGGCCCAAAGCATAAAGACACCAAAACCAATCTTGAACCACTTTGACCTTGAAAGCAAAAAGATGTGAAGAAAAACCTTGTCTCGATCCTTGCACAGCTGGTGTAGGTTCTGCCTTGATCCTTTTGCTAAAAGGTTGCAAGAAATCATCCTTAAAGATAACTGCTTTACTTGAGTCTTTGATGGATTTTGAGGAAGGTAGGTGTAGTGTTATTAAAGAAGGCTACGGCCTTTTGGCACTGATGGAGGTGTTGGAAGAGGGGTCAGTGCAAGCTAGGGAGAAAGAGAATATGCTATAAGCCTTGGCCTTGGCCATGACAAAAGAATATGGGAAGCAGCCCACATCAACCACGGGCTGCTTCCCATATTCTTAAGAATATGGGAAGCAGCTCACGTCAACATGGGCTGCTTCCCATATTCTTTGGCCATGGCCTTGCCCATGGTATTAATGCAAATGCATGCTATTTAGTTTCACTATAGCAAGGGATCGATCGGGAACTCTGGCTATCAAAAGAACAAGGGCGCATGACCTAAGCTAGAAACACTGAACTTCATTTAATTAATGACAGTGGTGTTTTTACCATGTATAAAGAGAGGGTGTTCAACATCCCATGCTTGAAGCAAGGCCATGGCCAAAATATATGGCTCGAGGGGAAGGCCTGCCTTTGCTGGGGGAGACTTGGGACTTTTTCAGGTGCTTGAAGGGGAACCAAATGAGTGAATTTGTAGAGAAAAGGAGGGCTAAGTATGGGGGGGGGCAGGTCTTCCTGACCTCTCTCTTCTCTTCGAAGGTGGTGGTGATTGGCCGACATAGAATTTAGCCGCTTCCTCTTCACTCTACGAGGACCAAATGAGTGAATTTGTAGAGAAAAGGAGGGCTAAGTATGGGGGGGCAGGTCTTCCTGACCTCTCTCTTCTCTTAGAAGGTGGTGGTGATGGCCGACATAGAATTTAGCTGCTTCCTCTTCACTCTACGAGGACAAGCTTGTGAAGGATCACTTGTTTCCCAACTGTTTCCTACAAGTGGTGGGCTACAACATGCTGATGGCACAATCGAGGAAGGCTTGTAGGTAAAGCAAGGCCATGGCCAAAATATATGGGAAGTAGCCCGCATCAAATCAGGGATTCCCAATAGTAAAGCAAGTCCCAATAGTAAAGCAAGGCCATGGCCAAGGCCAAGGCAAAGTTGCAAGAAGGCAATCAAATGTTTCATTAAAGCACAAAAAATTTAAAGCATTGCGATGGTGAGCACCGTGGGCTAACCTAGCGAGACGATGGACTATCGATGGTGATGCCGATGATGAGTAATCCTCCTTGCAAAGCGATGTGGTGATCTCCTTATGGCAAGCCACTAGGTGTTGAAGAAGATAGGGCAAGCACAACTAGTAGTGTTGAAGAAGATTGGGCAAGCACAACTAGTAGTGTTGAAGAAGATTGGGAAATCACAACTAGTATTGTTGTGAAGTGTAAGCACAACTATTAGTGTGTAATTTTCTCTAAGGGTAGGCTTATACACCTTAGATAATTTGCTATTATTTTGATAGTGTTTTGATTTTTTTTTGTGGACCTACAATATACCTTGACATTGAGATTTCCTATTTTCACTAAAGATCTGATATAACATGTTGTAAAACCATTACAAATCATGCATGGAGAGACACCATCAAACCATATAGTGTGCTTTCTCAAAAAAACAAAGGATTTTTGAAGCTTTAAAGTAGATGTAGACGAAGAAAGAGACTTTGTACAAGAGCACAAAATAATGAAAAACCATCACATAAACACCACGATGCAATGTTCACAACAATTAAAGCCACCCACTTACTAGTATGAGCTAAATCTCTTTTATTGAGTCATCATCAATGTAGTCCATATGCGGCTCAACAACACTCATTGCCCACTTTATTTTTGTTTCACTTGCAAGCCCCCAAACAAATTTAGAAAGAACAAATGACATACTTCACATTAAGTTTTCACAAATTGCCATGTCCAACCACCATGGATAATTGTCCAACTCCCAATGGCTGAGCGAATAGAAATTTTGGGGGTACATGGTGGTTTCCACATTAGGCATAGAGATCCACTTCCTTGTCTAGACAGGCAAACCACCCAAAAGCTAGCTCTCCTTCAAACAGAGTAAATATCTAAAAATAATGCAAAGTTAGATTGTATGCAAAGCACGACCAATATACAAAGTCATGTTAAGCGGGCTCCAAAGGGAGAGGCAAGGTTGTATGTACCTGAACACTAGACGTTGTGCATCTATCTGCACCATATCAACTTTCTTTAGAGCCTTCACCTCTTTGTCTCTTGAATGGACCTTAGTCTTTCTCACCAATGGGAACATGTATCTCCGTTCTTCTATCTTCACTTCGTCATAGTAATCTTGGAGTGTATGATTAGATGGCAACACAATGCCGTCTAGGATAGACACATAGACCGTTAAAATCTCTAAAGAATATTTTTGGATTTTGTCCAGAACAAGTTCTCTTGTTGGGAGCCACCCGAGGACATCACACCAAAACACATCAATCACATATGCAATGATAAATCATTAAAAGAAACCACCCACAAAGCTAATGAAGTTGGAAGATCACATTCTATACTCATGGGTCACCCTTGAGAAGAGAAAACATAGCTTTTGTAGTCTTGTTTGCTTCAAAAAGTGAAAGTGATCGCAACCTCAAATTCACGCTCACATATCATACAAATCTAGTAAATTAAGCTTCTCCAATGAAACAAAACTATCCTCGCTCATTCACAAAGTTGGATACATATAGCACAATTTGTAGGGAAGCCTCCATTGCAATTTGAGTCTCATCAACTTGCTCTTGATCCCCTGCTTCATCCGTCCCGCTTCCATGTCCATCAGCCTCATTCAACAATCCATGGAGGACTAACTTTCTCTGCATTATCTTTGTTGCATTCCTTGAGCAAAACTCAATTGCTCTTTCTTCTTGCTGTTTGTTTTTGTTTCCCCACATTTTTGCTCTCCATTCTCTGAACACAAAACAAAAATATCAAACAATCATGCATGGAGAACATGTATTCCACCACCTGCATCAAAATAATCAGAACATAACATCAAGCTGCTACATAAGAACTTAAAAGAGACTTGATACATAACAACAACAAATCATGACAAAACATGGTTGTCATCATCTTATAAAATAATTCATCATCAATATGATCACATATGACATTTTTAGAAATGTTGCTTCATTGAGAGAGAGAGAGAGAGAGAGAGAGAGAGAGAGAGAGAGAGAGAGAGAGAGAGAGAGAGAGAGAGAGAGAGAGAGAGATGAAATATTAAAATAATTCATCATGAAATTGATCACATATGGCATTTTAGCAATGTTGCATCATTGAGTGAGTGAAGAAATATAGATGGCACTCTCTAGTGCACCCTTTTGCCAGGTAATCATTTAAAGACCAAAAGAAATTGTCCATATAACAAGAGTTCCTCGCACCAATGGTCACAAAATAATAACATAAGCCACCATTGCATCAAGGTGCTTGAAAGCAACTCCGCAATCCCTTCCAAGCCAATGAAATCCTCTCCATTGCATCAAGGTGCTTGAAAGCAACTCACAATCCCTTCCAAGCCAATGAAATCCTCTCCATTGCATCAAGGTGCTTGAAAGCAACTCACAATCCCTTCCAAGCCAATGAAATCCTCTCCAACATTGTTTTATTTGTAGCTTTAGTTTAGATTTTAAAGGTGGATGAGAAAAAAAATGAACTTGAAGTCCCCTTGGAACTTCAAGGGCAAAAATGTAAGTACTACCTTCGTTATCCCTTGGCCTTGGCCAAGGCATGGCCAAGGTTAAGTGTGAAATACTAACACCCTCAGCCACCTCCTTGTCAACTCCATCCCCCAACCACGAAAGCCATGACTACTACACTAACTTCCTTGTCTACAATGCCCAAGAAAAGCCTGCACCAATGTATCGAGGTAGCATATGAGGTAAAATAGGGGAGCAACTTTAGTAGCAAATCACCAATACCCTGATACTACATTCACTCTCAACAACAACAACCAAAAGCCATCCTCACAAGGTACCTTTACCTAAATCCTTAGAAGGTACACATCAAACTATTACCTTTACCTAAATCCTTATAAGGTACACATCAAACTATTACCTTGGCCATGGCCAAGGCCAAGTTATGGCTAAGGTCCACATCCATGCCTTGACCAGTGAGGATGGGAAGCAGCCTGCCTTCCCATCATCTTTGGCCATGGAAATGGCCAAAAGATAATGGCTATGGCCCAAAGCATAAAGACACCAAAACCAATCTTGAACCACTTTGACCTTGAAGCAAAAAGATGTGAAGAAAAACCTTGTCCCAATCCTTGCAGTTGGTGTAGGTTCTCCCTTGATCCTTTTGCTAAAATGTTGCAAGAAATCATCCTTAAAGATAACTACTTTACTTGAGTCTTTGATGGATTTTGAGGAAGGTAGGTGTAGTGTTATTGAAGAAGGTTGCGGCCTTCTGGCAACAGTGGAGGTGTTGGAAGAGGGGTCGGTGCAAGCTAAGGAGAAAAAGAATATGCTATAAGCCTTGGCCTTGGCCATGGAAAAAGATTATGGGAAGCAGCCCATGTCAACATGGGCTTCTTCCCATATTCTTTCTCCATGGCCTTGCCCATGGCATTAATGCAAATGCATGCTATTTAGTTTCACTATAGCAAGGGATCGATCGGGAACTTTGGCTATCAAAAGAACAAGGGCGCATGACCTAAGCTAGGAACACTGAACTTCATTTAATTTACGTGACAGTGGTGTTTTTACCATGTATAAAGAGAGGGTGTTCAACATCCCATGCTTGAAGCAAGGCCATGGCCAAAATATATGGCCGGAGGGGAAGGCTTGCCTTTGTTGGGGGAGACCTTGGACTTTTTTAGGTGCCTGAAGGGGAACCAAATGAGTGAATTTGTAGAGAAAAGGAGGGCTAAGTATGGGCGGGGTAGGTCTTCCTGACCTCTCTCTTCTCTTAGAAGGTGGTGGTGATGGCCGACATAGAATTTAGCCGCTTCCTCTTCACTACAAGGACAAGCTTGTGAAGGATTACTTGTTTTCCAATTGTTTCCTGCAAGTGGTGGGCTACAACATGCTGATGGCACAATCGGGGAAGGCATGTAGTAAAGCAAGGCCATGTCCAAAATATATGGGAAGTAGCCCGCATCGAATTAGGGATGCCCTATAGTAAAGCAAGGCCATGGCCAAGGCCAAGGCAAAGTTGCAAGAAGGCAATCAAATGTTTCATTAAAGCACAAAAAATTTAAAACATTGTGATGGTGAGCACCGTGGGCTAACCTGGCGATGGACTATCGATGGTGATGCCGATGATGAGTAATCCTCCTTGCAAGCGATTTGGTGACCTCCTTATTGCAAGCCACTGTGTGGTGAAGAAGATAGGGCAAGGAGAACTAGTAGTGTTGAAGAAGATTGGGCAAGCACAACTAGTAGTGTTGAAGAAGATTGGGCAATCACAACTAGTAGTGTTGTGAAGTGTAAGCACAACTATTAGTGTGAAATTTTCTCTAAGGGTAGGCTTATACTTTGTGGGCCAACAATATACCTTGACATTGAGATTTCCTATTTTCACCGAAGATCTGATATAACATGTTCTAAAAACCATTACAAATTAACAAAAATTTGGGGCGATCGTTACTGAATGAGCATTAATGAAATATTAATTACTGCACTATGGGATTTAAAAAGCCTATATACTGAATTAAAGATGATTTTTGGTAGAATTTCATAAGCCTTGCAATCATAATAGAAAAAACAAATATTTGATACAACTGTCAATGGATGAGCATAAATGAATTATTAATTATTGTACCTTGAATCCTATGAACTATAAATCTTAAAGTCCAAAAAGTGATTATTGCACCTGTCTCGATAATCATTATCTTCACTTGTAAAAAAATTAATAGAATTTTCCATGGTGATTAAAAATAAAAAAATGACCTCCCAAGATTTGAATGTTACCTTTTTGCAAGTGATTTCTTGTTGCTCTAGCATACTGAAAGATTTTGAATGGCTAGGCATATTACTGTTTATGGATGCGTGCTTGAAAAAAAGCTTGTTGTTATGAATGAGGCAAGGTATTGTTATCTTAAGGTTGGAGATATTCTTTAACGCTTTGAATTGGTGGGATGTTCTATCACACTTCGGCCATTGTCTCTAGGAAGTGAGAAGGTGAAGATAGAAATAACCACACTAGCAAATGGGGAAGATGGACCACGATGCTTATACTAGTTGCATCACTTGTGCTTACTGGTTAGATCACTTGATTGCATCAATGCTTACTGGTTGCATCGATTGTGCATCCCGGTCTCTTGTCGGTGGGGCAATTGTGGCTACTAGGACACTGCAGCACAAGGGTTTGTTGGCGACAGTAGCGAGATGATGCGATTTAGAGGCACCGACGATGGTGAGGTTTAGAGGCACCGGCGGTGGCAAGGATGTGGTGGGGTGGGCAATGTGTAGGCCAAGGTGAGGAGACAGGAGGAGCAACATGGACTTGCAGGGCTGGCAATATACTCATGGCCTTGCGTGGTCTGTGTAGTGTCCCTGGAGCTACGTGGAGAGGGCTAACATGGAATGGAAGCTACATTTTTTGATCTCCTTGCACTTGCGCTCTTGCTTTGAAGGACTCTCGCTCCTTCATGCTTCTTGGCTCCTTCTTGTCTCTTGGTAGTTAGGGACCTTGGTATTTCATTTAGTGTTCTTGACACTCACCGTATATAAATACTACGTCTCCTACCTTCATTATCCTTGAGTTGGTCATTACGTTGTAGTTTTTCAACCTTTACTAGCCAGGGTCTCTGTCTTTATTGCACCATGAGGAGAACTTTCTATAACTTGGTAGGGACCTTAGTCTTTCATTTGGTGTTTTTGGCACTGTATATAAGTACTATGTCTCCTACCTTCATTATCTTGAGTTGGTCATTGTGCTATAGTTTTTTAACTTTTGCTAGCTTAGTTGCTTTAAAGCAACTATACCACTTTAAACCAAATACACAACGGACCTCTTCCTGAAAATACTCTTCATTATATGTAATCCTTTCTTATCCTTCTACTAGAGATAGGTCAATGAATATCCTCCATATAGCAACACTTCTTCTCCTTCATCCTCATTCTTATAAGCCTTGAGATCAGCCCTTCTCCCCTTTCTTTGCAAATCCTATGCCTAGCCTTGTCAAGGCAACAGAACTAAAATGACTAGCTCTCACAATAAACATAAAACTAAGGTAGGAAAGTATATGCTTAGGGCTTAGCCCCTCACTCAGAGGGTTCACCTAAAAATGTGTAAGCATAGCACATGAGTTTAAATGAAGGAGCTTTTTAATTCAAAATTTTAAGATAAATTTATAGAAATACATTTACAAAAGGGAGTTTTTTAATCGATTTTGAAAAAAAATCTGTAAGTCTATAAAGAAAAAAGGGTCATTTTATTCACGAAAAATTCACTGGTTAGGGGTTTTTTAAATACCTCTTGAATGCACATGATACATAGGGTTTCTTAGTATTGCACCCCCCTCCCCCCCCCCCCGAGGCCCCTCACCAGGAAACCAGTAAATTGCTCTCTCAAAACCAAGAAAAAACTATTCAGTCACTCACAAGAACTTGGACACATAGAAAATGTTATCTTATTTAACCATCCTCACTATCTCCCTCTTTCATAGTTGTAAGAACAAGAAACACCAAAAAAGAAGAGAGTAAGAGTTGTGCCAACCAAGAGAGAGAAGAAAGTGGAAAGAGGGATGCACATAAGGAGTCGTGCACTCTCAACCAACTTTTCGACCAACTCTTCTTCTTTTCTTAATATTATAAAAAATGAGTACATCCTTTGCCTAAGGTCTAAAAACCCTACAAAGCGGCCTCTAGAACTTCCCAATCCATTCATCAAAATGATACTCACATAAAATACCCCTTGGAAACCTCTTAGGGTTGCCTATCATCATTTTTCCAACTACTTGAATCAACCCCTTACCTCCCCCTTACCTTGACAAGGTCGACCTCATGGCCTTCTATAAACTAATCACCATGGGGCTCATATCTAATTCCTCTCACCTTACACTACATTGAGTACTACCACAACAAAGATAATTTAAGGGAGGTTGAGATGTGGATGGGTCATTTCATCAGATTCCTCCCATCCACATTGCATCAAAACTCCATTGTAGAAAGATATCCATGACCAAGGTTCTGCACCTAATCACCCAAGAAGGTCTCAATTTTAATGGGGTTAAATTTCATGACATTTGACATGACATTATATTCCTCAATCGAGGGCCCCCAATTTGTGTTCTCACTTTCCTCACTCATAACCCAATTCGTATTCTCAGTCCCCAATTGGGTGCCCCTAGCTTGTGTTCTCACTACTTTCGTCATTTAGAACAACCGTTGTGCTCACTTTTCTCATGACCCATGTCCTCACTTTTCTCATGACCCATTCCCTCACTTTCCTCACTCACAAGAAGGCTAGTGACCGACATAATAGGGTGCCCCTCTTAGCTAAGCTATCGGCCAATTGAAAAATTGGGCCACAGCCTTTACCAGTGAGCTTTTTACCAAAAGTCATGCAAGAACCTGGAAGCCAAGGTACATTGCATCCACATGCTTACAAATATCTTTTGTTGTGCCATTGGCAAGGAGCTTCTTGTACCTCGCCTCGCCCTTTTCTAGCTTATGATGTAACATCTCTTTGATAATCCCAAGCCCCAACCTGCCATGAAGAGGCAAAGGTGGGAGACATCCGAAAAGCTATCACTCTCCTCACGTTCGACAACCATAGAGGAATCCTTCAACCACCCCCATGCCTCTAGCACAAGCCCAACCTCAACTTGCTGCATCTAAAAGCCAAAATCTCCATTCCCAAAATGTGGTAAAAACACATGACTGTATCCAGAGATGTCTACATCAACCCCGAGTACATGTAAATAACTTCCCATACATTGATGTCCCCCCCCCCCCACACACCACTCAGCACCACATAGATGTGGCTTTAAATCAAGATTCCCAATAACTAATGGTGGACAAGCAAAGAGCGGGTGGTCTTCAAACTCAATGAAGGTCCCAAATTCTACTAGGTGGTCACTTTTGAAGACTTCCCAAATATTGGGTTGTGGAAACCCTTTAATATCATGTGTGGTTTTAGTTGTTGGCTTTCATGTAAGCCCTCATCGTGTCCTTCTATGAGACCAACGATATCTTTAAGACCAATGTGGGTTGGTAATTCTCACCCCATATTTGGGCCCTATCTACTACTTTCTGATTATTTATGGGACCAATTCTGGTACAAAGCCCTCATTCCCCACCCACGATGCCGCACACACAAGTTGCATCAAAAGACAATCAAAGAAAGTAAAAATAAAAGAGTCGAAGAAAGCAATGTTTTAGAGATTTCACTGGAAGGAGCTTCTAGAGGAGCACACATTTAGCCCCCATGCCCATGCACTTAACTTGTAATATTTACACATGGGATCTATATCTAGTAGACATATCTAGCGAGAACAAACACTGCTATCTCAAGCATCTATGTTAAGCCTCATCATTAATAGCCATCCAGGTACATTTTGGATGGGAGACCATGTCAAAGCTTGGCCCATGGTACAACCCATCACCTAGATCCTCCTTAAAATTAGTAAGAACATTCCGTGGGCCAAGCTTTGACATGGCCCATCACATGGATCCTCAAAATTATTAAGAACATTACATGGCCTTGTCTTCAACCATACCAACTCTTGATCCGCCTTGTCTCTATTCCTAGAGCTCACTAACACCAAATCTCTCGAGCTACAAAGGTCACCTAAGTCTATTGTAGCTATGGGTAAAGTCCACTACCATGCACTAACAATCTAACAATCTTGACTTCTCAGCAAAAGAGATGATGAGTAAGTATCAAAGAAAGCAATATAAGAGTCTAAGAAAGTTCGTCTCGCATCTCACGGTAGACACAAACACAAACACATGCACTTGCAACCAACCTTATTAACTCCAACCCTTTAGATATATCTTTGGATGGGGGGACTACGGTTGGGCATAAGCCCCTGGCCCATGGTACGACCCATCACCTAGAACCCTTGACCTTTACCTCCAAAGAGCTTCAATGCATGCAACATCTACTTTTGTACTCCAATTTAACACTAACACTGATAAGAAACGTGGTGCTCATGTGTGTGGAGAGGAGAGACTCACAAAATACAAGAAAGAACTCTTGCTTATTAAGTTGCTTATGCATACAACTAGGCTTTGCTCTCATGCAAAATGCCTCATGGCCTCACCTTTAAATAGGTGAACAAGTGGACCTCAAGTCCATTCACACTCACACCCTTCTCTCACCCTTCTACTCAACCTTAGTCTCTTAATACCCTCCCTCAATACCAACTATGGAAGGATGGAATAGGAGGTATTGGACCATAGGATGCCTTTATAACATTAGGCGTACAAGGCTTGGAATATAGGTGTGATTACATTGAGAATTAGAACAATTTCTCAGAAGAGGTAGAGGCTGATACAAAGTTGGCCTCTGACTCTTTATTAGGACATTTAGATGTGATATGCCCTGTTTGTTTACATTTGTTACATTTCATTTTGTTGGGGTATTTGACCCAACAATTATTTGCCAAGTGTCCCACCTTTTTACAATGGGCACATCTTACTTTGACTACCTGATGTGATAAAGCTTGTTCCATAGTCGATGAAGTGGTTGCATGTGAAGATTCAATTGGTCCCTTTGGCCTCTTTTCTTCGTCAAGACATGATTGGATGACTCCTTCGAGGGTGGGATTCGGTATGTTCTTCAGGGTGGTGACTAAAGTGGGGTACACCTTCTTGACCGCTTTGAGTAAAACAGCCACTGCATCATCTTCATCCATTCTTGCATTTACTGATGCAAGTTGAGCCATAAGGCCCTTCAAGTGAGAGATGAAGGCTCCAATGCCCTCTCCCTCTTTGAGTTCCAAGCTAAAGAATTCGATCTTGAGAGAGATCTTGGAATTCTTGCCACGAGCTCCATAGAGCTTATCAAGCTCATCCCACTTCTCCTTTGCAGTCGGAAGCTGGTCCACATGGTGGATGAGTGCCTCATCAAGATGAAGCATGATGATGGCTTGTGCCCTCTCATCATCTTCAACATCTTCAGCCTTTGCTCGATCAATCACTTTGGTGCCGGAGATGAATGGCCAAAAGCCCTTGGACATCATCTTATACTTGACAAGGACTTGCCAAGTATGGAAGCCCTCTCCCGAGAACTTCTTGATTTGAGTATCCTTTGACATTGAGTGATTATGAGAAGGGAAAGGGGCTGATTATGAAGAGAAAAAACCAGAATTTTTGATAATTTAGGTTTAATTGGAAAGATAGAGGCTTATTATAATGCAACAACCCTAATTGAGTTGAGAATGTTGCATAAGTAGGAGATTAAAATAGTAATTTTATGATATAGCACTTAGGGTTTGTGCTTAATTACTGATTTTTGATGAGGGATAGTTTCATTAGTGTTAATGAACACTTTGGTTGGTGATTAGGATCACCATTAGTGTGTATAAAACACAATTAGTGCTAAAAAGCACATTTTTAGTGTCAAATGACACTTATTTTGGTGATTAACTCACCATTAGTGTTTAATAACACTATGAGTGTTTAAAAACACTTTAAGATAACCTCCCTTTGCTGGATTAACAGAGTGATTAGTGTTAAACAATACAATTAGTGCTTAGAAGCACACTTTAATCACTTTGAGAGCTTAAAACTTGATGTCGGTGTTGAAGCTTGACGGATATGAGGTTTATGCACTACCTCAAGTGGATGAAAGCCACTTCAAAATGAAGAGAAAGACCAGCAATATCCATTCACACTCATACTTGAGTGATTAGAGGAAGGGAGTGATGATTGAGCAAGAAAAACCTAAAAAACCAAGCTTTAATGGAGAGCTTGTGATGAGAAAAAATGGCGCCTGGTCTTTTGCTTCCAGCCGGCGCTACAGTGGGCGGTTGAAGCTCAAACTTGAGCTGTAGGTAGGGGATGAGGTGAGCTTCAAAAGCCCTCAAGTTCCATGGGCAATGATGGACTACACGCTGAGCATTACTGTACGGACTGCTGCGCTGCAAGAAATCAACGCCGGGCTGCTGCAGACGCAATGCCGACGCGGAAGAGCTCCATTGCTTGCAATTGGTCGTACGAATTGAAACGCCCACAGCTCCTCTACACTTCCCTAGTTGGACTCTCTGAGAGATCTTGCCTCTACAAGCTTGTAGAAGGCTTCCAATGGCTGTAGGTTGAGCTCCACACAAAAGAGATGAGCAAAAAATAGATAATTTTGACCTATTCTCTACACCACAAAGTTTGAACTCACCTAGGCTCTAGATACCATGATAAGAAACGTGGTGCTCATGTGTGTGGAGAGGAGAGACTCACAAAATACAAGAAAGAACTCTTGCTTATTAAGTTGCTTATGCATACAACTAGGCTTTGCTCTCATGCAAAATGCCTCATGGCCTCACCTTTAAATAGGTGAACAAGTGGACCTCAAGTCCATTCACACTCACACCCTTCTCTCACCCTTCTACTCAACCTTAGTCTCTTAATACACAAGCTTGCCCTAGCTGATATGTTTTCACAAAGAAGCCCAAGCTCTAGGTATACCATAGTACAATGTGAGATCATGGCATAATATTATGTCACTCTAAGAAGATCTGGCCCACCATCATCTACCCATACAAATCGTGCCATGGTGGTCTTGACATTCATTTTACCAACAATCATAGGACACATGCCATTTCTATCAAAATCGCATGAATTTGAAGGGCCCAAGACATTTCCACAATAAAAGGAGGCCTCACATGACAAACTTCTACTTTGCATCCATACCTTCCATGCCACCTTGATAAGATGCCTAAAGCTTATCATCGAAATGCCCTACATTCGATTGTGGATCAACTACTACCAGGGCTACGTGAATCTTATCAACCAAAATGCCCTACATTAGACTATGGATTAGCTACCTGAATCTTATCACGAAAATGCCCTACAGTAGACTATGGATCAGCACCAAACCTGACCACTTAACCTCACGTGCGAACTTCATGTCATCTAATTATAGATCGGTGGTCCCGAGCCATACCACTTAACATTGCATGCAAACTTCATAGCATAACATGGACCATCCACTTTCCACCTTGGTAGCAACTTCACCAACTGACTTGGGAGATGTGAGGACGCAGTCACACCATTACAAAGGGGGTATGTTCCACTTCATAGGTTAACATGGTTTCACCAACGTGACCTAAGCTTCCTGTCAAATATGAAAAGTCTAAGGACTTCATCTATATACTGCTTGAGACAAGTAATAGAGATTGGACTGACCATATTTAAGTTTGGCATCTAGTGTGAAAACTAGTCATTTGTATATACACTAAGCAATACACATTCATTCCCTTACAATAGAATACTTGTGAGATCTTCTCTACTCTAGTCTTGCTTGCATATGCTCTATTGGATTCTTACATGCTAGATGGATGCTTACTTGAATAAGTTTGACATGCCAAAATAAGACTAGGATCTTGTAGATTTGGAATCAAACGTGGTTGACATTAATTCCAGTAGCTATATCTCCATTATTTGTCTAGGATACATGTGAAATTCGGAATTGAACTTAACCTCACATTAATACCAGTAGGCTATCTCCCATAACTCTTAAGAATCCAGAATGGATCTTATCTTGAACTTCTAGAGTGTATAGTTAGTTCCATGCAACTTTCCATCGTCAAATAATGGTGGTCAAGTCCTTATGGATGCCCAGTAAAAAATCACAAGATAAAAGTACTTGATACAAGAGAGATGGAGAGCAATGCTAAATTATTGTTTTAAACCAAAGTTACAACTAATGATGTTTACCCACCCATGCCCTTAGGCAAGGATCTTTAATGATAATCTAGGTAGTATATTAGATTAAACAAGAAACCTACGATATGGGCGTATCTTCCTCACCCACATCCAAGGTCATCTAGTATTTGGCATTTGTTGAAGAAGCCCCATAACAACCTTAAGGACTAAGTATCCTTAAGAAAATCTTCTAGTACCTAAGAGTGCACCCAATTGTCCCACACTTTCATGCATCCTACTTAGCATGGTGCCAAGCTTATATAAGCCATCTCCTAATTATTCACCCACATCTAGAAGCCATATATCAAGCATCTAAATTGGAAACTATCAGGCACATGTGTGCTCAACACAATGAATACTCCTCATACAAGGGTCCATGGTATGGAGTCAATATATCATGTGTCCATGGTAAGGCATAAAACTAATTAATCATAACATCATCAACTTACTTTAGCTTTCGACGAGCCCAAATAATCTTGAATAAATGATGTGGCTATGTGTCCATGGTATGGGATCACTATATCATGTGTCCATGGTAAGGCATAAAATTAATTAATCACAACAAGATTTTACATAGGTGATTATAACTATCTTTAATAAATAAAAGGTGTGTGATGATGTGAGGGCTCCCAAACACTTAAAAAGAATGAGGATGATCTATGTACTCCATGGTATGAGATGTTATGTTATCATATCATACAGAAAACATTTAGTGGATTAGCTACAAGAGTTGATCAAAAGAAACACGGTTAGATGAAAGTCTCGATACGTTGATCTCAGAGTAGCCAACCTCCTATAACCATATCATTGACGGGTTGTTGGGGTGGTAATATTGGAGGGCCACAAACACTAAAAAGGATAAGGATGAGCTATGTAGGTTAGGGTGGTAATACCGGAGGAGGGCGGCAAACACTAAAACGTACAATGTTTACAAAGGTGATTAGGCTTTTACCCAAATGTTGTAGTGATGCACACAAACACTTTGGTTGGGGTGGTAATACCGGACTAGAAAGGATAAGGTAATAATATGGGAGGGCCACAAACACCCAAACAAAAAAAAAGGGTGGTAATATGGGATGAGCTATGTACACCGTGGCATGAGATGAGATGTGCCATGGCATGAGCTATGTTCTCCATGGTGGGCAGGAGGTGCTGCCATGCGCATGCAGTTATTTTAGAATGAAAGCGGTCAGTTGTGGATAAGAAGCCGTAAGAGTTGCTCGAAAGAAGCAGGGTCGGCGGATGCGAGTCTCAGTGGGCCGCTGTACTGCGAGTAGCCGAACTCCTCAGCAGATTGTTGAAGCAAGTGAGCGAGAAGAGGATGGTTGAGGCGGGAGGCCTTGATCACGTATGTTTTATCACCAACAAGCACAGGCAGAGACCCCTTGGGCACCTTCCTGCTGCAGTTATTGCAGGCAGCTGCTGCTCCAGGCTGCAACCTCTGGTATGATCGATTGCTGCTGCTGGACTGCACGCAGCAGCTATGGCGGCGACCGAGGAGCTGCTGAATATTAGTGAGGGAAGTAGAAGCTGCATGTGCTGCGCTCTGAAGCTTCTTCAGTAATTCGGCCATCGCAATGTAGCTGCACAGAGAGAGAGAGAGAGGGAGGGAGAGAGCGAGCAGGAGAATGCGCCCAAGAACAGTGCTAACTAGTGAGATCAATAGCCATGGGGGCGGCCATCTGTCTGATGGTTTTATACCTCAAAGTTCAAACCCCACTGCATGGACGCCACACATTCAAGCCTTTGACCGCGGACACAAACCAACTTGGTCCGAATTGGGGAACTGTCGCTTCAATCGTTTTCTTTAAAAATAAAAATAATATTTCTTTATCACCTTTCTCCATGGTCCTAGTCAAATAATCATTAAACTAGAGTCTAAGACCCATTCAGACACGTTAGATCACAAATCCTCACCTACAAATAACCAACATGCATTAAATTGGATCACCTCTGTAAACTTTGACACGGCCCCTCTCTCTCTCTCTCTCTCTCTTTTTCTTTTTTTCTTTTTCAATAAAAGCAGCTTTATATTTAAAAAAAGACGAGACGAATTACAAGTAATGGAGTTTCAACACATAGCTGAAATCCACTTTTTCAAGATGGTCCTTCTTCTCATAAAGGTGACAGAGGACTAACCTATGTTCTCTCTCTCTCTCTCTCTCTCTCTCTCTTAATAATAATCATTTTCATTGTTTTACCGCATCTACCAAAGAGATGACACTCATCCTTTTCTACACATGCAACACCTTACTAATAGCACTAATTAATTAATGTAAAAAAACATTCAGGATCCATATTAGCATTAGCATGGAGAATTGCATGGGTTCCCACACCCAAGTTACCTTGGCCAAGCTTGTGTCAAATAACTTGGTCGTACCGAGGCTACTAATGCCAACATGGCATAGTTGTGAAACCTTGTTCAAAGTTAGGGTGTGAACACCAAAAGATTCCCTTCGATAAATGCTATAAACTCGATTAACTAGACCATGGAAATTCATGTCCCCTTATATGATTGCAACGGACCTAGAATGTGAGTAACATTAGATTCTTCGTGTTATAAATGCTATAAACTTGACCAAGGCCTACATAATTGGGGGATAAGAGAATCTTGAAGGGTGGAGGGGATGTAAGAGGATACAATGTGCATTGCACTAAGCAATCCTCTCGATATTTCACAATACACAACTTAAACTCAAAATGTGCGCAGCAATAGAGCTCGAGAACATTAATGTATACTCAAGTGAGACAAAAGATG
This sequence comes from Cibotium barometz, assembly GCF_041138505.1. Classification (NCBI taxonomy): domain Eukaryota; kingdom Viridiplantae; phylum Streptophyta; class Polypodiopsida; order Cyatheales; family Cibotiaceae; genus Cibotium; species Cibotium barometz. Next base: position 18,904,672 of record NC_141063.1, on the reverse strand, counting down.
GCTAAGCCAAAAACCTGTGTGCTCCTCTGAAGGGAGCTTTGATGGTTGTTTGTAAAATTGTTGAGACGAAAGGTTGTATGCTCATATAATCTAGCTTATAATAGATATTGAGGGGTGTGTCAATTAAGCGAGCTTCAAGCTTCAAGATTTTGAGCTTTGGGCATTGTTAGGAGGCTATTGTTGCCAAATCATCAAGGTTTGGGTCTAGCCACACAACATGGTTTTGCTACAAAACTACAAAATATAGCTCGCATTGTCAAGAATAGATATCCTATCCTACATGTGGATGATCTCTTAGATAAGTTGAGAGGAGCCAAAGTATTTTCTAAAATTGACCTTAAGTCAAGTTATCATTAGGTTAGAATAGCTGAAGAAGATGTCTATAAGACTACTTTTCACACACAAATGGGTTATTATGAGTTTTTAGTAATGCCTTTTGGACTTACCCCACAGCACTCCAGCTACAATTAGTCGCATGATGAATCGTGTATTCTTGAAGCACCAAATTTTTAGTTGTTTTCTTTGATGACATCTTGGTTTTTAGCAAGAACGAAGATGAGCACGAGAAACATCTAGAGATAGTATTCAATCTTTTGAAAGAAAATCAACTCTATGCTAACCCAAACAAGAGTCAATTCTTTCAAAATTCGTATCGATCCTAAAAAGATATAGACCATTAGATCATGGCCTAGACCAAAGGACATTCATAAGTTGAGATCTTTTCTTGGTTTATGTTCTTATTACATAAGATTTGTGAAAAAATTTACTCACAAAGCACATCACTTAACTAAATTATTGAAAAAGACCAAAGTTTTTATTTGGATTGACATGCATGAAAAATCTTTTAATGCACTTAAGTATGCTCTTACCCATGCACCTGTATTAACACTACCTAATTTACTTAAACCATTCTTCATGGTAATAACTTATGCTAGTGGCAATGGTATTGGTGCTGTGTGTATGCAAGATAATCATCCAATTATTTTTTAAAGTAGAAAATTGAAACCATCTGAGCTTAAGTAAATTAACTTATGATAAAGAATTGATGGTTGTTGTTCATGCATTAAAAATTTAGAAAAATTATCTTATGGGTTCTGAGATTATCATTAAAATTGATTAACAAAGTTTTAAACATTTGCTTTCACAACCTTTAATATCAAATAGACATATTAAGTGGGCATCTTTTACTATTCAATATACACTTGGACGTGAAAATGTTGCTGATGCTTTGAGTAGGAGACCTACCATTAATAATATATCTACTATTGAAGGTATTTCTTTTGATAACATAAAGGGAACATATGAAAATGATTCTGAGTTTTCTAATGCATACAACAAGATGAAAGATAATGATTGGTTACCTCATTTCGACTATTCTTATATGATGATGGCTTTCTTTTCTTTTAAACATGCATTACTAAACCATTTAAGAAACCTATTATTAAAGAATCTAATCAACCACTTTTTATTGGTCATAGAGGAGCATCATCTACTTTGCAAATAGTTTCTAGGTATTTCTTTTGGCCTACTATGTGTAAAGATGTTGCTAAGCTTGTTTTTGAATGTGTTGTTTACCACAAGATTAAGAGGAAAGAAGGAAAGAAATTTGAATGTGTTATTTGCCACAAGATTAAGAGTCATAAAGGAAAGAAATCTGGTTTTCTTATGCCTTTACCTTTTCCTAATGAATTATGGTAAAAAATAAGTATGGATTTTAATACTGGTTTTTCTTTGACTTCTAACAAGAATTATATAATTTGGACTATAGTAGATAGATTTAGCAAACATGCTTACTTTATTGCTTGCAAAAATACATTGATTGCTTATTAAGCTACACATATTTTTATTAAACAAGTGTTTATACATCATGGTTTACCAAGTATTATTGTTTCTAATAGAGATAGAAAGTTTTGTAGTGGTTTCTAGACTACTTTGTTTGATAATCTTGAAATAAAACTTGATTTCTCTACTGCTTTTTATCCTGAATCTAATGGACAAACCGAAGTAACAAATAGCATAATTCATGATTTGCTTAGATCATATGTCTCATCTCAGCCTAAGCAAGCCAAAGCATAGAGGAGGTGTTATTAGTGCATGGTTAGCATACCTTATTGTGATATACTTACCAATTATGTAGGCTTTGGTCAAGTTTATAGCATTTATAATGCGAAGAATCTAATGTTATTCACATTCTAGGTCCGTTGCAATCATATAAGGGGATGTGAATTCTCATGGTCTAGTTAATCGAGTTTATAGCATTTATCGAAGGGAATCTTTTGGAGTTCACGTACCAGCTTTGAACAAGGTTTCACAACTGTGCCATGTTAGCATTAGTAGCCTTGGTATGACCAAGTTATATGAAACAACCGTGGCCAAGGTAACTTGGGTGTGGGAACCCACGCGCAGTTCTTCATGCTAATGCTAATATGGGTAGTAAGGTGTTGCACGTGTAGAAAAGGATGAGTGTCATCTCTTTGGTAGATGCAGTAAAACAATGAAAATGATTATTATTAGAAGCGAGAGAGAGAGAGAGAGAGAGAGAGAGAGAGAGAGAGAGAGAGAGAGAGAGAGAGAGAGAGAGAGAGAGAGAGAGAGAGAGAGAGAGAGAGAGAGAGAGAGAGAGAGTGTCAAAGTTTACAGAGGTGATCCATTTAATGCATGTTGGTTATTTATAGGTGAGGATTTGTGATCTAGCATGTTTGAATGGGTCCTAGACTCTAGTTTAATGATTTTTTGACTAGGACCATGGAGAAGTGAGAAATGCTTGGAGCCTAAGCTGACAAAGATGCCCACCAAGATTAGATTCTTACACATGCTAGATGGACGCTTGTTTAAATAGGTTTGATTGTAGGTTTTCTCTTCCATTTGCTTCTTCTTCCCCCATCTATTGTGAGATAGAACCATCATAAAGGACCATCTCTTTTTGCCTCCATCTAGACATAGAGGTATCTTTTTGGCAAAGGGAGCATTCCGATGTGACAACAGAGTGAGGATGCGATAGATGAGCTAGTTCACCCCACAAAGGGAAGTTGCGATTAAGTCAAGACTCAAAGACACATGGTTCAACAAGGCTAAGGTAAGCTCTTGACTTGAACATTTTTGGCACCACTACCTAGCCTAGGCTTAGCTTTGTTTATCTATCCAAGTTATTTGATTTCCCAATATTGTGTGTTATTGAGATTAGGAGATCACATATACAATTTTGGAGTCATTGGATGTGTCTAGTTGTTGTGTTTGATTTTGATTTGAAGTTTATTTGCAAGGGAATTCTAGTTTCATCTATTAGAAGGGAAAAAACCCTAGTTCATTGGTGATTTACAGAAAATTGGAGCCCAAGAGTCTTAGATTTCATTGCTTTAAGCTAAGGAATAGCTTATGATTAGGCGTGGAATAGAAACATGAGCATTGAGCTCCATTGGGGTGGTGAATTAGAGTGGGATAATCAATTTTGTTCATGCATTTTCATGCATTGTTGAATTGGTAGCTGCAAATCTATCAAAAAAACAAATTAAAAAAACACTTTATAACTTGTATAACAACTATTAACTAGGATCAAGACCATTATTCACACCCCATCAAGTCGAAAAAAAAATATCAGAACCATCAAAAACCAGGCGAAACTAACTCTCAGTGAGTTAGGGATGTGAGAGCCCATAGTCCCACACAAAAAGACGTTAATCTAGAGATGTGAGCCTACAACCATGAGCTTATACATGTGACCCATGAGTCCAAACACATGAGCTTGTCGACATAATCCTGGAGATGTGAGTCTAGAGGTAGGTATACCTAACATTGTACTTACTAATTATTACTATCATAAAGACTCGTACGGATATACCTACTCATGACCTTGGAATATTTTCCCGTGATACAATCTGTACTAGCCATAAATTCCAAGGAAAACCCTTTTCCTTTGTAATTATTAAAGAATTATAATTATCACTAATAAGTGTAAACCAACCCTTTCATAGGCCCAAAGAACATTTTAAAGAAATGGTTATTACATTAATATTGTTTTCATTGATAAAAAATGTCAATATCCAATGAGTTGATTATCATAGAAGTCATTCAAGTTCTGATCCAAAGGAACAAGTCGTTCAACCATAGTGTGGCAGCTACTATAGTATATTTTGCTTAATTTTTTTGGACTTCCTATCATGTGTTTACACGACAATGAATCTAAGAGGACTTGACATTCTACACCATTTTTTATTCTCTTATTCCATCCTTCATCCAAGACTTCTAAATCTAGAGAATTTTATATGAACATTATCTTTGTAATTCGAATATTTGAATTTGAGAATAAGTCAACAAAGACATTCATAGGCATGTTTATCTTTATTTTTATTTGCCAAGTAGCTGTTTGTGGTTTCATTGACTTTTGTAATTCTTGAAAAAGCTTGCATCTAAAGCTCTCACTAGTGTAAGGGCTTGGAAGTAACCATTCCTCACCTCTAAAGTCGAGAAAAGTTAGGCTTTGTAGTTACCCAAATTGGTCATTAGTATGTGGTGCATTACAAAAAGAGTCATAGAAGAATATACCACTTTGTGCAAGTGATCTTGGACTTCTTCTTTTGTATTGTTGCTCCAATAAATATGTGAATAATAGAAAAGATTCTTAATAGACTCCACAGGTTCCCAATCCTTAAGAGTTGAAGAATACACATTTGTAAAAATAATAAAAAGCTTCATGTAATATTAAAAGATATACCTATGCAAAATATGTTAAAAAATAAAGAAATATTCTTTATAATTTGGTTGATGGAGAGGAAGTTCTCTATGTCTTTGTTGGGCCATTCGGCCACTGATAATGAGACTCTTCTCTCATGTCTCGGGGAGCCTAAACTCAAACCCGAACCCAATATACCATGGGAAACTTGCAATGCATTAGTGAGGCAACTCTCACTTACCTCTATCTCATTTGCTTGAATCGAGGAATCCTTGTGGTAGCCACATCAATGGAAGCACGTCAAAGTAGCTCAACAAAGCCACCACCACCATGCCCCAAGTGTAGCCACTGCTCTCTCTCACTCCCTCCCTCACACACATACTCCCATAAGCATTGAAGGCAAGAGATAGAAAAGGTTTGAGAGAAGAATAGAGCACTATCTTCACTTGAGAGCATACAAGAATGCATACAAGAATGAGGATTTAGAGTTACAATTTGACCTTTATACTTGGCTCATAGTGTTCACACTTGGCCGGCCAATGTTAAAAATGAGGTCCTAGTGCATCCAAGATTGCCTACACTGGTGCAAACACCTTGTCCTACCTAGTAACTCTAACCTTATTATCCCATGGCATGCCTTTCATATACAAGGAATGACCACACATATAAAATAATCCATTACAAGAGAAATATGAATTCTCTAGTACCTAGGACAATGAATGTCAAAATATATGGTGGTGGCCGCCGACCGCAGTGTCATAGAAGTCATTGACAGCACTTAACATGCCCCCCTTCCTGATGCAGATTATGTCCTCGGAAGATGTCGTTGAAGATGATTTCAGGTCATAGGATGAAAGAAATATAAGGCTTGGGATGATCTGCATGGCAATAATAATAAGAAGTTATATGTTCTTGGAGCAACAAGTAGAAGTTGACAAGGACATAGCTGAACAAGTAGTTATGAAATCAGGAATAAGATTGGTTAAGCTTCCCAAAGATGAAGATTAATGTGGATCTAACTTAGAAATAAGTACAAGCATATGATTCATGAACTGAGTTCAAAAAATATGCCTATGGTTATGACCATAGTCTTAAACACAATTACACACATACAAGCTGTCTAAAGCTATATGTTAGCTCTAGAAGTAAAGCTGCACGTGATTAGACGATTACTTACATAACAAAAGTGTGTGTGTGTGTGTGTGTGTGTGTGTGTTTGGCTTCTTTTGTGATAGAGTGATAAACTACCACCCTGTGGAGACCAAAGCTTTGGTCTCCACCCTGTGGAGACCAAAGCAATGGCCCAGCAACTCCCACAAAGGATATCAAGAACCGCTAAGAGCCTTCGAACGGGGATGGTTTATTAGTGAAGCAAAGACATAAGGTTCCAACCTATGAAAAATCAAGGCATCGGTCTTATGGTACCATTGCTAGTTTTCCAAAGACCTACTAGGATTCCACATGGAGATGGCTATCTTCTTGATCATATTTTTTGATTTTTTAAATATTTTGTTTTTGTTATTTTTTTGTGCTTTTTTTATATTATAGCCATCTTTTCACTCACACATTACCTAGAGAGCTAAAATATAGCTAAAGATGGTTTAATAAATATAAAATGGAGTACTTGGCATACTCCTTTGGCATACTTTATCTTTAGATATAGAATCGTAAGACTAGGACGATTTAAAAGAAAAGATCTTAGCATTAAAATTCATCTTGGAAGCTAATAAGAGAAAGGCAAACCAGTCAAGTGCAATGCAAACATGCTCTCCAAGGGAATAATTGAAGTATTGAATTGCAAAAGAGTTATGTATGAAGAGCCAATTTCGAATACACCTGTTTAATTTGAAGCTCATGAAGTCAATGCTTATCCTTTTGCTCTTGATCTTGGTGAAAGACTTTGTAGCTACTTGTTAAGAATGAAGATTTTTGTGTAGGTGTCTACTATTGTAGAATACTTTGTTGTTGCATCATGATAAACCTGAAAAAAAATCTTCAAGGAAAGCTCTACACATGTTGATTAGCCAAGACTATAAAAGTACATGACTGTTTGTCATTGATTAGTGCTCTCTTCTTTTACTGTTTTTTGGTATTTTTGTGATTATGAAAGAATAAATAATGTTTAAGCTATGTATGAAGTATTAACGCTATACGTGTTGGGTCAATACCAGTTTTTATGGTATTAAATTTTCCAACTAGCTCCCTCTTGATGTGAACATGGTGAAATGTCTGGGAGTATGGTGTCTTAAAGGATTTGAAGAAAGATGAGACTATCTCCTTAGGTCACCACCTCAAGTTTTTACTTACTCACTTTGGTGTAAGCTTGATGAGACTATCCTTTCCAAATGATATGTTGAGAAGGCCTAGGTGATGGTACACATGTGAGTGCTTGAGAAGTGCTTACATCCAACTAAAGAGGTGTCAATGTGCTTTCATAAGAGTGAATTTGGCTTAGGTAATCTTCATGATGTATTGGCATGTCAATTTCGTCTTGAGGGGGTGTTGCACTGAAGAGTCGAATTTTAGTAGCATTAGTTGATGCTTTGATGGGTGAAGAAGCCTCTTAGCAAGAAGGTCTATGGATTGTTGATGTTGCAGCATGGTTTGACGACTCCCCCCTTCCTAATCTATGTTGTACCCTCAAAATCTTTTTAGGTAGCCAAGTTTGGAGGGGTGGGGATGTTGTAGACACATCCATAAGTGCCTTGCCCTTGTCTAATCTCAATATAGCAATTGCTACTGGTGGTGGAGTTGTCACAGTCTCTATTTGGATAGCTTTCCTCTTCCAAGTGTGATTTGGAAATTGGGGTACATTGGTCATGGTCATTGATGAAGAAACCTTGATGTACTTGGGTTGGGGTAAAGATGGTAGTTTGTTTTGGCTTAGGGACCCAAATCCAAGAATTTCCTTTATAAAAGCCTTGTGCTTGTAGAAGCTCTCCTTTTGGATCCACTGAGGAGTAGTTTGTAGCTTTGACCTCCTCCATTTTCTATTGTTGTTTCTCCTACTTCTTGTAAGTTTTAGTTTTGGTGGAGAGAGTAGTCAATGGTTGGACAAACAATTGGAACTTCTTAGGAAGTCTACTCCCTAGTAGATTAATATATGGACTCTACAACATGTTTTGGTTTTTGTTTATAAGCTCTTTGAATCTTCTTTTTTGGAGTAGTCAATGGACAAGTTGAGGTCAAAGAATCTTCTATTGACAATGGTGTGGAGGGGTGTGAACAACTAGCTTCAAATCCAATTGATGGCAAACCTCCCTCCTTGTGATCATCCTTGAGAGGTAGCAACTTCACTGAAGGTTGCATAAAGACTAGAGTTTTGTAGTTAGGATGGATGTTCTACCATATTCCTTTTTGTAGAGTCAATTTCACCTTTTGTACTTGCCAACCAATCGTAACCAAGGGTGATTGGCCCTTTGAAGTTACCTTTAGGCAAGACTAGGAAGTCACCGACAAGGTGCTCATTATGTCATTTTTAACAAGCCAAGCACTTTTGTATTTCTCTTCTTGCTACCCCTTACTCTAGCTTCACTTGGTTCAAGCTCGTCTTTTCCTAGTTGGCACCAAGTAGCAAAAGACATTAAGTTAGGCATGGCCTCCTCATCACAATCAAAGCACTAAATAGCACTTTCCCATAGGGACTAGCCAGTTCAATGCATTTTCTTTTTGGTTTCAGAGGTGTTGTAGCTGAAACCACATGTGCTTCAAAACATGAAGTATCAACTGTTGGAATAATCTCACTTATGTGATTAGAGTGTCAAGATGTGGCAACATTGCAGTAATTTTCCAAAGAGGTGGTCATGGCCATGGTTTCTCTAACTAGAGGAACATATGGGTCACTAGCTAGGATTTCATCTGGGGCTCTATTCATGCTTGTGTTAGATGGTTCTTGGAACTTTTCTTGCTTTTGTGGAGTAGTTGATGGCTTTGTTGAAAATCCCAAGGATGTCATGATAGATACATTTCGTGAATTGGCTAATGGATTGTCCCCTTGCTTAGAGGCTTGAGCAAATATACGTGCATTTACCTTTGACAGTTCTTGAGATTTCTTGGCATGAGTAACAACATTTTGCTCTTTTCTCATTTCTTCCACGGAGTGATCCAGTCCTAGCAACATCAAATGAAGACTCGTCGATTTGATTCCAAGGTCCTCGATGGGGGCTACTTGCATAAGTGCTTGCCAAACCAAAGGATAGCATTTCTCGGTGACAAGATCCATAAGCATGTTGTTGCTATGTTATACTCCCAATCTTGTCCCTTTAGAATTACTTTCATCCATTTGCTCAAGGGTCTTTGAGAAGTTTGCTCAAGGTTAATTTCTATGGTACAATGGTGTTTTTTTGAACAACCCTAGAGCTTGAAGTAGGTGATTGAGTAGATTTTGGGCTATCTTTAGGGGAAGATGTTGTTATATCCACTAAAGAGTCCAAAGAGCCAGTAGAACTATCATTTGAGCACCTAGCACTAGCAATCGGTCCTCCTTGTGGGTCCATGGTGGAGTTCTTAGTTGAGCTAGGCATATTATTCATTTTCATAGCTTGTGAGCTTGAGCTAGGAAACTCACTCTCCTTGGCTACCATAGAAACATTGGTGGTGAGAATTCTATCGTCATCCCCCTCATGTGCAGGCATATTTGGAGCTTATTTTTCTGGAAAGCCTGATGGTGGCATGAGAGAAGTAACACATGATGGGCTTTGAGGTGATGTTCCCACCAGTTCCGGCACCCCAACTTCTACTTTATTTTCTTGAGCTTGTGGCCTGGGCACATTTGTAGGTAGGGCAGTTACAAGCGTCACTCATTTTGAACTACCTTAGCAATGCAATTGGTAAACTCTTGAAGATGCTCAGCTTGTTTCATGGTACCAGATATAGCTTGCACAATTTCTTGCCAAAGGACTCCATAGATCTGGTGCGTGGACAAGTCCCTGAGTAGTTGGGTCTCAATGTTGTATTCCCAAACTACACTTTTGAGTATCCCATTCATCCATGTTCTCAGATATCCTCTAGAAGATAAAACAACATTTATCGAGTTCTTTGGAGCCTCTAAGCAGGTTGTATCGGAATTGCTTGAGTAATGGGCATTAACGATTTGGTCATTGTGTGTCTCCTAAGATTCTAGATTCATTATAGAGTTTGGAAATATGACATGCATTTGTTTTTCAAGTGCTACTTTTGAGGGTTGTGTAGAGTGGGCATTCTCTGACTCTTGATTTGTAAAGTCTAATGGGATTTGGCTTGGTTTAGCTAGTTGGGGTGTCGGAGCCACTAGGACTAGGGTGGAGTTGGTTGGCATAGTTGCTTGAGTAGGCATAAGGCATGTCAATTGTTGCCACTCACTTTGTACTATGCTCATGAGATAATTGGCAACCTTTGGCAAGTTCTCAGCACCTTTTTCAAAGACACAAATAAACAATAAGATTTCTTGCCAATCAATACTATATAGCTGTTGGGTAGCCAAATCCATAAGAACTTGCTTCTTAATATTGTTATGGGCCTTGAGCTCAATCCATTTGTCCACGTTCTTAAGGGTCATCTAGAACTTGGATTGGCACTAGATGGTTTATCCAAATGATTAGAGTGGACTTGAATTGGCTCAAAATGAGACAATGTAGGGGACCTAGGCATTGTTTGGGATGCATGACTGCTAGCCGTTGCTGATCATTAAGCTCATTTTTCACTTTCATTACATCAAAAGGTCCATTCATGGATGCTCCTTGCTCTACAGCTTGCTTGGTTTTGCCATCTAGCACGAATTCTTGGTTTAGGATAGTATCAAGATTAGCAACACTGCTAACTAGTAGACTAGTAGTAATGTATTGATTACCTAAGTTAGGGGATTTTTCTAAGGGACCACCCAAAGATAAAGAGTCAAGAGGATCTGCCTTCACCAAGACCAAGCCCATTTCGTGTGCAATTAAGGCCATAGCAAGCTTGTCAACTAGTTCGGGTAGCTTCTCAACTTGAGCTTGTTTAGGCCTATTAAACTTTTTAACCTTTTTTACACCCATTTGATCCTTTTAGAGGCTTCATGAACAGAAATGGCTCTTTATGCACTTGTTAGGTGCATATATGTATGCAGCTCGAACTAGGTCTAGCTACAATGTAGGGCGGCTAGATAGTGCTAAGTTGCCTAATGCCCACAAATTTCTACTCAAATTTACTGCATAAATCTTAATTGGTAGAAGCTAGAGATTGCCTACATCTTGCTTATGTACACTGTGGCTTCTAGGCTTCTTCAGATGCAAACCCATGCTTGCTGAGGTCTCGATCTAGAGAACTCAGAGTTAGATGATTATTATTATTTTCTTTTTTCTTTTGGTTATGCTGCAGTGTTTTTTTTTTTCTTTTTGTTCTCATGCCTTTTTTTTTCAATTGGCCTTTGGCCCAAGATCCTCCCATAGTAGTTACCAAATTTTACTGTCTATAGTAGACAGCCACCCGTAAACGCTTATGTATCCACCTGTAGGTAATACCACCGAGGAAACACCAAGGGGAGTTTTGAATCCAGGACCTCTTAGTGCCAGGCAAACCCGTGAAGCCGCGAGACGGTAGTGGAGGCAGGGGGTGTAGCCACGTGTCCATTCGCTATAGATTGGCAGCATCACAGGGTTAGAAAGAGCGGCAAATTTGCATGTACCATAGGAGACGACCGAGGGTAGGGAGGACCAGATTCAACACGTACTACTGCATGTGAAATGGATAGAAATCATATAGCATCTGCCTTTAGAACACCATTTGACAAAGTTGACAAAGTCTTTTGATGATGGGTTTCTAGTCTTTTGATGATGGGAGAAACCATGCAGACACATCCATGCAAGTCAGGGCTTGTGCCCTTCCACGTCCAGCAGGCGGGGCAGCAGGTGACGGCGGCAGGGCCCCGTGGGCACAGCTAGCGGTTGGGGGCGTTGTTGCCAAAAGAACCTCCAATTCCATGAATTTGACACTAATCAAATTTTTTAGTGGTAATGACAAAAACCAGATTCTTAAGAAGCAAAAAAAAAAAAGTGTCAACCCATAGGCCAATAAGATGCTAAAATCTCGCCAAAGCGCGTGCACACATGTCCACATAAACTAATTAGCACGCCTTGGACGTAATGGCCATATTAGTTTTTGCCAATTTTGAGATTTTGAGGGTTAAATGAGAATTTTTCTTTTCATTTTTTTTTTGGCCAAAAACCAAATTTTTTTAATGCAAAACCCTCTTCGATTAGGGTATCCAAAGTAAACACAAATGTTATCGTTTCACACACACACGAATGCAACTTGACTAATTTGCATGCTCCGGATGCAGTGGTAGTGTTTGTTTCATCAAAATACCATGATTTTGTGCTCAATTAAGTGATTGAAGTAGTCTTTTAATATGAAAAACCAAAAATTTCAATAATGTATAAACCTCTTCAAACCAAGCTCCAAAATCAAGTACAAATGTTACATACATAGCCAATAAAACTAATTAACATGCTCCGGACACGATGGCAATGTCCATTTTTTCCAATTTTGACAATTTGAGAGCTAAAGGAGAGTTTTAGCTATCTCTTTTTTGTAAAAAACCTAGAAATATTTATGCAACAAACCCCTTTGCTACATATATCAAATTAAAGCTCCAATTTTGTCGATTTATGTGTACACACAAGCAAATAGACTAATTGGCATGCTACAGACGCAATGGCGGGGTTTGTTTCATCAAAATGCCATGATTTTGTGCTCCATTGAGCAATTTGTTTTTTTTAAAGAGTGCAAAATTAAACAAAAATTAACAAAATTGACCAAACAAACTTAAAATTGCAATGATTAAGAGTAACAAGAAGTGATTAGAAACATGAAAAACATAAAATCGATGCAAAAACAAAAAAACAAAAACACATGATTTTAGGGATATTTGTTAGTTGAATCATTCCTTTTCTCATTAGTGAAACCCACTTTAAATAAGCAAGTTATGCAAGATGCTTGACAAGAGATTGGTGTCCCAACAAATGGAACCATTTATGTCGGGCCTTTTGGCCACTCAATGATGGGACTCTTCTTTCATGCCTCGGGGAGCCAAAACTCCAACTCAAACCCAATATGCCATGGAAAACATGCATGCATTAGTGAGGCAACTCTCACTTACCTCTGAGAGAAGAATAGAGCACTATCTTCACTTGAGAGGATACAAGAATGAGGATTTAGAGTTACAATTTAACCTTTATACTTGGCTCATAGTGTTCACTTAGCTGACCAATGTTAAAAATGAGGTCCTAGTGCATCCAAGACTACCTACACTAGTGCAAACACCTTGACATCCTACCTTGTAACTCTAACCTATTATCCCATGACACCCCTTTCATATACAAGTAGCGATCGCACATGTAAAATAATCCATTACAAGAGAAATATGAATTCTCTAGTGCCTAGGCCAATGAATGTCAAAATATATGGTGGGTTGACTGTGGTGTCATAGAAGTCTTCGATAACACTTAATAGTCTTTTTGGAAACCAAAGTTCTTTATGCATGTACACATGATATATAAGAAATTCTTCGATAGACTTTTTATTTTGTCCAAGTCTAAGATCTTTTATCCTTCCCTTCCATTACGAGATAAACTCATTCAAACTTGATCTTCGAGTCACTTTTTTGTAAGAGAACTGATGTTTCTCTTCCAATCTTTATGGGTATCTCATGTTATCTTCATCTAGTTTATTTGATATAAAAAGAAAAAGTAATCGACGAAGAAGGGCGATGAGAACGTAACATTGTTTGTAATAATGTATTAGAAAATGATATAAATATAGATAAGAGATACACAAATAATAGACGATAAGGAATAAAGGTAATAGAAAATAGAGAAGAAGATGGTACTAAATGTACTTGTTTTTAGTGAATAGTATATCTTTTACGAGATTTTATATGTAATAAATGAGTTTTCAATACATATTTTATATAAAGATTTTAAGTACAATCAGTGAAGTATTATTGAGTGTGTGTTTACTAAGTAAGTGTACATGTGCAGTTGTTTGTGTTATGTGTGTGCACGTGCATGCAAGTATCAAGAGCGATTGTGCGTGTGTGTATGTGAGTTTTGTATATGTGCATGTGCAGGTGTTTTTAGTTCTGGTTTGGTTTTTAGGTTTTTTAATCATTCTTTGGTAGATGTGTTTGTAGAATTGGTTGGATGTGTTTTAAATTACATATGTACAACTTAGGTTGGCTTACTATGTAGGCTCGATGAACAAAGTCAAACAACCGCTTGTGCCAATCTAGGATAAATGCCATCATCGTCGGCTTGACTGGTGCACTTGTTTGAATTTTAGCCTCCCAGCTGCTCTATTGACAAGGGTGTTGTGGGATCGTTGTGATGCCTTTGAGCCTAGGGGGTCGCTTGATGGTGCCAAAAAAGTTTGTGCACATCTTGGGGTCTTGGCACAAGGGTGGATCTTCTTTGATTTGAATTCATGGGGGGTGCAGCCATGCTACTGCAGAGGAGGCGGCGCTTAGCTAGCAGAATGATGGCGGTTGGTTGGGAGCAAACGTGGGGCCTCATGACTAAGTGACACATCATGAATCAGGAGGGATCTATGGCTGGAAAGAGGTGTTGCAATCAAGATTTGATCAACACCGTTGGATTCCCAAGTGAACTGTGGGTAAACTCATGGGTGAACTCGTAGAGGTAAAGTTGAGGTGAACTAGGGAGACCTTTTCCGGCAAGAAAGTGAACTAGGGAAACATTTTCTAGCAAGAAAGTGAACTAGGGAGCAAAATACCAATATTTAAATTTAAAAACACTCTCCACAACTTGCTAGAAAGTATAGCATAGTGGTTAGATGTTGAAAGCTTGAGCGTCTGGTTCCGAGTTTGAATCCTCTTTTGCATTGAGATTAACCCCTCGAAAATTTTCCAAGTCCCAAAAATCCCCATGGTATACTCTGAGTTCACCCTTGAGTTTACCCCTCCCGAGTTCACCCCTGGTTCACTTGCCCGACGAGAATCTGACAGTCCAGATTAAGCAAGATCGCAATGCCTCTTGTCAGCCTTACATCCCTCTTGATTCATAATGTGTCATTTAGTCCCGTGGAACGTCCTCATGACTAAGTGACACATCATGAATCAGGAAGGATCTATGGCTGGAAAGAGGCGTCGTGATCGGGATTTGATCAACATCGTTGGATTCCCAAGTGAACTATGGGTGAACTCGGCGGGGGTAAACTAGGGGTGCACTAGGGCTGAACTAGTAGGTAAACTAGTCCCATGGAACGTCCTCAACATGGCTAACTGTGACACATCATGAATCACGAGGGATCTATGGCTGGAAAGAGGCGTCGCAAGCGGGATTTGATCAACATTGTTAGATTGAACTGCTGGTTCCAAGTTTGAATCCTCTTTTGCATTGAGCTCAACCCCTCAAAAATTTTCTAAGTTCCAAAAATCCCTATGGTATACCCCAAGTTCACCCTTGAGTTTACCGCTCCCAAGTTTACCTCTAGTTCACCACTAGTTCACTTGCCCAACGAGAATCCGACAATCCAGATTAAGCAAGATCATGACACCTCTTTTCAACCTTAGATCCCTCCTGATTCATAATGTATCATTTAGTCTCGTGGAATGTAGGGCAAGCGCGGAGCAGAGACGGGCAGGCATTACAGATGGTGGGCCTAGGGCTTTGATGCCTTGTGAAGATGGCAGCCTAGCATGTGTGGAGCATGCATTCGGTGGGGTCAGTTGGCACAGAGGGGGCGGGGCCCAGTTGGCACAACCGTGGAGTTTGCAGTTGATGGTTGGCAGGGAGCGAACAATGGTAGGGGGAGAAGACAGGGCCTTAATGGAGTAATGATGGTGGTTGGTGGGGAAAGCACAAAACCGATGGTTGGCAGGCACAATGGTAGGGGGAGAAAACAGGGCCTTAATGGAGTAATGATGGTGGTTGGTGGGGGAAAAGCACAAAACCGATGCTCTTTGGATTTTTTTTTCAAATGCAAAATTGACAACAAAAGCACCTTCAATTCCATGAATTTGACACTAATCAAATTTTTAGCGCTAATGTCAAAAATTAGATTTTTAAGAAGCAAAAAAGCCTCGTCAACCCATAGCCCAATAAGATGTTAAAATTAGCCCAACAAGATGCTAAAATCTCGCCAAAGCACGTGCACACATGTCCACATAAACTAATTGGAATGCCTTGGACGTAATGGTCATATTAGTTTTTGCCAATTTTGAGATTTTGAGGGTCAAATGAGAATTTTTCTTTTCATTTTTATGCCAAAAACCAAATTTTTTAAATGCAAACCCTCTTTGATCCAGGTATCCAAACTAAGCACAAATGTTATCATTTCACACACACACAAATGCAGCTTGACTAATTTGCATGCTCCGAATGCAATAGTGGTGTTTGTTTCATCAAAATACCATGATTTTGTGCTCAATTAAGTGATTGAAGTAGTCTTTTAATATGAAAAACCAAAAATTTCAATTATGCATAAACCTCTTCAAACCAAGCTCCAAAATCAAGTACAAATGTTGCAGACATAGCCAATTAGACTAATTAATATGCTCCGGACATGATGGCAATGCCCGTTTTTCCAAATTTGATAATTTGAGAGCTAAAGGAGAGTTTTAGCTCTGTTTTTGCAAAAAACCAAAAATGTTTATGCAACAAACCCCTTTGCTACAGATATCAAATTAAAGTTCAAATTTTGTCGATTCATGTGTACACACAAGCAAATAGACTAATTGGCATGCTACAGACGCAATGGTGGGGTTTGTTTCATCAAAATTCCATGATTTTGCCCTGAATTGAGCAATTTGTTTTTTAATTTTCTTGAAAAAAGAGTGCAAAATCAAACAAAAATTAACAAGATTAATCGAACAAAAATGAAATTGCAAGGATTAAGAGTAACAAGAACTAATTAGAAACATGAAAAACATAAAATTGATGCAAAAAACAACAAAAACACCTGATTTTGGGAGATATTTGTTGATTGAATCATTCCTTTTCTCATTAGGGAAACCCACTTCAAACAAGCAAGCTATGCAAGATGCTTGACAAGAGATTGGTGTACCAGCAAATGGAACCATTTATGTCGGGCCTTTTGGCCATTGAATGGGACTCTTCTCTCATGCCTTGGGGAGCCTAAACTCCAACCCAAACCCAATATGCCATGGGAAACATACAATGCATTAGTGAGGCAACTCTCACTTACCTCTATCTCGTTTGCTTGAGTCAGGGACTCCTCGTGGTAGCTACGTCAATGGAAACATGCCAAAGTAGCTCCAAAAAGCCGCCACCACACCACGCCTCAAGTGTGGCCACTGCTCTCTCTCACTCCCTCACTCAACATACACTCACACAAGCATTGAAGGCAAGACATATGCGAGGTTTGAGAGAAGAATAAAGCATTATCTTTACTTGAGAACATACAAGAATGCATACAAGAATGAGGATTTAAAGTTACAATTTGACCTTTATACTTGGCTCATAGTGTTCACACTTGGCTGGCCAATGTTAAAAATGAAGTGCTAGTGCATCCAAGACTGCCTACACTAGTGCAAACACCTTTTCCTACCTAGTAACTCTGACCTTATTATCCCATGGCGTGCCTTTCATATACAAGTAGCGGCGGTCACACATGTAAAATAATCAATTACAAGAGAAATTAATCAATTACTAGTGTATCCAAGACTGCCTACACTAGTGCAAACACCTTTTCCTACCCAGTAACTCTGACCTTATTATCCCATGGCGTGCCTTTCATATACAAGTAGCAGTCACACATGTAAAATAATCAATTACAAGTAGCGGTCACACATGTAAAATAATCAATTACAAGAGAAATATAAATTCTCTAGTGCCTAGGCCAATGAATGTCAAAATATATGGTGGCCGATTGTGGTGTCATAGAAGTCTTTGACAACACTTAATAGTCTTTTTGGCAACCAAAGTTCTTTATGCATATACACATGATATACAAGAAATTCTTTGATAGACTTTTTATTTTCTCCAAGTCTAAGATCTTTTATCCTTCCCTTCCATGATGAGATAAACTCATTCAAACTTGATCTTCGAGATACTTTTTTGTCGAAGAATCCATGTTCTTTTCCAATCTTATGGTGGGTATCCCATGTTATCTTCATCTAGTTTATTTGATATAGAAAGAAAAGTAATCTACGAAGAAGGGCGACGAGAACGTAACATTGTTTGTAAAATAATGCATTAGAAAATGATATAAATATAGATAAGAGATACACAAATAATAGACGTAAGGAAGAAAGGTAATAGAAAACAGAGAAGAAGATGGTACTAAATGTACTTTTTTTAAGTGAATAGTATATCTTTTACGAGAGTTTATATGTAATAAATGAGTTTTTAGTAAATATTTTATATAAAGATTTTAAGTACAATCAGTGAAGTATTATTGAGTGTGTGTTTACTAAGTGTACATTTGCAGTTGTTTGTGTAATGTGTGTGCACGTGCATGCACGTGTAAAGAGGGATTGTGCATGTGTGTATGTGATTTTTGTATATGTGCATGTGCAGGTGTTTTTAGTTTTGGTTTGGTTTTTAGGTTTTTTAATCATTCTTTGGTAGATGTGTTTTTAGAATTGGTTGGGTGTGTTGTAAAAAATATGTGTACAACTTAGGTTGGCTTACTATGTAGGCTCAATGAACAAAGTCAAAGAACCACTTGTGCCAATCTAGGATAAATTCCATCATCGTTGGCTTGACTGGTGCACTTGTTTGAATTTTAGCCTTCCAGCTGCTCTGTTGACAAGGGTGTTGTGGGATCATTGTGATGCCTTTGAGCCTAGGTGGTCGCTTGATGGTGCCAAAAAAGTTTGTGCACATCTTGGGGTCTTGGCATCAAGGGTGGCTTTTCTCTGATTTGAATTCATGGGGGATGCAGCCATACTACCACACATAGACTTAGTGAAACAACATGGGCTCCTCTAGTTACCTAATTGGTGGTGTCTATACATGAGTCAAGGATGGTGCCAAAAAAGTTTGTTCACATCTTGGGGTCTTGGCACCAAGGGTGGCTGTTCTTTGATTTCAATTCATGGGGGTGCAACCACACTACCACACATGGACTTGGTGAAACACCATGGGCTCTTCTAGTTGCTTCATTGGTGGTGTCGATACATGAATCAAGGTGGTAGTAGCCATTGCTCTTCCCACTCTTGCCTAAACTTTTAGGGTGGAGTTATTCGAAGGCATGGATTTGGGTCTCCACTCCATCTTGGATTTAGAAATTGATGGTGTGTGTAGAGAGATTGCACATGGTTTTGTTTGAGTCTGGAACCTAAATGTAAGGGTTTCGTTTGTAGAAGCTTTGAGCTTCCAATAGCTTTGTTGGGATCCATTGGAAGTGTTGCCTATTTGGGTGAGATTGGGTGTTGGGACTGTGGCTTGACTTTTTATGGTGTGCTGGTGGACACTAAGGCTTTTGGGACACAAATAGAAGGATTTTCTTGTAGTTGATGCCTTTAGCTTCTAACACTTTGACTAGGATTGATTGGGGTTTGAGTATGACCCCTTTACAATGAGGTTCCTGCTTTAGCAGAGTAGTGCTCATAAATAGTCTTGGTATCAAATGGTGGCGGTTACTAGGTCTTTGCTTTGGAATTATACCCACCTTGTACTTTGGGTACCCACTCCTTCTTAGTGATCAAAAATAGTCTTGGGATCAAATGGTGGCACTGCTAGGTCTTTGGTTTTGAATTATACTCACCTTGGCTAGTACTTTGGGACCCACTCCTCTTCTTAGTGACTTCCCCAAAGAAGGTATGTCGAGTTTGACATTTGCGAGGTGGTCTTCGTCTTTGTCGGTGAGGTTTTGGATCTCCATTATGGGTTAAGAGGGTGTCAATGCACCAAGGCGACGAGAGGAGTGTTAAGCATTAGGAGCTACCTGAGATGATCCTATGTAATTGGACGCAATGAAGCTTGGGGATGTTGAAGTGTTTGGGATATCCTTGTCCACCAAGGGTACAGTAAACCATTCCATATGATATCTCAAGTAATTCTCACAATTTTTTCTTTGCCACACAGCTCAAATACACAATCACAATGGTCATGATCCATCCCCTTTCCAAGGATGGTGCATTCATTGTACTTGTGGGGGTTATATAAAGCTAACAAGATGAGGGTTCATATCCAATGATAAACTCTACTTTAAAACTACCGACGGTCATGGACTAGGAATTGTTTTTTTTGATGGTGTAAGTGGTGGGGGTGGGTGCCCTAACGAGGTCCACATCTCCCAAGTTAAAACATTGTGACTAGCCCTACTGTCATCAACAACCAAGATTGTGACTAGCCCTGGTGTTAACCAAGATTACCATGCTGCTAGGTGGTTTTTATGTGGGAACTCTAGCGTAAGTCTTGCTCACACTCATATGTGCACAATACGTCAGGTGTACCCACACGAAACCTACACATGCATATACCACCCCCTACACACACATGTAGATAACACATACACACACATGGTAATATACACACATACATGCACGTTCACACAACCCTCCCCCTGAAAAAATTGTCCCCCTTAGGCCCTTTAAATTTGTCCCTCCCCATACTCAAGATAATGCAGGGAAGAGGGAGAGCTTGAGTTCTTTGAAAGAAAACACAAGAGAGAGTAAGACACAAGAGAGAGATGGATGGCTAAATTTTCTTCTATCTTCTTCTCTTCTCTAAAACCATAAAACTAAAGAGATAAGAGTACATACTATAAAAAAAAGTACTCTCCTACTAACATACAATGGTTGGTCCATAGTGTGAACCTAACTATATGAGTTGGTGCTATAACTATGCCATCATACTCTAGTAATCCAAATATCACTATCAAAAAGCCTACCATCCACCACTGGTAGCATATCAACCATAATCTCACCAAACCGTGCCAGCAGTGGCATAAGTGTGAAAGCTATACCCAAGTGGGTCATCAATGTTCACAGCACTAGTTGAGCTTGATATCTCAACACTCCCCCTCGAGCTCAACTCCACGCATTGTACTCCAAGTAAGCTCCTAAATCTATGGAGCTTCTTTGTATCCAATGCCTTCATGAAGATATCAGCCACCTAATCCTTTGTGTTGACATATACCAAATCTATATCACATGCTATCACCTAGGCGGGTCATCATTGTTCGTAGCACTAGTTGAGCTTGATATCTCGACATTCCCCCTCGATCTCAACTCCACACACTGTACTCCAAGTAAGCTCCTAAACCTATGGAGCTTCTTTGTACCCAATGCCTTTGTGAAGATATCAGCCACCTGATCTTCTGTGCTAACATATAGTAGATCTACATCATTTGGCCTCACAAAGTGATAATGCATCTCAATGTGCTATGTCCTAGAATGGTATAAGGGGTTATTGGATGCTACTCATTTTTTCACAATAAAGGATAATAGCCCTATGTATAAGCTTACCCATATCACCATATAGCTTCTGAAACCAAGCTACCTCATAAGATGCCATAGCATCACCCCTGTACTCTGCCTCTATACCTGATAAGGTATTATCAACTGATTCTTACTGCTCCAACTCACAACAACACTCCCAAAAGAAAACATAAATCAGCTAGTAGATCTCTTGTCTATGACACTTATAGCCCAATCAACATCTGTGTACCCATGTAGCTATATCTTTGTGTCAGCCTCATAGAAAACTCTATAATCAACTATGGACTTTATGTACTTGCTCTGGGTGCTTGCTTCAAGCCTTGCTTCAAGCCATACAAGGCTTTGCATAACCTGCACATAAAATTTGGGTGTGTATCACTCTAATAACCTGGTTACATCATGTATACTTCTTCTTGCAAATCACCATACAAGAAAGCATTCTTTACATCTAGCTATGCAAATACCAACCCTTCGCTCTGCAAGCCATAACAATGATAGCTCTCATTTGCCATTCTCGCAATGGGGCTGAATATTTCCTCACACAGTCAATATCATACATTTGTGCATAACCATTGGCAACCAATCTTGCCTTATACCTACTCATTGATCCATCCACGAGTTATTCTTGATTTTATACACCCACTTACATCCAATTGCCTTCTTTTCCTTAGGCAAAGGTACTAACTCTCATGTTGCGTTTATATCTAATGCTACCATATCCTCATCCATGGCATCTTTCCAAAAAAATTTTCCCAAGTGCTTGCTCAAAACAAGTGGGCTCAACTCCTATGTTGACCATATAAGCATAGTGATGGACTATATATCCATCATATCTCAATTTGTCGACATGGTATCTAACCCTCATAGACCTGTGCGCACAGTTGGAGCACTACCATGTGTCCTTAAAACACTCGTTCTCCTTGCACACCAGGAGTATCCCACCATTGACCGAATGCCAAGCTCCTTTTATCAAGGCTTTACTCAGAGCCACTAGAGTCACCTTCTACATATGAGTGACCAACAACTGACACATCGGGCATAAAAGAATGATCTATCTTTTTCTTCCTTTTTCATGATACATGTGTACCTACATCTATCCTCAGCCTACCTATGACCATGGACTAACATTGGACCCACTTCTAGAGGACTCTTCAGGTACACTAAGAACATGTGATTATTTCTCTACATGTGAGGCATCATCATTACTTCTTACATCTGCATCTTCTATTTCCTTCACTAGTGCATACTAGCTACTTATCAAAGGTATCATCTCTACTTACTTGCATCTCACGAGTGGTAGGGTTGTAACATTTTTGCTCTGAGTCGCAAGTGAGACGAGGGTGGAGCATTAATTTCCAACAATTTACACCTAAAAGGCTTGGAACTATAGGATAATCTTATCTGTCTCCATTTTTATGGTTTTCCTTCGTGGGGTAAAATTCAAAGTAAGAATGTTCTCACTATCGTTGTTCTACAAGCATATGCACTTAGTGTAATAGCAAAGCCACTAAGGAACATAATCTTAACTCAGTGCAAGTACATGTTTCCCTTCATTGCCTAAGCATAACCCTAATCATAATCAACATTGATACCATTTACTCGATTGTGACATTAATTAATTGACTCACACAACATCATCAATAGTTAATAAAATACATATGCGCATTGTGGGATAACATGGGTTTAAGTGAATGTTGTTCTTTGTATGGAAACATTTCAAATGAAACTTTCTTAATCAAGATACCAAAAATGTGGCAAGCATCATGCGGACATAAGTTTGTGTAGTATCCAATCTATGCGATGTCCCCAAATATTACTGTTTTTCCACACAAAAAGAATGATAAAAATTTAGAGGTTTAAGAAAAAACCTTCTTGTAAAATTTATTTCCATTGAAATGAAACATAGGAAAAAGATTATAAGTCTAAAGAAAAGAAAGTCTTCCTTGTAAAAGTTAGTTGAATCCATTGAAATGAAACTTTAGGACAAAGATTAGAGAATACCTTGTAAAAGTACGTTTTAAAGGCTATAAGTCTAAAGGAAAGAAGATTTAAAGGCTTTAAGTCTAAAGAAAAGCAAGTCTTTCTTGTATAAAGTTAGTTGCAATTCCAACTCCATTAAAATGAAACTTTAGGACAAAGATTAGAGAATATCTTATATTTCCATATGTGTTGAGCCCATCAAATAATTCCATGTGTGTTGAGCCCATATGTGTTGAGCCCATCAAAATAATTCCATGTGTGTTGATCCCATTGAAATAATTCCATGTGTGTTGAGCCTTTCAAGTTACTTAGATGTTTGAATGCCTTTAAAAATGGCTTGTCTTCTGGCACATCCATCTCCTCATTTAAAATAAATGTCAATGGTTTTGTTGAGTCCACATGCAAATACTTTATGCATCACTAGAGTGTAATATATTAATTACATGTTTCCTAAAAATATTATGGGAGGAATTATTTTCTTAAGAATACATAATTTGGATTTGCCACTTTCTTTCCATGAACTACTTAAATGTAGATGTCATGCACTTGTGTAGAAGTATAGCCTTTACATAACATGCCAAAAACCCATGACTTGATCTCAAGAGAGAGCCATGGTGTGAAGGAACCCTCAAAGACCATTCAATGGAAAATCTCATCCGAGTGCATTTGAACATAGTAAACACAAGCAACGTCTTCTAATAAACACAAGCAACAACTTTTAGAGTGGTAACATGTGCTTCACATAAAAGTGACTCGCATATCCATAAGAATGAGCACCCTCTCTTTGTCTTTCTTTGCTCCCTTTTCCATTCTTTGGTGTTTTGTCACTCCATCAAACGTTTAGATTTGTTTCCATGCATGCCATTAGGACCAAAGGAACACCGGTATATCCACCAATCGCCAAGAACCACTAA
This sequence comes from Cibotium barometz, assembly GCF_041138505.1. NCBI lineage: Eukaryota > Viridiplantae > Streptophyta > Polypodiopsida > Cyatheales > Cibotiaceae > Cibotium > Cibotium barometz. The sequence goes on along the minus strand of NC_141063.1, from coordinate 18,880,728 downwards.
AGATATAACTCTCTTAGAGTGCCATTTTTATTCTTGTTAAAGATAATAGCGTGAAGGTTATTGGTGTATCATCCTATGTCTTCTCGCCTCTTAGAAATTCCTCCACATAATCCCAAGCAAAAATATAAGGTAAATAAAGCCAAAGAATATGAGAAAGAAATAAGAGCTTATGATGTAGATTGAAATGAGAATGAACAATGGACTACATTGAAAAACAAATATGATGAGAATGAACGATAAAGGAATCCTAGACTGAAAAACAAATATGAGAATGAAGGAATCCTACATAAAATTTCCGTAATCAATACACATTAAATCAAAGAAAATGATATCAAAGATTTCACTTATCATTGATAGCATCTAAATTGAACTTTTATGAGGATCCACATTTTCATTCAAATGCACAATAGGAATCAAAGTATACCTTCACATTTTTATGTTAAAGAGTGGAGCGTGGTATGTTGTACCAAGGAAGTAGCGGTAAAGTGGTTCAAATTCACTTAAGTAAGAAACAAAAGTTTGTGATGTAGATATAAAGTGTGCAATGATTACCAAAGGAAGTAGTGCTAAAGTAGTTCAAATTTACTTAAGTAAGAAACAGAGTTTGTGATGTAGATTGACAAATATAAGAATGAACAATGGAGGAATCCTACACTGAAAAACAAATATGAAAATGAAAAATAAAGGAATCCTAGATTGAAAAACAAATATGAGAATGAAAGAATCGTACATAAAATTTGCCTAATCAATACATATTAAATCAAAGAAAATGATATTGAAGATTTCACTTATCATTGACAACATATAAATTGAAATTTTATGAGGAGGATCCACATTTTCATTCAAATGCACAATAGGAATCCTTAAGGCACAAGATATGCCTTCACGTTTGTACATTAAAGTGTGGTATGATTGTACCAAGTGATAAAGTGGTTCAAATTCACTTAAGCAAGAAACAAGAGTTTGTGATGTAGATACAAAGTGTGAGATGATTACCAAGGAAGTAGTGCTAAAGTAGTTCAAATTTACTTAAGAGGAATCCTAGATTGAAAAACAAATATGAGAATGAAGGAATCCTACGTAAAATTTACCTAATAATACACATTAAATCAAAGAAAATGATATCAAAGATTTCACGTATCATTGACATATAAATTGAACTTTTATGAGGATCCACATTTTCATTCAAATGCACAATAGAAATCCTTAAGGCAAAAGATATACTTTCATGTTTGTATGTTAAAGGGTGGAGTGTGGTATGATTTTACCAAGTAGTGGTAAAGTGGTTCAAATTCACTTAAGCAAGAAATAAGAGTTTGTGATGTAGATACAAAGTGTGCAATGATCACCAAGGAAGTAGTGCTAAAGTAATTCAAATTTACTTAACCCTAGTTTGGTAATAGGACATAAAAGTGTTCGTGGACATATTCATGTCCTCTTTACTGACGAACTTTATGGAACACATGGATAGTGAAAATCAAAGATTTTCTTTTTTCATATCGTCAAGTACATAGTGAAGGTAAATTGGGATTTTTTGGGATCACATTGGTTACCTCTAAGCTTTTCAATTTCATAAGTATTCATGGGCTAAATTACAGTTGTAATGTAGAGCTGTTTGGACTATATTTGGATCAAAGGCTTTAATTAGCCAATTTCTCATTGCTTTCCAAAGTTTTTTGATGTGCATTGCTTCACAGACATATATATGGTGTACTACAATTCCACTTAGGCTCAAAAATCAATTGAGCTCCAAAATTTAGGTCTTAAAGAAAATTCCAAGTATTTAGTGGTCTCAAAAAAAATTAACTTTGAGGATTTTTATAGTTAATCAAACAATCATAGACTAGGACCAAATCTTGCACACATGTTCTAGATAATGTTATGCTTTGCTGGTCATTTTATGAGAGCTAATCACATATACACCTATCCTTTTAGGCACTTTGCTTTAGACAAAAGTTTATAAAATTTGAACCATATTTATTACTATAGAATAAGAGACTACTTCATGCATTTTTAAACATCTCATAAGGGTTTAAGTGGAATATCTAGTCATTTTATATAATAATAAACATTATTTTCATAAGTTTCTCACTAGATTATCTAAATATAAGCAAGGATTCATATACGTTGTTTTGTTATCAATGCAGTTTTGAAAGTTGAGACCATCACCTTCTCTTCTAACTAAATTGAAATGTTTAGATATGTATCCTAGACCAATTACTTTATTGGAGACATTGATTTATTAGTATAGCTAAACTAAATCACCATATAAGATCACAGTATTATTATATTTTGGGTGTCAAAGACTCAATAACTAAAAAGAGATTCTAAAAAGTAAATTTAGTTGAATTAATTAATAATGCAACAATTTTTTTATCATGGCAAATCTATCTCTCATCTCTTAAATACTATGTAAGGTTTAGGAGAACAATGAGTCAAGGTTGTGTTTTTCTTGCATGTAGGAACCCACTTTGTAAATTCGTAACTTGTTTGGATTATAGTGCTGGATATACCTCTATACTTATGGTGTTTTATCAATTATATTTAAGGTTATTTTTATCATTTTTATAATTTTCTAAGGTTTGTCACATTCATGAAGACATTCCTTATTTAGAAGAGAAATGCTAAAATACCACTCCATTCACAAGATATGATTTTTTTAGTAAACCCTTGAAAAGGCATGTTTATGTCCTGCTAAGCTACCAAACTAGTGCTAAGCAAGAAATAGAGTTTGTGATGTAGATTGAAAACTAAATAAAAGAATTAGCATTGATGGAATCATAGACCAAATTATCCTAATAAATATAGATTAAATCAAACAGATGTTATTAAGATTATTACTTGACATTGACAACATACAAAATACACTTTTGAAAACATAAGAATCCACACTTTTGCTTGAGTGAAACATAATAGAAAGCCTTAAGGCATACTTAGGAGTATCTTCAACAAGTGCGCATTAAAGAGTGGAGTGTGGCTAAATGATTATCCCAAGGAAGTAGTGCTAGTAGGTAGTTCAAATTTACTAGAGCAAAAAACAACAGTTTATGATATAGATTGAAAAACAACTACAAAAGTAGCTCCAAGCAATGAAAGAATCTTAAACAACATAGTAGTGGAGAAAATTTTTGTAAATAAAGCTAAAGAATATGGATAGAATTGAAGGGCCCCATTGGTGGATGTTGTAAACAATGACAATGATGCACAATTGTTAACTCAAATGGGTCTACAAAAACACAATCAAATACATTCTATAAATATGGCAAATCAAAACAAATATAATCAGAGAGAATGATATCAATGTTTTTACATGACATTGACAACATACAAAATACTCTTTTATAAACATCCACAATTTCGCTTATGGGAAATAAAATAGGAATCCTTAAGACACAAAGACATACCTTTATGAGTGCACATTAAAGGGTGGAGTGCAGTTAGATATAATTATTCCAAGGAAGTAGTATAAGATATATTTGAGCAAGAAACATGAGTTTATGATGTAGGTTGAAAAACAAATACAAGAATGATCAGTGAAGTAATCTTAAACCAAATTGTCCTACTCATTAAAAAATTAAAGATAATGATGTCAAAACTTTAGTATTGTTGATCTTAAAATAGTCTTTAACTATCTTCATGCGTACATATCATATCTAACTATTTATACTTTTTGAATAATCTTTGTACAAATATACTTAGTATAAATTATTAAAAAAATTAAAACGGTTAAGATTCAAGTATCTATTAACATGGTAGTTTAAAAAATCTATAATCAACATTAATGAATGCTTTTCAAATAATATTTGATTATTTGAATGTATACATAATACTTACTAATTTATTATTTTTCAACATTTGAATATCTAAATAAATAACATAACTACTAATTATAAATGTTAAAATATTATTTAAATAAATAAATAAATTTATATTCAAAGAATCCTTTAAATAGCATGGAATGCTTTAAATAATCTTTAATCAACTATATCCATCTAAATGTACACATCAAGGTAAATTATTGTTTTTAAATAAACATTTGAAATCAACAGTGGAGCGAGTAAATTACTTGGGCTATATAAATTTGAAATTGTTGAGTCCTAAAAGCTTTTGCAGGTCATGCCCTAGCACCTCTTTGAAGAGGAACTCTCCTGTCTCACCCCGCCTCTAATTGCAATAAAAACGATGCTAATGACGGCTCTAATTTCCTTGAATTAGAGAGCTTCTCCGTCAGTAAACTCTGAGTGTAGAGACCTCAACAACCCGACTGCGAAACTGGCTCTGAATCTGGCAATAGTCTAACTAGCAGGAGCTGGAAGGGAGCCTGCAATATGCTACATCGGACCACAAGCAGATCTCCATTTATCGCTCAAATCTGCAAGCTTAGAGAGTTTGAGGCACACAATCAAAGATTAAAAAATTAAAACCCTAAGGGTATGTGTTTAACCTTTTTGTCTTGTGCAAAGAAACTTGTTGGGAAGGCGAGTCTATTGCATGCCAAAAACAAAGCATTATAACAAGTTCCTTAGCCCTTAGGTAGGATGGGCTATAACAAGTTCCTTAGCCCTTAGGTAGGATGGGCTGAAATCCTACAAGAGTTTGATATTCAAATTAGATATGGGAAAGGAAAATTTTAAAGGGTCTCCAAGATTCCTAAGAGATTCACATGGGCTCCCTGAACCTCCATTTGCATGAGAACTTTTCATCCACCACATCTCCATTTGTATTTTCAAGCCTACTCCATTTGCATGAGAACTTTTCATCCACAACATCTCCATTTGTATTTTTAAGCCTACTGTGCCTAATCCAATCAAGATTTGCATTTTAGGAGAAGTGCAGTGTCATTTTAGTTAATAATAAATATGAACAATGTGGTTTACTTGCCATTCCCCATTGGTGAAAAGAGGCATACCTATGTCATAAATAAATTCGAACGACAAGGTTAAGTGGAGTGTCCGAGTATTGAAAACTTGGAAGAGGCAAGATTTGTGAGTGCCTTACCTTGACATGCGATCGAAAAACAAGATTTGTGAGTGCCTTACCTTGGAAGAGGCAAGCGTTGTAATGACATAGCTTGTGAGTGATTTGAAATGAATATTTGTGCCTATGCTTTGAGTATACTTTTGTCCATAAACCTTTCTTGTTAGTGCAATTCAGTGTTAAGCTACCATGCTTGATCATTTCAATATGTAACTCTAGATGAGTTGGACAAAATCAATGCACTTCACTTAGTTCGGCCTAGCTTTTAGTTATTGCCAAACACCACAAATGAAACACACGTAAAATAGCTATTGGGACACCACAAAATTTGTAAGTTCATAGTCTTTGACAACACTTTTCAAAGGTGCTCAATAATATTATATATGATGGCCTTATAGGAAAAAAAGTTTTCATAGCAAACTTGGATGAAATATGAGTACATACAGTCACCTGGAAGGAACAGTGAATGGTTTTGGAAGAAGTCCTAGAGAGTCAAAAAATATATATATAATGTAAACAACAATAACCATAGCTAAAGATTTTAGGATTTTTAGTTTCACAAGTTGGATGCAAATAGACCCAAACAAGATAATAGTGACAAACTTATTCAAGCCCGAAAAAGATTGACAATCACTACAATTTTAGGTTTGTTGAATTTCTAAACCAAATTGATGTCTCATGTTGCAAAAATAGCTTTTTATCTTAAAAAGTTCTTAATTTGAAACAACGATAAGAAATAAAAAGCATTTGTATATCACACTATTGATAAAAACATATGCATCAACCATGGCATTCGAGAGGTCTTAATATAAAAAGATGATGAAGGTGATAGCCCATGTGTTTAATCAACACTAGTCTAATCAAAACAAAACAAAATTACTCAATGAAAAAAAAAAGATCTTAGCTATAGTAAGGTCATTCTCAAAGTTGCATCCATTCCATTATATAATAAAATTTCAGGTTAAAACAGATCATTATCCCCAATCTAAGTGCTTAAGAAAGCACATCCCCATTTGGAATACCGAGGTGGGTCTTTGTGATTTGGAAGAGCTACTACTTTGAATTAATGTAATACAAAGGAAAAACAAAGTATATTTGCATATTTTTTCATAGATAGTAAAAATAGGCTCCTAATGGAAAGGTCACAAATAGCACAGTTACAGCAAGAGGATCCTCTAGTGATGCAAATAAATAATAATAAAGCAAATCCAACATCACATTAATCAAAGTAACTTTAGATTACAAAAACATATCTTTTAGAAAGTCCAACAGGATTGTATCTTCTCTGAGTAATGTGGTTTGCTTCCATGCTCACCCATCGTGTGGGCCCTTAAAACTTCAATATGGTTGTAACATTTTGAAGAAAAAAATTTAGTTTTTGATGAGACCATAGCAAGCAAAACTCTAGAAGACAAATGATGCTGACACATAGAAGTAGTGATATCATAGAGTGAATAACTATCCACTATTAGTAAAGAGTTTCTTGAATTTGGTCAGATCTCTTGATAAAGATTGATAAGGGTTGGAAAAAGTATAAGTTATGATATCATAGTATAGATAACTTTTCACTACTACAAACAAGGAAATAATTATTGAAATGGGTTCTGCTAACTTGTTCATCATTATCCTAAATATGTGATTTTTTTGAATTATTCAAACTGAGTCAAGGCAATTTATGAGGACATAAATTAAAGAAGAGGGAAGCAATGTCATATTTGTATTTGACCTTGGGTTAAGTATAGATGCGTCTATTAATAATTAAAACCAATCCAAAGTAAAATTAGTAAGATGGATCAACCACTTGTTAATCTACTCTGATGCAGGCAACTAGTTCGCGCTGAGAGGCTTTATTAAACAATAGTTTGGTTGAAATGTATTGGCTTAAATGAGTCAATTTTAGAAAAAAGCAAGCCATGCTTAGTGACCGATCTGGAGAATTTGTTTTCTAGACTTGTTTGCCAGAATCATGCTCATGCAAAAATAGCCCATCCCAATGGGCTTCAATATCATCTTACAGGTATAGATGTGTGATCAACTGCCTCGACCATACATGTGTGATCTAATCCTGAAACAAGGTTCTCGCTGGATCTACAGCTCTAGGTCGGGAGGTCAATAAGAGGGCAACCCCTACCACTATTTGATGTTCATGAATCTTGTGCTTGAAGTGAGTTGCAATCTCGTGTTTAATCTTGATTCTCAATGTTGGGACTCCACGATAACAAAAACAGAGCTCTCTAGTCAGTATGGGACACTAGGAATCGAGTGAACCGCAATGCCCTGATGGTGGTCTAGCCTCAAGCTCATGGGCACTTTAGATAGAGCAATGGTCGGGTGATCTTACGATAATGACCTTTATACTTGATGTTTTATTTGCAAGTATTGGCTGGGAGAAAGGGTCCACCTCGGTCAACATAACCTCCAAAAATGAGAATAGGTACCAAAGTGTGAGCACGCTGATATTACCAAGAAAGAAGATAGACATGTTCCTTGTAAAGATGTTCCACCATGTGCTTTCAAAGCTTGAGGGAGGAGAGCTTGATATTGACCAAAAAATGTTTTCAACACACCCTATGATGGTACTTCCCTAACTAAAGAACTTCACCAACTTCAAAGCTAATCCTGATTAATTGCCTTCACACCTTCCCATTGGAATGGTGGTTGGGCCTATGCAAGGTCCTTCTAGCCTGCTACACCCACTGTGCGTATTCCATCCAGCTGTAGGCTCTCTTCTTCACTTGGGTATTCCAAACCACTCCAACCCCTCAGCCATAGAAGGATAGGCACATTCCCAAAGCAAAAAAAGAGAGAACCTCACTCCCATTAAAAAAAGTTAAACTTTATCCAAGATTTTGATAGATTAGGGAAAAACCAAGATCTTACCCAAACCTTAACAATCAGTACAATCAGTCTATACTTATTTTTCATTTCTGAGCTTGAATCTCTATTTATTCTCTTTTTGGTACAGTAACACAAGGGCTCTATAGACTTACACATGACTTCAACATAACTTGTGAATGTGCTTCATGTTGACAGCAGCAGAAAGAGTGTCATTCTCGAGCTTGCTCCACCAATCAAAGAGGAAATTCTCCACCACGAGCCTAAACCATGGAGATAGCTTTACACCTTCCTCACCGGCATCAGCTTTTTTTAGCAGCTCTTTTAGCTGTTCTTTGTTTACATACATCACATCTGCAACTTCCTCTGGGTTTGGCTGTAAACTCACATCTTGGACAAGAAAAAGCAAGTAATCCACTGCAAATCAAAAAATCCGACATAACAATAGATTTTAGTGAAAACTGTATATGCAATCTTAAAAGCATTCTTGGTCCCCTACATGTATATCATGATGTGCAAGACAGGGCTGCTGTGTAAAGAACCTTTTTTTCCCAAGAAATAGATCCTTCAATTAGTAAAAACCAGCCAACAGGCTGATGTACTTGCTCAGAATCTCCAGAGGAAAAACATTGGTGAGTGTAGTCCTCTCCCTGGCTGACCGCTCTCGCAGGGAACTACCTCATACTAGGAGAGGCGGGGGGGGGGGGGGGGGGGGGGGGGGGTGGGAAGAGCCAAACAGGTGGCCTGTAGTGCCAAGTGAGGTCACCAGCACTGCACTGTCTGAGAGGAAGGGGCCCTGCTGCAGGCCAGATGCAAAGGAAGGCCTCTCAACGTCTCCGCATGCAGTCTGAATCTCCATGAAGCTTCTCCCACTGAACCGCGAAGGGTATGAATGATATCTGTCCATATGGCACAGATGGACTCCGCACCGTGCCCACCAGATGTGCCATGCTGCAATGCTGCTGATCTCCCAACTTTGACAAGTGTTGGGGGACCAGGCCTCTTCTGGAGAGTCGAGGGTGGGAATAGACTCTATCCTGCAATGGGTGAGCCTAAGGGCCTGACCATCATCTGGCTCCTCATAATTGAGGGCCGGTCCTAACTCTTATCACCCAAGCAACTGCCCCCAAATGATGATGAGGGAAGAAGTCCAACAGGTGGTGTGTTGCATTCTAAGCTTGATTAAGAACAAGATGCTGATTTAAACATGATTAAGATAGAGGAGAGAGAAGAAGAGAGAGAGATTGGTGTTAGGGTTTTTCTTTGTATTATATGGTACAAAAAGGTTGCTATTACTGAATGGTCATGGCTGAGGCCCTTGGTCTGCCCCAAAGGGGTTAACCTCTGGCCCTACATAACACTGATGACTGAGAATGACTAGATGATGAATGAACTGTGCCTAGGTCCCCCCTGATGGCTGCCAACTGCAGGCTGATTGCCTCTGATGGCTGCCAATTGGGATCCAAGACCCTCCATGATAATGATGGTGCTACAGATGATGATGATGATGATGATAATGATGCTATTGATGTTAATGCTGCTACTGTTGATTCTAATCCTAATGAAGATGGTGTTGATGACCTAACTACATGTCCTAACTAATGATTAATTAAGGATTAAGGCTGTCCATGCTGGAGAAGCCATGGCATGGGCGTGCACGTGACATCCCCCTCCTGCTAAACTTGATGAAGGGGTGGACACTCTGTCATCCTTCCTCCCTGAACTTCTAACTTTGACTCTTTTGGTCTGAACACCTTCCACTCCTAATCTCCACTTCAAATCTTGCCGAAGAACTCAGCATCTATTCCACTCCTACACATCAAGCAGTGTCAGTCCCTGATGTGAGTCACCCTCTAGAATGTTGTAGAGGTGTGCCAGCTCAGGGGGCCAAGATCTTGTTTGCTAGCATACCATTGGTATGTGGGGCTGTAGGCTAGGGGGCAACCTGTTGGGCCACCCCATAAGCTCTTTGAGCCTGGTCTACATGAAGGGCAGCCGCTTGTGGGCCACCTAGGGGCCAAGGAGTCCCCTATGACCAAGCATCAGCACACATGGGATCCATGGAACCCGTCAGCAGCCTTTGTAAGGCTTGAGTGACAGTCAGCCAGGCCCTAGGGGCCCTGATGACAGGTGGGCAGCAGCCCAGCAGACGTATGAACCCATGTCAAGAGTGATGTTTTATATATTGATTATATCAGTCATGGGTCATATAAACAGGCCGACAGCTTGCTATTCTGGCTGCTGACAAGCTTTATGGGGCCCTATATAAGCATGGGCTGGGCATAGAAGTAAAATACTTCATTATTCACAAGTTGCTAAAGCACTCCAAGGGCTAGGACTGCCAAAAGGAAAGGCTAACGCAAGGTAGACTTGAAGGTCAAGAACCGGCATCTTCAGGCCGTAGTTTCCAGCCAAGGAAGGTCTCCAAGATTGAGTTTGTTCTCAGCATTCTAATAAAGCAAATACACCATCCATGGTGGGGGCCCTTCAAAGGTTGGTACCCTATCATCTCTCTCTCTCTCTCTCTCTCTCTCTCTCTCTCTATATATATATATATATATATATTATCTTCATTACATTGTGCTATTGTCAAGAACCAAGGTGCTGAATATTCATTATCAGTGTAATAGAGTATAATCTTGTCTGTAAGCTTCCGCATATTACATGAGGGCTGCCTTGAGCAAATCCTGGATTTGTCCGCACAAGGTGGCTCCCTACAATCTTGCAGACCAACAAAAAGGCTGCGAGGGAAGATATTGTCGAAGCTAAGAGCTGGAGGTCCGTCCGCCTCTGAAAATAGGCAAGGGATGGTGGCCTCGGCCAGGGATGATGGAGTAGAGTCCTCTTGGAAAGTGAAGACCAGAAGCGCATATTCTTGCCATTGAAGAAAAAAACACCTGCTCGAAGGGACACACGCCACGGACGAGGGAGGGCTGGAGAGAAGCGGGGAGCGTGAGCAGCAGAGAAGCAACAGGGGGCACACACGGAAAGAACGGGGGGGATAGGAGCGACAGCAAGCTCTGAGGAGTTGTCGAGCGCGAAAGGGCACACAGGTGAAAGGAGAGGGGATGACGGGAAGAGAGTCAGGAGGCACGGGCAGGCAGGCGTTGGGGGGGGGGGGGGGGGGGCGCGCAAAGGCAGTGCAGACAGAGAACGATGCAGGCGAGCAGCGGGGGGAGCTCCAGCTTGAGCTCTTGGATCATGCACTGTGTAGAGGACCTTACGCCAATATTGTACTGAAATGAGAGTATGTCAAACAAAAAGCAGCCATGCTGAGAGAGCGACCACAATTATGCAATGCAAAACCGAACCCAACCCTGACCTTTACTTACGTTCGTGTTCTCCCCACTTGCCATCCGATGGAGCCTTGTATAAGATGCGGCCAAGACATGTAAATTGATCTACTGGCACATCCTCAGAAACAATGCCGAGCTCATCGTAAAGCTTCCTTTGTGCCGCATTCTTCACACCTATACAAAAACCCCCAGGGCAAGCTTACTGCTACTGATACTTTGTTAAGAGCAATCATGTTAATTCTACAAGGGGGATTTGGTAGCCATACCCATAAATTTTTCTTCAACCATCTCGGATTCTCTGTATAAGGGATGACTGCAGCATGTGTTTGTCCATACTAGAGGGAAGGTAACCTTCGTAGCCGACCGCTTCTGTTTCCATTACAATCCCTCATCAAATGTAGTCCAGTGATCCCATAATATTACCCTTCTTCCACCATCTACTCAGAACCAACAAGGAAAAGGAAAAACTCAAACCTGCAGAAGCAACTCATGCTTCTGGTTGAACAAAAAAACGCTAAATGCTCGATGCAACGCGTTGCCTCTATTAATGTTTTCCATCAAGTGACCTGGCTTCAAAAATCCAAAAAAGGTCTTTCGCATGTTCGCTTAATCAAAGAGAAGGACAAAGTATGCATAAAAGTCCTCCAACTTATTGAAAGTTTTTAAAGGGTAATTTGATTAATTTTACAGAGCCCATGAAAAAGTAGCTTACAAGCACATTACATTTGATATATAAATACAAGCTAGGAATTAAAACACAGCCAAGGCCCGAGAGAGATAAAACAGCTTAGAAAACTATAAAGTATGTTATACTCTTGCAAAAGCACTCCACAAATTGACTAGAGTGCACCATAAAATTGCTTTCTGCTTCCGCTAGATAATCCATTGAGGTCCTTTGACCTTAAGACTCCCTTCATTATAAAATATGTCATGCTTGCAGAGGAAATTGCAGTCCTTCTTCCTGCCTCCCATGTCTCTGATCCCCTTCCCCCACCTCCCAGACCCTCCTGATTCAGCCCCTTTCCTCCTACTCAAGCATGATCTGCATGGGAAGAAATCGCTGAGCTGGGACATGCAGCAATGCCACAGGCATGGACAATTTGGTTGCCACAAGGATATGGACGTGCCAAAGAGGGGGTTCACATACTAAATCCCAGCCCCTCCTCTGCTCCCTCTCCCTCCCTACATAGCTTTTTCCTCAACTACACCCATGAGTTGAGAGCTCGTTATAAACAGCATCGCCTAGTCATTTGCTTGGGGTTACTCCTCACCTTCAGCATTCTAGCAAAAACAGTCTTACATACCCCACCCCCCACCCCTTTCTTTCCCCCTTTATGTCACTTTCCCTCCTCTCCTGTTACACATGGTGATGTGTCACATATCTTGCCCTGCTTGGTATCCTCAAACGTGATAACATCTTGTAGGGGTAAGGCTGCAAGCACATACGTGACCATATTGGCCACTTTATGAGGATCCACTGTTCCTGATCGGGTTGGTGAAAAACATGAGATATGATAGAGGGAAGATATCTGGGGAAACAAAGGACCACATAAGAGGAAAGGAGGAGCTAGGCACATTGAGAAAGAGGGACTGTTCCAATGCCTCATCGAAAGAAGGAAAAATGCTGTTGGTTTTACTTGGTTTAGGGTATATATATATATATATATATATATATATATATATATATATATATATATATATATATATATATATATATATATATATTCACCTTCATAAGGTCTGAAAAATCTGAACTTATGAATTGAGAGATTTGAGAAAGAAATAATAGTGAAGAAGGACAAAGACAAAAACAAAGCACTTGAAAGATCAAAAATAAATAAACTAACAAACCTAGCTACTAAGGAGATAATATCAAACGAAGACTTTTAATTAAGACATTAACAAAAAAAAACATAAAAACATAAAAAACAAAACAAACAAATAAAAAAATAAAACAAAACCAAACCAAACAAAAAAAAACCCAAAAAAACAAAAAAAAACAAAAAAACAAAAACAAAAAACAAAAAACAAAAAACAAGAAACAAGAAAACAAGAAAACAAAACAATTACATGAATGAAAGAAACTGTTTTTAAAACACACTTTTTTTGGTAATATCCAGTGCAGTATATTTATATGCTCATAAATTTACATGATGGGAGGTCTCCGAAATGGAGAGTATCCCAAAGATCAGAAACATAAAAAGAAAAGCTCTATGCAAGAAGCATCCATATCACCCTCATGGCAGGCATCATATAAGGATTGCCGCAATGAGGCTCGGAAAGATTCATATGACTTGTGAATCTGCCGACCCAAGTATGCCAAATTATGCTCACTCCAGATTGTCCAAAGAGCCCAATATCTCACCCAAGAGAGAAATAGTGAGTATTGAGACAAAGACCTCATAAATCTGCCAAAGAGCCAGAAATGTTTCCCAAATCTGTGACTCGGGAAACGTAGCCGAAGATAATCTGAAATTCTCCTGAGGAGGATCCTAGAACACGGGCAGTGCCAAAGCAAATGAAGAACAGTCTCTGAAGGAGCCTGACATCTTTAACATGTGGATGATGCACTGCGACGTTTAGCAAGTGTGACCCCCACTGACAATGTGCCTGTCATACATCTTCAAAGAAAAAGTCTTTGTTTCAATGGCATTTTACACTTCCATGACATCCCGAGATTCTTCCGCCACCATGAGAGGGGCTTCCTTATATGCCACAGAGAATTAGCATGTTGCTGAATCCATGAAGCAAGTTGAAGAAGCCTGTAAGCTTTGATGGAGGTTAAGGCGGGAAGAGGAACAGGATGAGTGCATGTAGCAGAGGGTTGCAATTGCCAAGCCGTAAGCCTGTCTGTGTCAGCCACAGGAGGAACAGATAGAAAAGGATGTAATAAATCAGCAATTTTCTTCCATATAGACCTATGATGCATTCCCAATGCATAGGAAGCAGTGGCCTGAGGAAAAGATAAGACATAGCCCTGATCATCTACCACATCATGTATGTATCTAATTCCCAATTTCATGAGATTGTATGCCCGAACAGGTTCCTGTAAAGCGAGTGGAATGTCAAAGATGGCACTCCAATGAATACTTTCTTTCCTCATTGATTTTGTCCCCGAGCAATTATCAGGAGCCCATTTGACCTTAGAAAGTACTTGTTTCCAGTCAAGTATCAGTGCACTAGAGAAAGGACAGCCAGGTATCTTCCCTACAAATCTCCCAATGACTACCTCCCAATGATCAGTAATCCAATGACCATAAGCACAAGTCCTCATGTTGACACACATGGATGCTAGCATACAAGTCCATGGCTGTTGTTGGCGGAAAAAAGTATGCAGCATAGTCGCCTTCCTTGCAAGTACATGATATCTTATATTGAGGACATTAAGTCCACCATGCATCCTAGGAGAGCACACCATTTTCATCTTCATCAGTCTCAATGCTTTCACAGCAGTTTTTGTCCTCCATAACATCTCCATAGCTTGAGACATAAAGGCTGAAATATCCCTAGAGAACCAATGTAGCAAAGGCAAATAGAACTGGACATATGACATTACAATTGGACTGTACTATTCTGAGCCTGACATGAAGAGGCCAAGTAGAAATCTTCCAGTATTCCAGTTTATGTTGAAGTCTTTGGAAGATCCATTTTAGCTGCTGCTTCTTGGTGATATGCCATCCTATGGGATATCCCAAATGCCTGACTACATCTTTGGAATGCACCACCTGACCCAGCCAAAGAATAGAATGCCAGTCACATTGTTTCAGGGGAAGTAATTTAGATTTGTCAAAATTGACATGCAATCCCGCTGCCAAGCCATACAATGAAAGAGTGGTCATAAGCATTTGAACTTCCCGGGAAGAATTCTGTGGCATAAAGAAGGAATCATCAGCATATGCTTGAGCCAAAAAAGATGCAGCTCCAAGGATTTTAAGACCAGATGATCAAGATACATTAAAAGGGGATGGGTCGCAATGGCATATAAGAGAGCACTAAGAGGACAGCCCTGTCTAACTGATCGACCCGATGTCCATGACCGAGACAGATGACCCCCAAGAATGCACTGAGAAGTAGAGCCAGAATAAAGCCAATAAACTGCATTTGCCATCTTGGGACCAAAGCCCAACTTGGTCATGATTTGAGAGATAAAATCCCATTGAACAGTGTCAAATGCCTTAGCAATATCCAACTGCAATATAAGCACATCTTGATGCGAATACTTAGCATATTCAATTGCAGTCAAGGCATTGGATATATTGTCATGGATTTGTCTTCGCGGCACAAACCCATACTGATGAGGATGAAGTCCCGCATCCAGTATCCTGTGAAGCCTATGCACAATCATTTTAGTAATGAGTTTGTAAACTACAGGCATCAAAGTAATAGGCCTCCAATCTGACATATGGTCACACAGATGTTTTTTGGGCACAAGTTTGACTATGCCATGCTTCCAAGAGTGCGGCAACTGATTTTCTTGCCAGGCAACATTGATCATTTGCAAGAGGACTTCTTTCAAATCATCCCAAAAAGAAATATAAAATTCCACCGTAAGGCCATCCCAACCAGGGGACTTGTATTTGCTGAGGTGGAACAATGCATTATCAAGTTCTGTGTCAGTAAAAGATCTCTCCAAGGTAAGAGCTTCATCCATTTCCACTATTCCAGAAACATATTGGAGAAATTCAGTCCTAACCTCAGTCATTTGATTTGATGGGGAACTAGGAGCGGAGAATAATTTCTGGAAATAATTCTGGCATTCATCTTGGAGATCAGAGAAAGAGTGCGTCCAAGAGCCATCTAGCTTCCTTACCCTTAGGCATGAGTTTTTCTTTCGAGTAGCATGCAAGCCCTAAAAAAGGCTTTTGATGAGCAACCCTTATCCATGAGGGGCTTCATTCTTGCCCTAATCTGCCATTTGTGCAATTTCCTCTGATCATTAACAGTCAATTTAAACTAAGCATGTGAAAGGGAATCCTTTTCTGAATCAGAGAGAGGCCTTAACTAAGAAAATTCAGTCAATTGTTGTGTTGTCCTTTTTGCCCATTTAATCTCATTCCTCCATTCAGTCATATGCCAGTTGCCATACTCCCTAATGACATTCTGCATACGAGAGACAAAGCTGTCCCAAGCATAATTCATGTCCTCCTGGGCATGCAAAGGCAAGGGATGAATTGCAAGTCTGATCATTTGCTGGAAATAGTGATGTCGGAAATAAGCCTGATTAACATGCAATAATCTACTGGAGAAGGGTGGCAAATCATCCAGAGGCATGCCAAGCTGCACAATGGGGCATGATCTGACAAGCCCAATGAGAAATCTATAAGGAGATGAGGGCTAAAATCTGCAAATTGTTGTGGGTAAAACAAATACCATCTGTCAAGCCTTGCCCAGTATGTAGTAAGTGCATTATGATGAAAAGTATATCCGGCACTGACCCTTGGAGAAGCACCTTTTTTTTTTTTTACACACACACACACACACACAAACACATACACACACTTCTTATTAATAAGAACTTAAACCTTTTGAGCTGAGATACTAAACAACAACATAAAATACCAAAACAGAGAACTGTAAACTCTAGACCTAAAGCACTTAAGAGCCAGAACCAAACATTAAGCTAAACTTTAAAAAAGACTTCGACTCGAAAGTGCAACCATTAACTCCAATGTCTGTCCGAACATGAAGTGTAGGTTCATCAACTCTATCATGCATAGCATGGACAACAAGCTATGACATCCCTACTCACGTCATCAGTGCCCAAGAGTAGGTGCAGGTTTGTATAAGGTTAGTCCAAAAGAACATGCTTTATAAGACCAGCGAACTGAGTTTCTATCACTCTCCGAAGGTGATGGGCATACTCGGCTATGATAGAGACTAGCATTCAAAGTCTGCTCTAAGGTATAACAACAAAGAATCACAAAACATAGGAAAGAACCAAACTAAGTCTATATTAAGCTAGAGCGAGAAAGAAAAGACTAAACAAGGCCTACTCTATGTTAAAACAACAAACCCTACTCTAAGCTAGAACAAGCCACTTTTACAAAAAAAGAGCATTGAATTATGAATTAAGTGGGCTTTTTAGCTCCCCACTTCTATAAAACTTATTCCTTATGTCATGACCCTGTGAAAATGGAACAGCACAAGTGTGGGCATGGTGGTTGCTGAGCAAAATAAATATTAAATGATTCATATTTGGGGTGCCCGGACAAATGGTATGATGTGTGGACATCTTCAAGTGTGAAGGGGGACCAAGAACATTAATATTTTAAATGTTCAAACCATGGGTGGCCCTTAGGAACTTTAATAAACATTAAAGAAAGGGGCCTAGGATATTATTCGAGAAAGGGGCAACTCTACTTTTGGAGTTACACGCTTCTCTCATCTCTCTCTCTCTCTCTCTCTCTCTCTCTCTCTCTCTCTCTCTCTTGCTTTTGGGAAGAACGTGCAAGGAACCTGCGTGGAGGAGAAGAAGAGTGGACTAGCTGCATAGAGGGGTGGTTGCTGATTTTGCTGTGTGGTGAACAGGCCGTACAGAGCACGTGTCTGCAGGCCGTACAGTCAGGCGGCTGCAGTTCTATTGCAGGCTGGTTCAGGTGGCGCTGACAGGGTACCGTACAGCAGGTACAGGCGACGGCTGCTGTACGTCAGCTGACACAGGCGGCTGTTGCAAGCGCAAAACTGTACAAGCTAGTACAGTCAGGTACTGCAGGCGAACACCTGTACGGACAGGTTCAGGCGATCGTTGTGCAGGTTCAGATCTGTACAGAACAGGGACTGCAGGCGGATACTGTACGGACAGAATAGTACAAACGCTGCAAGTCGTCTGACGCAGGCTGGCACGACTGCTGCAAGTCTTCTGACACAAGCGGCTGCAAGTTCACTGACATATGTAAGTACAGTCCTGTACCGACAGGTACATGCGGGTACAGTCCGATACAATCCAGCGGTACAAACTGGTACAATCAGTCCCTCTGGTGCAGATCCACGCATTGAATTGGTAAGCTCTGAACTTGTCCATCTTTCTTTCTTTCCAATGGTTTATGTCTGCTGCAGAGTTGTGTTATCTGGTCCCTTGTGAGAGGAGGAGTATAGCTGTGACATGTGAGAGCTTATGACCGTAGTAATCACAACCTTAGTCTAACTAAACTGCACTTAATGATGTTTAAGAGATAGACAGATATGTGTCAATGCAATGCAGCTATATTAAATGATGAATGCGGTTACAATGAGATCCAAATGGATCTGTACTGCTGAATATGCTGCCTATATGCTGAATATGCTGAATGAACTGAATGAACTGCTGTCCACTATCTTTCCCTTGTCTCCTGGGAAGGAAACGCTGAAGGGAGGCTTTGGAACAGATGCTGAATGCTGAACTGATGATGAAACGCAGATCTGAGGGCTGATGATGATGCGTTTGCTGAAGATGAATGCTGAGGATGATGCGTTACTGCTATGCTGATGCGTTGGCTGGTTCTGTTGCTCCCAAAGCTTCCTGGAGGAGATGCGTTGGAGAACACACTGCTGAATGCTTGAATGATGAGCTTGAATGGCTGAATGGAGAGGCGCCTGAATATATATGCAAACATGCTGCTGGTCGGCCAGCATAAGGGCTGTCGGCCAGATGCAATGGCCATAACTTGCTGTCGGCTGCCCCATAAATACCTGAAAAAATGCCTATAAAATTGCATAAATGCCAGTAAACTACCTGATGGCTCCTGATGATGCTAATGATGCCATGTCACCGTACACCTGACTGGTGTGCACGTGACATTCCCCGCTGCTAAACTGTTGCTGGGTGGTATACCTGGCAACCTTCGACTCCTCTGATGATCCTTCTCCTCCGAACCACTGCCCCCTTATGTCTTCTGCTGCCGGGACTGAGGCCGTCTGCAGGAGTGAAATCCTTTGAGCCAAGACTCCATGTACTGCGGGAACTGAATGGCAAATACCTGAGTCACCCCTGACCTGTCCCTAAAAACCTTTCACCTACCATCTCCATCGTACCTGAAGCTCTGAACCTCCTGAGGCGATGTTGGAGCAAACTTCCGTCTAATGTGGAAGAGAAACCCCCTGCTGCTGCCAGTTGATTCATGGGCAACATGTATGCAGGACTGACTGCTAAGATGTCTGCTATGCAAGCCATGTGCAACCCTATATGCTGTGCAAGAATGCAGATGGATGGGTTACTAATGCAGACCTAAGGAAAATTCCCTAAGGGTGGCTTGCAAAATTTTGAGAACTGGGTTTAACTGTGCGGAAGCGATAAAAATGATGACTGACTGAATGACTGATGGACTGAACATGCTCTAAGGCTGGTTACCCTGTAACGCTCTGATACCAATGTGACATGTGAGAGCTTATGACCGTAGTAATCACAACCTTAGTCTAACTAAACTGCACTTAATGATGTTTAAGAGATAGATAGATATGTGTCAATGCAATGCAGCTATATTAAATGATGAATGCGGTTACAATGAGATCCAAATGGATCTGTACTGCTGAATATGCTGCCTATATGCTGAATATGCTGAATGAACTGAATGAACTGCTGTCCACTATCTTTCCCTTGTCTCCTGGGAAGGAAACGCTGAAGGGAGGCTTTGGAATAGATGCTGAATGCTGAACTGATGATGAAACGCAGATCTGAGGGCTGATGATGATGCGTTTGCTGAAGATGAATGCTGAGGATGATGCGTTACTGCTATGCTGATGCGTTGGCTGGTTCTGCTGCTCCCAAAGCTTCCTGGAGGAGATGCGTTGGAGAACACACTGCTGAATGCTTGAATGATGAGCTTGAATGGCTGAATGGAGAGGCACCTGAATATATATGCAAACATGCTGCTGGTCGGCCAGCGTAAGGGCTGTCGGCCAGATGCAATGTCCATAACTTGCTGTCAGCTGCCCCATAAATACCTGAAAAATGCCTATAAAATTGCATAAATGCCAGTAAACTGCCTGATGGCTCCTGATGATGCTAATGATGCCATGTCACTGTACACCTGACTGGTGTGCACGTGACAATAGCAGTTTGAAGGGTGGAAACAGAGACTGGACAGTGGATGTATAATTGAACTGCGTTGTGGAACCATGTTCATGGAATATGCCAGATGTGTGCTCAAGGCTGCCCTGCTGAATTGTCTTGGTTGATCAGAGGGAAGCACAATGTGTTACTTTTGTGGGACACAGATCTGTGTGAGAATCCTCTGTGCTAAGAGGTCTTGAGGGTTGCCAGATTGGACATACATGTTTATTCTCCTAGCTGGCTTTGTTGTACTCAGTTTTACGTCTCATTGAATTTGAATAAAGAAATACCGAAAGGGGCACCAAGCTTTGGGACCAACAGGTGTCGATTTCATTTCAGTTTTGGGGCATTCTAGCTCCAGTTAATTTCGTTCTTTATTTAGACTACAAGTGGAAGGGTGACTGCTAGTCTACCGCACTTTGGTTTCTACCACAGGCCGGTTTCAAGGTTCCGTTGCCGGGACCCATCATCAACTTTTATAAGGGGGTGAGCTCGTGGTTGACTCGAGGAAAGTCATTGCTAAAAAATTTAGCAACATGTCAGACACAGAAGATGAGTATTTTTATAATGAAGAGGAAGAGCAAGAGACCTCTCTTGAGAGAAATGAATCTGAGGACATTCTTGCAAGAGAAAAGGCTGCAGATGATGCACAATATGAGGATGTTGTTAGAAGTCATCTCTTGTCTAGATTTATACACCAGGGCCTTTGTTGTGGGTGTGCCCGTCCTTATCAGGTGTTTTATCATTTTTCCTCACTCCCCGCATTTTTCCCCTATTTTTCCTATTTTTTCTGTGGCTTGGGAGGCAGCCCATGTGCTGGCCGATTGCTGAACTGGTCCACGACTGCATCTATGAGGTGGCCGACTGCTGATGGGCCGACTCGAGATGTGTGCTGGTCGTGGAGTTCTCAGGGCCAGTCGACTGCCTACAGCAGGCCGACTGCTGATGTGGGGGCATATAAATAGGCCCCCAACCCCCATACCACACTTGTGTCATATTCGGGATCTTCTTGTGTATATCAGAGCAGAGTTACACGCCTACATCTCTCTCTCTCTTGTGCTAATTTTCTGCATGCGTTTTTTGCTCTTGTGTTCCAAGATCTGGTCATCATCTCCGCTGCGTATTCTGACATGGTATCAGAGCCCTAGGCTCTAGATAGATCTTGGGATTTGTGTGCGCAAGAGGGGGACTGTTTTGTGGCTGATTGGTGGACTGTTTTGGGCTGATCGGGAAGAGAAGGTGCAAGAGGAAGGCGGGCTGATTTGCTGGACAGCCACTTGCAGGTTTTAGTTCTTCTTTGTTCCCGCCCACCCACCCTTTTCAGAGTACATCCCCGCAATGGCAAATCTGTTTGAGATGGCCGAGAGACATGTGAAGATCCCAACACTCCCCACGTTCCCGGTGGACCGTCAGTTGGACGGGAGCAACTACGGCATATAGAAGGTTATGATGGAATCTGTTCTGGAGTCTTACGACCTCGCTGATTTCGTCGTTGTTGGGGTTCCACGGCCGGAAGTAGAGGTACAGATGCGGGTTATGAACCCTGCAAAGTCGTCGACGATGCGGGAGCATATTAACAAGCTGCAGGCTCTTTAGCAAGAAGTTCTTCAGGCTGGGAAGGAGATATCGTCAGAGGACATGGCCATAACGTTGTTGTCACACTTGCCCTCTTCGTACTCAGCATTTTACTCGTCGTTGATTACCAGTGAGACAGGCTCAGCACCATCACGTGGGAGGAGCTTGTGCCCATGGTCCTGGACCAAGAGGAACGATTCACGAACCCTCCTCAGGGTGGAGGTTCGGAGGCCTTAACTGGCCAACGGTCGAAAGGCCGTAACACGGGCAAAGGGAAGGCTGCGTCGGAGAAGTCTTCTGAGAAGATGTCCGTTAGTGCTGGTCGTGGAGTTCTCAGGGCCAGTCGGCTACCTACAGCAGGCCGATTGCTGATGTGGGGGCATATAAATAGGCCCCCAGCCCCCATACCACACTTGTATCATATTCGGGATCTTCTTGTGTATATCAGAGCAGAGTTACACGCCTACATCTCTCTCTCTCTCTTGTGTTGTTTTTCTGCATGCGTTTTTTGCTCGTGTTCCCAGATCTGGTCATCATCTCCGCTGCATATTCTGACAGATGTAACACAGCCAGAAGATATGCCTAGTAAAGAGGAAGATGATGCTCAGTTTAAAAATCGTTTGGCAGGTGTAATGGATGTGTTTATGCAGCTCACACAAAGTGAGAAGTTTGCTGAATTTATGAGATCCCGTTCTGAGCCTGAAAAGAAGAAGAAGAAGGTGCGTTCTAAGAACCTACCTCAGGGTCATAGTGGTGCCTTCCCACAGGATCCATCTTTTGGACACTTTCTGAACATGCAACATACTTTTGGTGCCAACTCACAGAGTTTCTTTTTCGGACAGCCATCTATTCCTCAGCAGTCTATGCATCCAGGTTATTTTGGTGGTGCCTCTGTGTTCCAATCCATGACTGGGGGTTATCCTCAGGGAGGCATGGGTATGCCAGGGACTTTTGGAACTAATTTCCAGCCTGGTATGCAAGGAAATATGTATGGTGGTATGCAGTCCGGAATGCAAGGAAACATGTTTGGGGGCATGCAACCTAGAATGCAAGAAAATATGTATGGGGGCATGCAGCACGGTATGCATAATGGTATGTTTGGAAACATGGCTGGAATGTATGGCATGCCAGGTGTGGGAATTGGTAATGTTGACCCTATGATGGGCATGAATGCTGGGGGTAGCAATCTTGTGAAGCCACTTCCTTATGATAATCTAACGCCTATGGGTAAGGCAAAGGATTATAAGGAAGGGGGAGCTGCTGTGAAATTTGATACATTCAGTGGGGCCAAAGATAAACTAAAGGCACTTCCCTTTTTACAGCAGTTTGATGCTGCTTTTTCTGGTGGTAATTACACGGAGTCCTCCAAGGTGAGAAAAGCTGCGACTTTTCTCAAAGGCAATGCATTGCAGTGGTGGTCTACTCTTCTTTTGCAAGGCATAGCACCATCTACTTGGGTACAGTTTAAGCAGGTGTTCTCTTCCGTATGGCTCACATCTACTTTTGAGGTGGATGTAATGACAGCATGGCACAAGTTGGATGCATCAAAGTGTGAAAATCTTGAAGATTATAATAAGAAGTTTTGGGAAGCTTTACTCCCAGTTACTTCTTATCGTGCAGTGCCTTTGTCGTGGACGAAGGTGGAGAAGTATTGTTGTGGGCTGCCCAAGGAAGTGCGTGACTATTGTATAAAGACTCGAGTAACAAATATGTCACAGATGATAGAGAATGCTATGACAGCAAATGCGTTACTCACTGGAGTCTCATCTGGATTCAAAGGAAGTAAAAGCTCAAGCAAGAAATCTAAAAAGTCAGGGCATGCTTCGCGTGATGCAAAAGCGTCTACAAAGAAGCAGTATAAGAAGTTGCCAATGCCCAAGAGAACTCCTGAGGAGAGACAGGCTTTGATGGATGCTCGGAAATGTTTTTACTGTGCAGAAGAGGGACATATGTCTTTTAATTGTCCCAAGCGAAAGTCCCAAAAGGACTCTCACACCAAAGGAGAGCCCAAGTCAAAGAAACCAAAACCTTCTGCAGGGTTAGTTCCTGATCTTGTTGGGGAACATCCAGGTGGTGAAGAGACTGAGTTGTGCAGGGCATGGGGCAAAGTGAGAGATCAAAATGCCTTGATTTTCTTTGACACAGGTGCTATAGCCAACTTTATTTCACCGGATTTGGCTGGCCGATTGGGGATCCGTGCAGAGGAGATGGGGCCTTTATATGAGGCTAACATGGCTTGTCCTGGGTATGGAGAACCCGTCACTCCTATTATTGGGAAGCTCAGGCTTCATTTGCAGGGTTATGTGGACAGCGAGGAGTTTTTCATCATGCCACTTGATGGATGTGATGTTTTGTTGGGTATGCCATGGTGCCATAGAGTACATGCGGTGGTGGATACATACAATAGGAAGATTACTTTGACTCATAGAGGAAAAGAACATGTTTTGGATATAAAGCTAAAAGGGGAATCTGTTCCTATTGTATCAGCTTCAACAATTTCATCAGTAATGAAAAAGCATCTTTCCGCGTACTTGATTATGTAAAGGATGCAAAAGATGATGAGTCTAAGTCTAGTTTGTCTATGTTAGATAAGGACAGGACTGATTTCTTATGTGAGTTCCAAGATTGTTTTTCCGAGTCATTGCCAGGAGAACTTCCTCCGGAAAGGCCAGAATATCATGCCATTGATCTAATTCTGGGTAGTACTCCACCAAATAGACCGTTGTCCCGTGTTAGTGCAGCCCAACAAGAAGAAATTGAGTCAGGTACAGGAGCTGTTGAATAAAGGGTTGATACAGCCTAGCTCATCACCCTTTTGCTCACCTGTACTCTTAGTGCAAAAGAAAGATGGTTCTTGGCGCATGTGTATTGATTACAGGGCGCTGAACAAGAATACCATCAAGAATCGATTTCCCATTCCGAGGATCGATGACATTTTGGATCGCTTACAAGGCTCCACAGTCTTTAGTCGGATTGACTTGAAAGGTGGGTATCATCAGATACGTATTAGACCCGAGGATGTGCATAAGATAGCATTTCGAACCACGTTTGGGTTGTATGAGTTCTTGGTTATGCTCTTTGGTTTGACAAACGCACCTGCCACATTTAACAGAATGATGGACAGGATTTTCCGGCCTCATAGAGCGTTTGTGGGCACATTCTTTGATGATATGATTGTGCATTCACAAACTGAGGAGAAGCATAGAAGGCATTTGGCCATTGTGTTTGCAGAACTCCGGAACCATAGGCTGGTTATTAATGGCAAGAAGAGTGAATTCTTCTTGCAAGAGATACATTTCTTGGAGCATATTGTGTCTAAGCATGGAGTCCGTATGGATCCATCGAAGGTGGAAGCAATTCTTAATTGGCCAGATTTAAGGACCGTGCATGATGTACGCAGCTTTTTGGGATTGTGTTCCTTACAGGCGGTACATACGGTATTTTGCTGAAATTGCTTCGTCCCTTCATGTCTTAACAAAGAAGGCAACTCCGTTTAGATGGGCTGATCAGGAAATTACAGCCTTTAAAAAGCTTAAAGAAAAGCTTACTTCGGATCCAGTATTGGTATTACCGGACCTCCGAAAGGCTTTTGTTGTCCAGTGTGATGCATGTGGAAACAGCATTGGGACAGTTCTCATGCAGGAAGGACATGTGATAGCCTATGAGAGTCAAATATTGCAGGATGCCGAGAAGCATTTACAGGTTTATGAGAAAGAGATATTGGCCGTAATTCATGCTCTTTCTACATGGAAACACTATTTGCTCGGGGCTGATTTCACTGTGCAGACAGATCATCAGACCTTGCGTTATTTCCTCACGCAAACTAAGCTTTCAGAGAAGCATATGCGATGGGCAAACTTTTTGTCTATGTTCCACTTCCAGATTGTGCATGTGGAAGACAAAAAGAATGTTGTGGCAAATGCTTTGTCACGCAAGCCACAGGTCTCAGCAGTTTCACTTGCTTATCATCATGAGCTTGATGAAATGAAAGAGCAGTATGCCCATGATGAGGATTTTGGCAGGTTGTATGATCAGATGTCTGAGGGTCAACGGCATGATCATTATACTCTCAAAGATGGGTTTTTGTTGATGCATGGTAAATTGTGTGTTACTAGGCAATTGCGACTCAAGGTTATTGGGAAAAGTATCTTCCTTTGGTGGAGTTTGCATATAACAACACTGTCCATACCTCGACGGGCAAGGCGCCTTTTGAGATTGTGGAAGGAGGGAAGAAGGTACCACCCATTTTGCACACAAAGGATAAGATCTTTGAGGCTGATCAGTATGTGGAGAATATGGATAAAGCTTATCAGAGAGTTAAGTCGACACTCCAAAAAACTCAACAAAAGCAAAAGAAAGCAGCAGACCGTCACAGACGTGCTTTAGAGTTTGCATTGGGTGATTGGGTTCTTTTGCGCTTTGAAAAAGCTAGGCTCAAGAAGATGAAGGGTAAAGAGCACTTATTCCCTAAATTGAGCATGCGCTATTATGGACCTTTTCAGGTATTGGAAAAGATTGGTGAGGTGGCCTATCGCCTGAAGCTACCAGATCACTGGAGGATTCACAATGCATTTCATGTGAGTCTCCTTAGACCTTTCCGTGGGGATGTGCCTGAGGATGTATCAGATGAGGCTCAGCCAGAAGTTGAGGAACTTGATGAGGTTCTTATTCCAGAGCAGATACTGGCACATAAGGAAAGAAAGGTACAAGGTAAAGTTTCCCGTCGCTATCTTGTGAAGTTCAAGAACTATTCACCGATGGATGCGAAGTGGATGGAGGAAGGTGACTTAACAGATTCACCTAAGGTTTTGCAGCTTTATCTCGACGCCTTTGAGTTGGAGCAGCCGACTCTTGTTACGGCTCATTCAGGTTCAGCAAAGCATGGGTCTGGAGCATGGCCTGATGCTCAAGAGGGGGGGGTAGCACCTCCACTCCCTTGATACAGACAGGCTCAGATGACATCTAGAGGTCGCTTGGTGCAACTTTTGTTTCACCCGAAGGTACTGATGGCTGACAGTACATCTGTTTATGGGACTTCTATGATATATGTGTACTAGTCACATTGGATGTTGTGGTTGTGTATGGTTCACAGTGATACACAACTTGGACTACTACTACACCATTGGTTTGCAGTGAATGTTGTTACATATGCATGGCTTAGAGAGATTGGGACACTGATCTTGCCATATTGTACATTTCACTTTGGATATTTTGCTGGATCACCAGATTGCAATCGAGGACGCTTGCCATTTTTCAAGAGGGAGGTATGTCATGACCCTGTGAAAATGGAACAGCACAAGTGTGGGCATGGTGGTTGCTGAGCAAAATAAATATTAGATGACATATCTGGGGTGCCCGGACAAATGGTATGATGTGTGGACATCTTCAAGTGTGAAAGGGGACCAAGAACATTAATATTTTAAATGTTCAAACCATGGGTGGCCCCTAGGCCTAAGTGGCCCTTAGGAACTTTAATAAACATTAAAGAAAGGGACCTGGAGAAAGGGGCAACTCTACTTTTGGAGTTACACGCTTCTCTCATCTCTCTCTATAAAGGAGACGACTTTTCAGCCAAGCTCCGAGAGGAGTTTAAGAATTTCAAGACTTTTCCAAAGGTCATGGCCACTAGGTAAAATGACTTTAAAGCAATGACTAAGCCATTTAGATACATCCATCAGAGAGGTATTGCAAGAAGCAACTATGAACCTGGGCTTTATAGGATTCTTATGAAACTTCCAAACTGTATTAAAAAAGGCAAAGTAGGGTTACACTTGAAACCAAACGATTTACAAAAATCTTGGTGTTTCAAAATAACATCTTGAGAATAAAGTGAACAGCTAGAATAAGTCTTGAGAGGAAGAATTCACTTCACTTAACAAACATTCTAAGTAAAACTTTTTACAAGTAAAAACAAAATTGTTAGAACACTTGTCTACGTAGGAAATAACAAAATCTCGATGAAATTTCTTGAGAGCAACTAAATCGCTAGAAGATAAAGAATTGCTACCAGAGGGAGTACTCTTTGAACAGAATTTCATGAATTTCTCAGAGGCCTTTCTCAAAATAGTAGCTTTCCAATGAGAAAAAATGCCTTGAACTCCTAAAGATTCTTCTAGCTTGACTACAAAACTAGATATGAATAGATGTATAGAAATCCTATGGTTTGGGTATGCATATGAATAGCAGTGACTTAAGGTCTGAAACTTGTTCACCAACAAACAACTAACAAAAATGCATATGACTCACACTTCACCTTTCATAGCCACATCACTCAATGCCATGTGGCTTCTCACTGTTTGCATTAGCCTAGCAAAATAGGGACTAGAATGCACCATAAATCACATTTGAATAAATGCATGGCACATGCATAAACAAACACTCCTTTTCTTTCCTTTTCTGTGAGCTACATATATGTATGTAGATGTAAAGGTTCAAACTCTCGCCTGCTCTGCTTCTTTAGTTATCCCATCTGAAACTCACAATAATGTTCGGAATCCATTGCTCTCCCCAGTAAAGATGAAAAAAAACACACTTGAAAACTCACAATTGTATTTGGAATCATGGCCCACCACTCCATCACTCTCATCAACTAAGATACACCTGCCATAATACGAGACAGTTGAAGAGACAGACACACAAGGCCTATGTCCAATCCTCACTTAAAAAAGAGCACAAAAAAAACCCTAGGTAAAATCTCCGGTGAACCCTAAACCCTTGACCCTAAACTTTTAATCAATCTAACAAAGCTAACCTGAAACGTTAAAAATCTTCTGTAAACACTGCCCCTTAACTGAAACCGGATCGACTGTTAATACACGAATTATAAAAAGAGAGAAAGGCTTACTCATCCTCGAACATGAGGCGCTTCTGCACAGGGTCCATAGCTTCGGCAGCATCAACAGTCCCCATGGCAGCGCAGGTAAGGGGTCTCTTTAGATAGGCTAACGGTGTTCTAAGAAAAGCAGGAAGGGCTGTGCGAGAATATGAACGCAAAGGAGACCTGAAATCAGAGAAAATGGCACAAGAGGCGATGGCTATGGTGGACATGAAGACCCTCACCAGATCTGAGCGCAATTTTTCTTTTCGTATTAGATCTCAAAATTATATAAATTACTAATATAGCAAAATGTGTAATATTACACAATCCCTTGCCTTTATTTCATTTCTATTCAAAAGTGGATATGCAACTAATTTAATTCGTTCCTATTCAAAATAATCTGATAAGTTTCACAATATCATCTGCCCCTAAGACTTGCATTTATTTATTTGTGTTGTAAATAAGGACTTGCATTTATTTCATTTCTATTCAAAAGTGGATATCCAACAAGTGGAGGACTTGTCCTTTTTTCCACATGAACTAGAGAGCTCTTTTCTTAGGCAATGGTCATCTCTCTCTCTCTCTCTCTCTCTCTCTCTCTCTCTCTCTCTCTCTGCCACCCACAAGTGGGGCAGATTGGCTAGTGCGAGGGCCCTTATATAAAGGCCATGATCCACCCAAGTTCAAGTCCCACCGTTGGTCGTATATGCCCTCGTGTTGCATTCTATCGACGTTAATACCTCTCTCTCCCATAGTGTGTGTGTGTGTGTGTAATAAAAGAGGACCCTCGCACTACCTTTCTGCCACCCACAAGTGGGGCAGATTGGCTAGTGCAAGGGCCCTTATAAAGGCCATGATCCACCCGATTTCAAGTCCCACCGGTTGGTCATATATGTCCTCGTGTTGCATTCTACCGACGTTAATACCTCTCTCTCTCTCTCTCTCTCTCTCTCTCTCTCTCTCTCTCTCACACACACAGCAAACTTAAGGATATGGTTAACTGAAGAACTCATCCCACTGCAACTCAATCAAGAGAAACTTAATACCTCTCTCTCTCTCTCTCTCTCTCTCTCTCTCTCTCTCTCTCTCAGCAACAAACTTAAGGATATGGTTAACTGAAGAACTCATCCCACTGCAACTCAATCAAGAGAATACAAAGTTAGCAAAGTTTGAGCAACTCAAGGCAAGTGGGAAGTCTATTATTGGGAAGGTAGAGCACTTATTGAGGATTTCCACAAATCCAAACAAAATTCAAGCCACAAAACTAAAATTAACTTTAGCAAAGGTGTTTATATTGCTTGACATTAATGAATTACTACTTACCAGTATGAGTACGTTTTCTTTTCTATAACATAGGTTTTAATGTGCTTGACATTGTGGAATTGATAATTAATCAGGATGAGGTTTTAGTGTATGTATTCTTCAGTGTAACATAGATCTAGCTCAATATTGACATGGTCTACCAGTTATGTATTGAGTCTCATGGGTCATTTTGGCCTTCTGAAGGTGTCAAAATTGCTCTCTCTCTTGTTACCATATTATAGTAGTGATGTGTGTGAACACACTTAGGACCGCCGGGGCACTTTTTCCCTCACTAGGAGGTTTTTTCCCCCGTGCATTGTATATACGCCCATTATCTTCTAGGGCTTGTTATCTTTCATTTTTGGCACTCATAATACACTACGGTGTTGTGCTCAAGCTTCCACATCTTCTTGAAGTTGTGTGTGCATTCCTGCAACCCTAATTCCAACAATTGGTATCAGAGCAGGCTTCCTCCTCCCGGGCAGCATCACCGGCACCTGCCGCTTCATCTCCTCCGATTGCGACGAGGTTTCACGAGCGTCTGCAGGTTAGTATATGCCGTGGGAGAGCCCGTAGGGCTAGGTCATTTCAGAATTTTGATCTGAAGTCATTTCGCCCTCCGTTTTTGCATTCCAAGTACTGCGCAGGCAAAATCGTCCTACTGTGCAGATTTTCTGTCAAGATTAATTCTGCAGGACAGGTGCCCATTCGTCTGTTTTGGGCTGTGCTACATAGCACAGGTCGATTTTATACAGGTTTACCTCTTACAGACAGCATTTACATCTAGTAGTACAGTCATTGGCCATGGCTGACAACAATGATGTATTCCGCATGTTGGCTGCTGAGGATAAGTTGGATGGCACCAACTATCCATTGTGGGCATATATGATGCGACATGTATTGGTAGCAAAGGGGTTATGGAACATTGTGCAGGGTATTGATGCACGTCCTATTGTGGCTGGGAATGCTGCAAACACATCAGAAACAGGTACTGTTGATGATGGTGCAGGCACAAGTGCTGTAGCAGCTGTTCGAGAACCACCACTTTCAGCAGAGCAGATTCGTTGGGATGGTAGAGATGCGCAGGCTCATGCCTTGATTGCGCTGTCTGTCAAACGTACCATTATCCCACATATTCGCTCCTGCAGGACTTCTAAGGATGCTTGGGATGTACTTGCCACATTGTATCAGGCAAGAAATGAGGCTCGTGTTGCTTATCTCCGAAAACAGTTGGAGAGTGAGCATATGAACGAAGGTGATTCTATGGATAGCTTTTTGACAAAGATCAAGGATTTCAAAGAGCAGCTCATTTCTGCAGATGAAATCCTGTCAGACAGTTCACTTGTGCAGACTGTTTTGAATGGTCTACCAGATTCTTATCAGGGTTTTGCTTCCACTCTTCGCTTGATGATGAAAGGCAATCCCAATGCCTTATCATTTGAGGAGTTAGTTTCTGTTTTGCTGCAAGAAGACCAGTCAAGGCAAAACAGGAATATTATGCGTGTCGCAGATCAAGCTTTCGTTGCTAGTCAGAGAAGCGGGAAAGGTAAAGCTGGCTTTTCTTCTAGTAAGCAGAAATCTGCAAATGCTGCGCAACCAAAGAAGGAAGACAAAGATGAGAAGAAGGGTGACAAACAGAAGACATTTTGCAAGTACTGTAAGGGAAATGATCATGTCATCAAAGCGTGTCCTAAGCTGGCTGCGAAAGAGGCTAAGAAGAAAGAGGCTGGTATGGCTGTTGCAGATGCCTCTCCTTCTAACAATGAATCTGCTAATGTTGTGCTAGATACAGAATGGGCATTCAATGCGCAGTGCAGTTATGACCCATCTTTGCATGACACATGTATGTCTGCAGTAGATTCAGATGTATGGTACTTTGACAGTGGTGCCACTAAGCATATCACCTCGCAGCGCAGTTTATTCACTTTCCTTGAGTCTGCTCCCACAGGGAATACTGTCACTTGTGCCAATAACTCCTCTTATCCCGTTAAAGGAGTTGGAAAGATTGTGCTGAATGTTGCAAATGGCAACACCTTTACACTTTTTGATGCATTGTATGTGCCAGGGATCAAAAAGAATCTGCTGTCAGTCTCCGCATTTGCCAAAACAGGTTTGGTTGTAAAATTTGTGGATGACAGATGTACTGTTCATGATCTCTCTTGTGGTGACATCATTGTAGCATCTGGTTCACTATGTCGAGGGCTGTATAAGCTCAATATGGATGGCAAATGTGTAGAGGATTCAGCATGTGCTATTATGGATACGCAGGCTATTTCAGATGCAAAACTGTGGCATGCACGTTTTGGTCATCTGAATTTTGCAAGTTTGCTGCGCCTGCAGAAATCTGAAATGGTGTCTTCTTTGCCTAAGCTTGAGGCACCTGTCAAGCATGTTTGTGAGGGCTGCATATTGGGTAAAATGCAGCGTGCTTCCTTTCCCAAAGATGGATCAGTGAGAGCTGAACGCAGATTGCAGCTTGTTCACAGTGATGTTTGTGGTCCCATGCAAACTCCATCATTTGGAAACTACCTTTACTTCGTGACTTTCATTGATGATCTTACCAGGCATGCATGGGTATATCCTTTGAAGGCAAAGTCCGAAGTGTTTTTGTGCTTCAAACAGTTTTTGGTTATGGCTGAAAATGTGTCAGAAAGTAAGATGGGCACCCTCCGTTCAGATCGAGGGGGGGAGTATATGTCTTCAGAATTTAATGCATTTCTGGCTGAGCGTGGGATAAAACACCAATGTACAGTGCCGTATACACCACAGCAAAATGGTGTGGCTGAGAGAAAAAACAGGTCTCTCATGGAAATGGCAAGATGTATGGTTAAGAGTCAAAGTCTACCACATGGTTTTTGGCTTGAGGCTGTCATGTGTGCCACTTATGTACTAAACAGGTGTCCCACCAAAGCATTACAGGTTGTCACTCCATATGAGGCTTGGCATAGCCGCAAGCCATCTGTTGGCCATTTACGTGTTTTTGGTTGCCTGGCATATGCATTAGTGCCTGTGCAACATCGCAGAAAATTGGATGACAAAGCTGTCAAATGTATTTTTGTTGGATATAGTGCTGAGAGCAAAGGCTATCGTTTGTATCATCCACAGACAAAGCGCATTTTGGTTAGCCGTGATGTTGTATTTGTGGAAGATGCAGTTCAGCCCTTGGTTTCATGTACTAAGGAGACAGATATCAGCTCACGTGATGTCTATGATACATTGTTGCCTCTTTTCAGTGGTGCACAGTCAAGTGCAATACCTCATGAGGCAGTTTTTCAGCCTATGCAGGTTTTAAATGATGGCACAGATCAGCCTATATCTGATGCAGATGTGCATGATGCACTTGAGGATGAGAGACAAGAGATTGAGGGCTCTAGGAATATGCCTAGATGGCTGGTGCAGACTTTGCGTGACAGCAAGTTGGATGCCCCTTTGTCTAGTCGCACTCGTTCTGGCTCTCATGGTGCCTCTTATGCGTCAGATTGTTATGCATTGGCTGTTTCTAGTATGTGCGATGAAAGTGAGCCTGTTTCATTTGATGAGGCACAAAGTTCAGAAAATTGGATGGCTGCTATGCAAGCAGAATACGATGCTATTATGAAGAATGGTACATGGTCTTTATGTGACTTGCCCCCTGGCAAGAAGGCCATTGGCACTAAGTGGGTATACAAATTGAAGCGTAAGCCTGATGGCACAGTGGATCGCCATAAGGCTAGGCTTGTTGCAAAAGGTTATGCTCAAGAGAAGGGCATTGATTTTGATGAGACTTTTGCTCCCACATGTCGTATGACCACTGTTCGTAGCATCTGTGCATTAGCAGCTCATAATGGTTGGAATGTACATCAGCTGGACATAAAGACTGCGTTCTTAAATGGAGATTTGCATGAGGAGGTGTATGTATCGCAGCCTCGTGGTTTTGTTCAAAGAGGGCAAGAAAACAAAGTGTGCAGGTTAAAAAAGGCTTTATATGGTTTAAAGCAAGCTCCACGAGCTTGGTATGAAAAAATACATGCATATTTGACTGCACATGGGTTTCAGAATAGTCCAACAGAAAGCACTTTGTATGTTAAACGTGTGGATGGTGTACATCTAATCATTGCTCTCTATGTCGATGACATGCTGCTCACAGGACCAAATGAGAGTCATATTGCTGATTTTAAGGCTGATTTGAATGCCTCTTTTGAGATGTCAGATTTGGGGCATTTGCATCATTATTTGGGGATACAATTTAAGCAGTGTGATGGAGGTATTGCTTTGTGTCAGACAAAGTATATTGAAACATTGTTACGGAGATTTGGCCTTGAAGACTGCAAGCCTATTGCTACTCCAATGGAGACAGGTTTGAAATTGAGTCTTCATGATGCTGGAGATCACTTTGATGTCACACTCTATCAGACAGCTGTTGGTTGCCTCATTTATGTATGCATTACGAGGCCAGACATTCAGTTTGCAGTCTCACAGGTGAGCAGATTTATGCATAGCCCAGGCATTAAGCATTGGCAGGCAGTGAAGCGTATCTTTCGCTATTTGAGTGGTGCTCGGCATCTTGGGTTGTTTTATCCCAAGGGGGGATCATTGCCGCCAGATTTACATGCTTTTTCAGATTCTGACTGGGCTGGTTGTTATGACACACGCGTGTCCACGAGTGGTTTTTGCTTCATGCTTGGAAGCTCATGCATATCATGGTTGAGCAAGAAGCAACCTACTGTGGCCACTTCTAGTTGTGAAGCTGAGTACAGGGCAGCTTTCACAGCTACGGTTGAGTGTGTGTGGCTC
The DNA here is from genome assembly GCF_041138505.1 of Cibotium barometz. Lineage (NCBI taxonomy): Eukaryota > Viridiplantae > Streptophyta > Polypodiopsida > Cyatheales > Cibotiaceae > Cibotium > Cibotium barometz. The sequence goes on along the minus strand of NC_141063.1, from coordinate 18,846,125 downwards.
AGACGCCTTATGGCTGATTTGGGTGTTGGGCAGCCATCTGCCACCACCATCTTCACTGACAGTCAGAGCGCATTGGCAGTTGCGCGGAACCCAGTGTTCCATGCTCGTACGAAGCACATTGAGGTGCACTACCATTATGTCAGGGAGAGACTCTCTGCAGGAGAGATCAGTTTGGCTTATGTGCCAACACAGGATAACCTTGCAGACCTTTTCACAAAGGCTCTGCCTCGTGAGAAGTTCGAAGCTTTTCGCAAAGCTTTGGGCTTACTCCCTTTTGTGGATTCGTCCACATAGCTAGACACTTCCCTATACATGAGTGCTAGCTCTTGTTCACCGCATCACTCCAGGGGGGATTTGTTACCATATTATAGTAGTGATGTGTGTGAACACACTTAGGACCGCCGGGGCACTTTTTCCCTCACTAGGAGGTTTTTTCCCCCGTGCATTGTATATACGCCCATTATCTTCTAGGGCTTGTTATCTTTCATTTTTGGCACTCATAATACACTACGGTGTTGTGCTCAAGCTTCCTCATCTTCTTGAAGTTGTGTGTGCATTCCTGCAACCCTAATTCCAACAATCTCTCTCTCTCTCTCTCTCTCTCTCTCTCTCTCTCTCTCTCTCTCTCTCTCTCTCGTACAGTATGACAATTGAGGGAGGAAAGGTGGAGGCGAAAGGGGGGGGGGGAACATGCAAGAGTGGCATATTTTGGGGTACAACAACCTTAGTGTATGCATAGTTGCTCAAAGGTACCTTAATGCATACATTATAACTAGAGAGTATAGTATAATAATCAAGGGAGGAAAGGTGGAGGCAGAGAAGGGGGACCTACAAGAGTGGCACATTTTGGGGTACAACAACCTTAATGTATGCATAGTTGCTCAAAAGTACCTTAATGCATACACGATAACTTTTGAATGAATATGAGAGAGAGAGAGAGAGAGAGAGAGAGAGAGAGAGAGAGTATTATTTTAATTTTCTTTGGTAAAGAAAGTTGACAAGCCATCTCAATACTACCATAGAAAAGAGAAAATGAAGATGTACCTTATGTTGAATGTCAATTGGAACCATTCAATATGTTGAAGTGTGTGCTTTGGAGTCTCTATCACATCATGATCATAAAAACCTTGAGAAAAAATAACGAATGTGAGCCAGTAGACATAATCACCTTGGAAAAAGACTATAAAAATGTAGCAAACCTGTCAAGATTTTTCATTATAAAGTGTGGTGATTCTTTGGAGTTTCCTCGCTTCATGGGGTCATAATCAACCCTGGAAAAAAAAACTAGAAATGTGTACCAAGCTAGTCTCACATGAGGATGTGAATATAGCTATCAATATAAAGTCATATCAACATCAATATACAATGGGACAAAATTACATCCCCTAGATGAAAATTTTGGAGGTTGGGGTTACTTGTGATCGATCTTTATTCCCACAAGACAAAATAAAGACAACCTTGAAGGTACTTATTTGCACTTGTGGCCAATATTTATTCCCACAAGACAAAATAAAGACAACATGGAAGGTACTTATTCCCGCTTGTGGTCAATCTTTCTTCCCACAAGACAAAATAAAGACAACCTTGAAGGTACTTATTTTCACTCTTGAAAAACATCCAAAATAGCATCTTGGTATTTTTCTTTTTGCTTGAGAGAGGGTCATATATTTAGTTATAGAGCATTGTAGTCCAAAGAGCATACAAACTTGGGCTCACCACTATGCTACAGGGGGTACCGTGCTACATTTAGTTATAGAGCATTGTAGTCCAGAGAGCATACAAACTTGGGCTCACCACTACGCTACATGCATGTGGGGGGTACCGTGCTACATTTATAAAGATAACCAATGTAGACTCAAAGAGGCAATTGGCCTACATGTGAGTGGTACCGTGCTAATTTTATAAAAATATATGGCCTACACACCAACGTTGCACTTTCACATGATAAAACAAGTGGTGAAAGTAAGGCAAATGTCAATATTAAGTAAACATATTATGTCAAAATAACTAGTGTAGACTCATAGGCGTATGGCATGCATACTAGCGTTGCAATTTAGTAAGATAAAACTAGTGGTGAAAGTAAGGCAAATGTCAATATCAAATATAATGTCAAAATAACTAGTGTAGACTCATAGGCATATGGCATGCATACCAACATGGCAATTTAGTAAGATAAAACTAGTGGTGAAAATAAGGCAAATGTCAATATTAAGTAAACATTAAGTAGGAAAATGTCAACATACTTGTTTGTTTACATACCATTTTCTTACAATAAAATATTCACATTTTATGTGATGGTTATGCAAGCTCCTTGGCTCTTCTTTCTAGAAACTTATGCACTTACATGCATGAGCTTAAAAACTCTTCTAAACTTGTGAAGAAATTGTAAAAAATCTCTATTTCATGTTATTAATAGTGGCAATTCTAAAGGAGTCCATATAGATGTAGTTAGTGCAATAAGAGTATGGATAATGATGGCCATTAGTTGTAATTTAAGAAATTTGGTAAGTCTTTTTTGCATGAATATGAGGCTTGTACGACTTATCGACTACTTATCTTTTGCAAGTTCAAGCATGGCTCTTACTTTCCAAAAAGGGAAGATAGCTACAACTTATTTAGGCTTGAAATTTAGCTTTTGAATGTGCATGTATTATTTAAAAATGAAAGTCTACACTAGACTAAGGTAAAATAATTATTCTCCAATGTGCACATATCGCACATTTGCTTATTATGTAACACATAGAACTTTCACGTGCACTTATGCCTTGAATCACATTTCTCTTTACATATCTCACAAACATAAATGTTAGTTTACCAATTGATTGATCAATTGAATCAATCTTAACAAATGCATGAATAGGCACAAAGTATACGCTAATCAATAATTAGCGACGTAAGAACCCAAGTATCACAAAGTATACGCTAATCAATAATTAGCGACGTAAGAACCCAAGTATCACCCTCTCATAAACTAATCGAACAAATTTATCAATGCCCCAAGCATACACCATCGTGTTTACTAAAAGTATTTTAATATTTTGAATATGGAATCACCCATGATATTAATTTAATTTAGCATGGTTCAAAGTTAAATTCGACGCTCCGAGATATCTAAAAAGACAATCACATGATATCCCTCTAGCTTGTTGACTTAGCAAGTGTCCTCAATTGCTAGTTTGCTTATAGAGTCAATAATTTGAGGTTAGGCACAGGAAAAATGCTTAGGCATCCACCGATCATCTTCTTTGGATTATTTTTGAAAGTCAACAAATACTTGACAGAGATATTACAAGTTAAGTGGTGGTTCTTCATATATAGGATGAGAAGGAAGTGAACCTTAAAAAGGTTTCAGGTTTCAAAAGATGGGCATGAAAAGAGTTGTGTATATTTGAGTGGGAGGGCAATTCTAACCTATAGGAACCATCATTGATTTTTAAGATTACCATAAAGGGTCCATATAATCTAGGTGCTAGTTTAACCATGAGATATTTTTCAACACTTTTCACCTCGTTGAATAAAATATGTTTACGTTTTTGGTTTACTTACTTCACGCATCTCTTCATTATGTTTTTGGTTTGTTTAATTCATATATCTCTCTTGTGCTTTTGCCATAGAATTGTGTCCTGAGAGAGAATTCAGCTAAAGTCTACATTGAATGGTTAGCACATTGGAAAGTCCTGTGGCCAAAAAATTGGCAAGGCTTTACCATAAATAATCTTAAAAGGTGCACGACCAACCTTGTGTAGAGTATTATTATATGTAATACTAGAGAAGTTGAATGTATTAATCCAAGAAAAATGTTATTGAGACACATTAAGTAGGTCCAAGGTGGTACTATCTGTTACTTTAGTCTTTCCATTTTCAATTCAGGGCTTTACCATAAATAATCTTAAAAGGTGCACGACCAACCTTGTGTAGAGTATTATTATATGTAATACTAGAGAAGTTGAATGTATTAATCCAAGAAAAATGTTAGACACATTAAGTAGGTCCAAGGTGGTACTATTTGTTACTTTAGTCTTTCCATTTTCAATTCAGGATGGAAGGTTGTGGAAAAATTTAACTTGGTGCCTAAGTTAGCGAATAATGTCATACATCATCACCATGATGTTCATGCACGATATCATGGATCATGGCCTACCATGGTCTTTTGGTATTGGCTCTACCATGGATAACATCTGTTTGTTATGTGCACAATTTGTGTTGTCATGTTGTGATATTTACATGCTCGAAGAGGGTTGGTCATGCTCTTTACATTACATGCTCAGAAAGGGCTCTCTATTTCCTAGGTAATCATGCTTGGAAAGTACTCCATGTGATCTGTACATGCTTGATATTGCAATGTTGTGCCACATATTGTCCTTATGGTTTGTCCATGATTAAAATGAGATGACATTGATCTTTACATGCTCATAACTATCATGGTATGCCTTGTACGACATATTCATGTTCGAAAAGTGCTCCCCATGATTCTTACATACATGGTACTGTCATGTGATGTTTATATTGTGCATACATGGTTGGAGATGGTTGCTAGTAATGCTTACATGCATGGTATTGCCTTGTTGTGGTTAGCAAGGTCCATATGATCCAGCCATGGTTGGAATGCCTTAACGATGTTCTTTATATGGTCTATACCTTTGTGGTCTTCAGGTGTCCATATGATATTTATATACTCAAAAGGGCCTAGGGCTTGATATTTCCCCAATAACCTTTACATGCATAGAAAGGACTCTATATGATGTGTGTGTGCTGAGAATTTGTAAGGTGTCCAACATATTGTTTATATGGTCTATACGTGATCAGAATGGGATAGTGGTGATCTTTACATGCTAAAAAATATAACAATGTAATGTCTACAACCCCTATAGATTTAAGAAGCACTCCTTTTGATCCTTAATGCATGGTACTGTCCTGACCATCTATATTGTGCATACACGGTTGGAAATGGCTACTATCAATGCTTACATGCATGGTATTGCCTCATTGTAGTTTGCAAGGTCCATATGATATGATAATGACCAAAATATCTTGATGGTGTTCTTTATATGGTCCATATTGTCCCTTCGTGGTTGCATGATGTCCGTATGGTTGCTCATAATATTTACATGCTTTGAAAGGGCTACCCATCATCTTTGCATGGTTGAAAAAAGGGTTCGACATTGCTCGGGTAATCTTTACACGCTTGGAAAGAACACTACGTGATTTATACATGTTTGGTGTGACGTGTACTACCTATTCATGTTTGAAAAGTGATGTGCCCGCTGTGACCCTTACATGCATGGTATTATCCCTTGTACATTATTTCCATATGGTTGCACGCATTGTCAAATGATGCTTCCTATGCTCTCATGTGTGCTTCATGCATGCTTCGCATCATCTCGGAGTGGTCTGTAGGGTCCATATGGGATGACTAAGGGCTACCCATGATCTTTATATACTCTTTTGTGGTCTTGACGCTTTATATGGCATAATCATTGCCATAATGGGATTCCCATTATGTTTGATCATTAGTATTGTCACATGACTTGGTGTATATAGTCATTATATTGTTGGAATGGACTAGAAATGATATCTACATGCTCAGCTCAGTATTGTCCCACAGTGTGGCTTGTATGATCCTTATGGTTTAAACGACCCAAATGACTCCAACTAATCTTTACATGCTAAGTATTGTCTTGGTGTGCCATGCTTGGTCCATACAGTCGTATGCATTCTATCCATACCCGTGACCTTTCCATGTATGTATATGATCCTTGTGTGGCCTAAGCAATCTATGTGGTCCATATGGTCGTATGTATTCTATGCCAACCCAGGACCTTTCCATGTAAGTATATGATCCTTGTGTGGCCTAAGCAATCTATATGGTCCATACCTTATTGGAATAGGTCGCTCGTGATCTTTACATACTAAATTTTATCTCGATGTGAAGAGTGTATTTTTAAAGCTATTGTAAAATCCAAATTTTAGGGCTCCCAAACTTATAGTTATGTCTACTCCACTTTTTGTGGAGGTGATTTTGTGATTGGTGAGAGTTGGTATCATGTGAGTAATATGATATGTCCCAAACACTCTCTCTCTCTCTCTTCTAAGAGGAAGGAATAACTACCGCACAAGAAAGAAATAAATGTAACTTAAAGGGTTTTCTAAAATTTTCTTAATTATATTATAACCAAAAGGGGGATTTGTTAAATTTGCAACCAAATACACCACTATTGTTGGAAAAGCTCATAGGGAGACAATAGATGGTCCCTAGCTAGAAATCATGCTTAAAACAAACTGCAACGGAAGCATCACAAGTGGAGGTCAAGAGATCAAAGAGAGGATGTGTCAAATAGGCACTTGGAGCACTTAAATCATGATGATCTCTAGGTGAAGATCTGACAAGAGTTACTCTAGTTATAACCTACAAACCACAACCAATTCCTAAGGTAGGTGGCAGGAGTAGAATTGTTTTCTTTATAAATCCAAAGCTTCTTTTAGTACTCCTCTGCCTTCCGATGACCTCAACAAGCAGGGCCTGGCTTATTTGTCCAAAGAAGCATATGTATACAATGTCATCCATTAAACGTTCTTCATTGATATAGCTGCAAACAACGCCTAGAGGTAGTGTGCTATACACATTTTACTACCTTTTAGCATGAAAATTAATTTAATTAAGTAGTGTTTATAGTTGCATTAAGTCTCTTATCAAGCCAAGATCAGCGTAAATGCACATCTAAATATGCGAGCATATGGGCAAATCATGTATTTTGTAGTTGTAGAAAAGAGTTGAAATGACACTAGTTCCATTTCATATTGGATATACATATATATATTTACACACACACACACACACACACACACACACACACATATATATATATATAAATACACATTTATGTCTTCTATCTCTTACCTATATGTGTCTGTATATGGAATGTACCTTTGTTGTATGGGACACTTATATTTGTTTGACATGTATTCACTTGATTGGTTATATTTTAACTACACTTTATGATGTGTTGATTGTGTCCTCTAGATTTATCATGAAGCCATCCACTCATCCAATTATTCAACTGAGGAGGACGGTTGCTTCCCAACATGGAGGACTATTATAAAATTGATTTACCCATGTATTTTGGGGACACACTTTTATTTATTCACTGACAAGGACGCCTACGCAAATTATTTTACTAGCTAGACATTTAGTTATATATGGATTTTTATGTTGGGTGGATTCCCATGTGTTATGCTGTTATTCTAAAATTTGGTTATGAGATGAGGTTACCAATTGAGGTGTCACATGAATGGTCGTGGGAGGGTACTAATGGAGGTGTTGCTGTAGCCGGCACCCTTGCTGCGAGAACAGATCCAGATGACATAGCAAAAGTGGAGGGGACTCGGCGGTGACTTGGACTTGGATAGTCGGCCATGGGATAGTTGGCCAGATGGCCAGATGCCGACTTGGACTTGGCAGATAGTCGGCCATTGATGGCAAGGCGCTTAGACTACCTACCTGATGGATTACTAGAGTCGGCTGCTCACCTACCATCAGCTACTTTTGGTGACCTCTACCAAGGGCTACTCACCTACCATTGGCTATTTTTGGGGACCTCTACCAAGGGCTCCTACACACGTTCCTGGTGGAGAGCAGATATATGTCTACATGCGTTCCTAGTGGAGAGCAGATATATATCATATCACATCACTTCATATCAATGTCTTTGTATGCACTGGAGCACTTAGCCTTCTAGTTCCCCACTGTAGCTAAGATTTCTTGCAGAGAGTCTAGAAGCTTCATAGTCTAGCTCCTGTGCACTCTCTGTATACCCATGGTTTACCTTTGGCTGCTAGTCTAGGCATTGAGCGTGCGCAGACAGTGGGCTCTCCTTGTACTCCTTGGGACTATATAGTGATTGATCAGTGGTTGGCTATCTTCATTGTACTGTGTTGCAGTTGTATCTTGTTTGTTCAGTTCTTTTCATTCAGTGCTTGCTTATTGTTTATGTTATGTTCTTGCATCCACTCTTGCTTTTTGTTTATGTTATGTTCCTGCATCCACTCACTTGAGGTGACCACTCACCTACATCGTGCACTTGTGTAGCCCTAGTCCAGGGCTACACAAGTTATGTTCCTGCATCCACTCACTTGAGGTGACCACTCACCTACATCGTGCACTTGTGTAGCCCTAGTCCAGGGCTAGACTCTCCTTGGCATATTGTCACTAGAGAGGCCCATTAGACTCTCCTTGGCATACTGTCACTAAAGAGAGCCCCATTAGAGTAGTGGACCTGAGCCACTCAGGCCGGCTTACAGGTACACTAAATTTTGACACGCCCGGTGGGACCTCTCTCATGAAATTGGAGAGTCTACTCTGCTAGCTCTTCTATAACCACCTGCATGCGTCATACTCGCTCTTCCCAAGGTCCTGAAATCAGCCCTCTCAGAAGCCCTCTCTCCAACCCCTTCAAACTCTATCAGAGAAGGAAGTTCTGCTACATTCCACCAAAAAGCCCTGCTCAGCCTCTTCCACTTCCCCCTCTAACCCCACCTACAATAGACCAAGCCGCCAACCAACCAGAGGCATTGGCCACCACTGTGTTGGGTAGAGTCAATGTTAAGTTGCCCACTTTCAAGGGGTCATCCACCACAGAGGATGCCGACGACCATGTCCGGCGATTTTTGGCCATGTGCAGAAGTCGGGGTCTAGTTCGAGAGGACACTTACTTGGCGATGTTCCCATCTACACTAGAAGCCTCTGCTGACAAATGGTATAGTCAGTTTGATGCAGACCACTACAGAACCTGGACTGCCCTGATGACGCCTAGCAACTACCAAGAGAAGATCTTGGATCAACTGGATAGGCTTCAACTCCAACCAAGCGAGACTCTGGCAAAGCTCATGACAAGAACACAAGTGCTCGTTAGTCATCTCACCGCCGAACCTGGATACTTCATGGTCAGAAAGTGGATTGAAAGAGCACTACCCCGCGCTACACAACAGAAGCCGTGGGAGACTCTTTGCCCAAAGGCCACCTTGGCCGAATTCAAGGCCATTGCCACCCATCTCTTTGCTGATGATGGCAAAGCCTTCTGAGTGTCTCCCCAACATGATGACCCCATCAATTCCCTAAAGAAAGAATTGGTGACTCTGAAGGCCACAAGGGATAAAGAAGAGGAGGATTAGTTGTAGAAGGATGTGGAGTCAGTGAAGCTCCAAAAGCCCAGAGAAGAGGAAGATGCACTGGCCAAGCTCTGCAAAGAACTAGACAACCTCAAGGCGACTCAAGATGCCCAGCGCCAAGTTTGGTGTAGCCTCTGTCAAGCCGCCTGTCATACTGCCCAAACATGTCCTCAAAGGAAGTACTGCACTTTTTGTCAGCAAGGTGGTCACTATGATACGGATTGCTACTATTTGAAAGGGTTCCACCAACTTCACCAACAATAGCAAGCCAGTCACTCCCCCACCTCAACACATCTAGCCTCGCCCCATCTCCAAACTACACAATTAGCCCAAACCAGAATCTTCCTCCTCTCATTCCAACCCCTCGAAGTAAACCGCTCTCTTTTGCCACCATGCCATCCCTAAATAATCCTCGCCCTAATCGGTCTCCTCCGAATCAATCCAATCGACCTATCATGTGCTACAGATGTGGTGAATATAGTCACTTCCAAGGCTGATGCCCTCTCCTTGAAGGCTGCCCACCTTGTCTCGCCACTGCTTGGAGGCCAAGGACCACTATAGCCGGGACTGCCCTAAACAGCAAGCAGGCACTTCGGCCACTTCTTTCGGAGATTTTAGCTTCCCTACCATCAACTTCATCTCTGTACAAGCTGCACCTAGCTGCCTTGCTTTGGCTCTTCCAACACAGTCACCCCTGAAGCAGCTACCTCGAGCACTTCCCCATCACTTGGCATTCTTACTTGCGCACAACGTGCCGCTTTAGGCCTCAACCTGCCAACCACAGCTCCTATCTACACTGATCCAGTCCAACCCTCACCATCAAAAATTGATCAAGCCTTTCTTGAGGGTGTTGCCGATCTTCAGGGCACATCTCCCGCTGACCACCCCGTAACATCTTGCCCATCAATCAAAACCCTTCTCCATACCACCTACCCAAAAATTTCCCTATGATCTGTTGCACCTTAGCTCTCAGGCCCGGGCTGACACTCCGGCCATACTTCAGTCCCTGCCCCCTATAGTGAACTGTAATGGTGGGTACCACCAGGCCAGTCCACAAACATCCAATTGTCTGGAGGTCAAGGCAACCTTGTCCCTCATTGACTACAAGAGCCCGCGCCCGACAGTCAAGGTCAAAGACATCTCTATTTGGGGGGTCATCATCAAAGGCAGGTCGGGCGTGAATCTGATGCCGGAATACACTGTGCATGCCATTGACATCAACATGACCCGGAAAGCCAATTGCTCCATCACTCTGGCAGATCAGCGTACACTGACTGCTCTTGGAATCGCCAAAGGGGTTCCTGTCGAGGTGGAAGGTCTCACATTTAACATCGATTTTGTAGTCATTCAGCTTCCCGAAGTTTGTGGCAGATACTCCTTGTTGATCGGCTATCCATGGCTAAGGTATGCACGTGTTCTTCACGATTGGAGTGCTGATAAACTCTGGCTGTGCCCTGCTAGACAGGCAAAGGTGGAGCTTCTGCTCGACGATGGTCCAGACCCAATGCCCGCAACTCTTTCACCATCTTTCCTCGACAGTGTGAATCACTCATGGATCTCTATCACACTGAAGAAGGAGACATCATTGATTGGATGGACTCATCTCACATGCTACATGGTAGTCCTCTTAGAGGTAGCCCAAGGCAAGTAGAAGGAACCAACTCCACATGAAGACCCTGTCCAAGTCATTGGCCTAGGGGAGCCCATAAAAAATTGCCACCGCAGGAAGAAGGCACCCCCTCTTCCATCTCATCCTATCAAGGGGCAATCCGACTTCCCCTCTGGTTGGTGGGACGAGAAATATGGGGATTTCCCTATTGCTCACAACCCTGCCCACGATACTTCTGCTCTCCAATATTCCGCCACTAGCAGTGGGTGAACCCCTTGCCAAGACCCTATCAGGGAAGTAAACCTCAGCAACTCTAATGACTCTCGACTCATTCTTCTGGCTTCTTGGCTGTGGGATCACCCCTCTCTCCTTGAGCAAGCAATCTCATTCTTTCACTCTTACCAATATGTGTTTGCCTGGTCCTACAAAGATTGCGTCCCTCTGTAGATGTCGGAGTTCATACTATTCCACTCCAAGAAGGCGCACGGCCCGTCCACGGCCACGCCTACAAATTGAATCCTAAATACCCTGAAGGTGTCAAAATTGAATTAGACAAGTTGGAAGCTGCCCGCATCATCTCTCTAGCGGAGCACTCAGCTTGGCTACCCCCGATGGTCATCTCTCCTAAGAAGAAAACCAACAAAATCAAACTCCGTAGATTTTTGGGCCCTCGACAAAGTCACCATCTAGGACGGCTTCTGTACTCCCTTCATCAAGTCCTTGGGGATGTCGCCAGCCACACACAATACAGTTTCATGGATGGTTTCAGTGGCTACAACCAAGTAGCCATCCACCCCCATGATATGGCCAAGGGCACATACATGTACCATCTCTCTAGTGGAGCACTCAGCTTGCCTATCCCCCATGGTCATCTCTCCTAAGAAGAAAACCAACAAAATCAAAATCTGTGTAATTTTTGGGCCCTCAACAAAGTCACCATCTAGGACGGCTTCCCTACTCCCTTCATCGAGTCCTTGAGGATGTTGCCAGCCCTTCCTCTCACCAAGCTCACTAGCCCCTCCACTCCTTTTATTTGGTCACCCTTAGCCTCCCATGTCTTTTCTTATCTAAAGAACCATCTCACGGAAGCCCCCATTCTAGTATTTCCAAATTGGTTCCTCATCTTTCATGTTCACATAGATGCGAGCCTCACGGCTCTGTGGGGGCAGTTCTTACTTAGCCGGACAAGGAGCACAATTTGGATCGGCCCATCTATATGCCAGTCACCTTCTGACTTTAGCAAAATAGAATTACAGCACTACAGAGAGAGAAGGACTAGCAATAGTCTACACACTTAAGATATTTCGCCATTATCTCTTGGGTGTCCATTTCATTGTTATCACTAACCAAAGTATCTCCTCAACAAACCTGAAGTCGTTGGTCACATATGGTGCTCACTACTCTTCTAGGAGTTTGATTTCGACATCCTTCTACGCCCTAGGAAACATCATGTCATGTGGTTGACCATCTTTCGTGCATCGACTCCGGTGAACCCGCTTCAAGTATTTCTGATGATCTTCCGGATAGTGTCTTATTTAATGTAGATGTTGCCCGATTGGTATGGGGATGCTCTTGAATTGTTGGCTACACGCTCCTATCTGCCCATGGCTACACCACGAGACAAAATGCCACCTCCTGATCAAGAGTAAGCCCTTTCAACTCATTGCGACACAGATGGTGTTTTGAGGCGTTGCGTTAGTCCACATGCTGGCCCATCTGGCTGTCACTAGCCCGGTCACATTACTGCACATTGAATCTTCTAGAGCAGCCTATGGTGGCCATTTTTGTTCAAAGATGCCAATCTGCACGTCCAACACTACGACATTTGCCAAAGGTGTGGTGTGAAACCCTCTGCCAGGCAAATCGCCCCATTAGCCTGGCTAACCTTCGAGTGGTGGGGTATTGACTTCGTGGGGCTTATAGAGCCAATGGCACGCCCTTCTCAAGCAAAATATCTCTTGGTCATACCACCAACTACGCCACCAAGTGGGCTGAGGTCCAGGCAACTAGGGCCAGCACGGCAGCTACAGTGGCCAAATTCCACCATAACTGTATCTTTAGCAGGTATGGTTGTCCTCTTGAAATCAACAGCGATGAAGGTTCCCACTTCGTCAATGAAAGGCTCTCTCATCCCTTCACTCACTACAAAGTCTTTCACCGGAAACTTACTACCTCAGGGCTAACAGACAAGTAGAGAGCACCAACAAGGTCTTGGGCACTCTACTCCAAAAAACTTGCCAAACTCACCCACACACATGGGGCCAAGCGATCTACGGCACTCTTAGCTTATCGCACTGCTTTCAAGGCTGTGGCACACGGTACACCCCTTTCCAGCTAGCGTATGGTCTAGAAGCAATCTCACCATTCAAGTTTAATGCAAGCTCTACTCGGGTTGGCACCTCAAAGCTTTCTAGCTTTGCCGTCACATGTACTGCTGCAGTACCCCGCTTAGCATGCCTAGAGGAGACTAGAATCTTGGCCACCCAAGCTCTCAGTGCTGCTGAGCAGCATCACTGTAAGGCCTAGCACGATCGTCTCACCTTCGCAGATCGTAGTTGAGACCAGATACTCCTATACCAGGCCAAATTTTTGAAAAGGGCCAAAAAGTTGGTTTCGGCTTGGCAAGGGCCATACATTGTTAAACAGATTCTTTCGCAAGGCGCTGTTCAACTAGCCCACCACTTAATCCCTTTTCTTTTTCTCCTTTTCTCTCGACTTCTATTACTCTAAATAGATGCATATTTCTCTCTATTTTTTTCTTTTTATGTCTCTCTCTTCCTCATTTTCATTGTGTATTTCATATATCTATATAAAGCTTTCTCCCAAAAAAGAGCCCTTTTCATTATAGCTCCTTTCTCCACTCTCCTTCGCCATTAAGAGAGAGAGAAAAAAGTAACCCCTTCCTCTCTCTCTCTCTTCTCCCACCTCTCTCTCGCCCTTCACCCTTTCGTGCTTCTCCTTCTCGCCCTCCGTCTCGCCCCCCAATTCCCCCTTGCCCACCTCCACCTTCTTGCCCTCCTCCGTCTCGCCAACCCCACATCGACCACCCTCTCGCCCTCCAAGTTCCCCTCCGTCTTGCCCACCCCACCTCACCCACTTTCTCGCCATGTGCCAACTTTTCGCTTCCACCTCCCCTCCGACTCCCTCTCCCTCTCGTCCTTCCTCCCTCTTGCCCATCCACCTTCCCCTCCCTCTCGTCCACCCTTCTTGCTCGCCCCCCTCTCGTCCATCCTCCCTCTTGTTCATCCACCTTCTCCTCCCTCTCGTCCACCCTTGTTGCTCGCCCACCACCACCACCACCGCGCCACCTTCTTGTCCATCATCCCCTCGCCCAAATCGTGCTTTGCGTAAGGCATGCTTTTGGCGCTCTTTGCGCACGATTCTTATAAGGCATGCTTTTAGCGACTATTGCTTCACATCCAACGCCAGTTTCATTTTGGAGGATTTCTCCGTTGCATCATCGACCTTCTCACGCTCCCCCTCTATCTATGGCTTCCTCTTCTACACCCATCTCACGGTTCCTTCCTCCTCTTCACCTTCTCCACATAGGTGTCCCTGACCAAGGCGTCAGCGCACTCTCCATCTCCTCACCACCCTTCCTCTACATCATTGGGCTCCACTTCCTCCTCTGGCAACTATTCCTCCTCTGACAATGCCTATCGCCCAATTCATGGAGGCTGCTTGTCTGATTCATCTACATCCGTCCCGCAGGCCGGCGAAATCCCCTAGTAAGTCTTCTCGCATCACTTTAGCCTCCCCCATTCCACGGACTTCCCTTCCACCTTTCACAATTTCAAATTTCAGATCTTTCCCCCAGCCCCTCGTTCACTTCCTTTTTTTTTCCTCCCGAAAACCCTTTTATCCATTTCCGTTCCCACCATTGATGAACCCCTCCTCTGTGCCTATCTCCATCAATTCCCTAGCCTCTCCTTCGGCTACATGACCCCTGAAAGTCTCGCTCACGCCTTAAACTTTCCCTCTGTTTCTCAACCTACACGTCTTCTTTCTATGGTTTACCTTTGGCTTCCTTGTTTGATAAGTGTAAGGCCTATCTTGATCCTCGACATTCTTCCTAATCTTGCTTTCATGAACTCTTTCGCCTTTTTGATTATTTCTTTCTTCTCCTAGAACCCCCCTCATCACCTTCCATCCCCAACCCCATTCTTGCCGTTACTTTTCTCTGCCTCTACCAAGTAAAACCCTTCCCTTTCCCAAACCCATATACTCTAACCTTCGGTATTGTAGCAAGTGCTTCACCGCCCAATTCAAAAAATCGGTCGCTTCACACTCTCTTCTGCACCGTTCATCACCTTTCTCCTTCGCCTTCCCGAAGCTTCGGTGTCGCAGGGCACTCTCTGTCACACCCTTCTACACCCTATACACTGGTTTCTTTGTCAACACCCCTCCGCCCGTCACACAAGCGTCCCAAGGTGGTTCAAGACAATTCCTGTCCGACCTCCTCCACGCTTTTGCCCTATCCCACCTCTGCTCCAAACCTCTCCTATGCTACAGCTTCTATCCCATCCGCCTCTATGACTACGCCACCCGTTGCCCCAATATCTACTGCAACCTCTTCGCCTACGCCTTGCCAGGTCTCTTCATGAACACCCCGCCCTCGGTCCACTGTGCATACAATGACAGCATTCATGCCCTCTGCAACCTTCACAAAAATCTTCGCCTCGCTCTTCTCGAAATCGACACCTACGACACTATCGTCTCCGACCTCCGCTCACAGATTGCCTCCATGACCACTTAACAGCACGACGCAGCTGCTAGCAGTGCCACCATCTCTGAACTTTGGAGACTAGTCACCGAAGCCACGGTTACACAAGGCACTTTTGTTCATTCCCTATATAGTGAACTTTACCATATATATAGGAAATTTTGAGAGATTTCCTGGTTATGTTGATGGAAATTTCCTATATATATCTAGACAATCTTATTCCCCATTTACTCAATCCTCTATATGGAAATTTCCTATATATATCTAGATAATCTTATTCCCCATTTACTCAATCCTCTATATGTAGGAAATATGGGCTTATATCTAGGTAATTCAATTTCATATATAGAAAATATGGACTAGTATTTAGGTAATGTAAATTTCCTATATATAGAGAGTATGAGCCAATATCTAGATAATTCAATTTACTATATACACAATATGGGTCAATATCTAGGTAATTTAAATTCCCTATATAGAGAATGAATAAGAAATATAGGCTATTGTCTAGATAATTCAATTTCCTATATAGAGAATGAATAAGAAATATAGGCTATTGTCTAGATAATACAATTTCCTATATAGAGAATGAATTGCATATGTGGAGAATTGTACCACAAATGAGTAAAAGGTTATTTAAAAAAATTAGTTATTTTTAAAAAAATTGGTTACTTTAAAACTTTTATACTTAATTATTCAAACATTAATATTATTACAAATTGAAATACTTAAATTCTTCTTCTTCTCTCTCTCTCTCTCTCTCTCTCTCTCTCTCTCTCTCACTCACACACACACACACACACACACACACACACACAAACTCAATGTAACATATGTCCTCTCATCATATATCAAAAAGTAAGAGAATTATTTTACCAATACTAGCATGCCCATATTCAAGCTAAACGACCACCTACCTTAAAAACTAAGGTTTTCTCTCTCCTCATCAAACAGACATATATTCTCTCTCTCCCTCTCTCCCTCTCTCCCTCTCATACGTAATCCAAAACCTTAGATCATTCTCTCTCTCTAATGTGTCGCAGTAGTAATTAATGATTATAGTAAGGTTTCACACCTTAGCGAAAGTGTCTCCCTCTCGCCTCCTCTTAGTGTGTTCATATCCATCTCTTTTTCTCACTTTGTGTCAAACGTCTCTTAGAATGTAAATTAAAAAAAAACATATACAATAGCCTTTATCTCTCTTTCACTAGGTCATTGCCCAACAAGAAAATACTACACACAATGTATTCAAAGCCTCTCTCCGAACTCTCCAGAATATGAAAACCTCTAGAGCTCCGAACCTCCAGTCATCCACACGTCAAGATTTCATCTCTAAGGAGCTCTAAGGTTACCTCTCACCACTTCAAATTGATTAATCGAAAAAAAAATGGGAAACCATATTAAGCTTGCACTAAGTTAAAATATATACAAATAGGACAAAAGATTTGTGTTGATATTGCGAAACAATGGGAAAGAACATTTTGCATGGGAATGGTGAGAAAGAGTGAGTGTTTTGATAGAAGCTACGTACATAGCTTTCAAAGGGTAGCTGTAGATAAGATCTCATAATACCATATCCATGAGTTCATGATCTTTCTTAAGATCTCATAATTTATGTAAGATCTCATATAATTTCATAAAATCTTGTTAGAGATCTAATGAGATCATAAGATCCATAAGACTTCCTCTATGAGCCCATAGGATCACATATTGAGAAGGGCTCATCGAACTTAGCCTGGTCCTAGTGTTTATAATATTTTAAGATGATCAAAGCTAAGTTCCCTAGGAATGTACCCAGACAACAAATTTTCTCCTAGTCTTAGGTATACTAGCTGTGAGAGAAACATTAAGAGAGTGATGCTAGTGTCCCACTCATTAGATTGCTACTTTGTGGAGATACAATGTTTCTTGTGTCATCTAAACCAATCACCAACCCACTCTCAAAACTAGGAATCTTTGGCACTGACATAGGAGATGCCAAGATAGGAGAGCAAGAGATAGACACTAGCACTACACTAGCGTAACTATAGCCATGATAAATTAATCCGCCAAAAGGAGTGCAGCTATAGCTCCCTATATAGTGAACTTCACGATATATAGGAAATTTTGAAAGATATCCTAGTTATGTAGATGAAAATTTTCTATATTTAACTAGGTAATCTTATTCTCTATTTCCATATCTAGGAAATATGGGTTAATATCTAGGTAATTCATTTTTCTATATAGGAAATATGGGCAAATAAATAGGAAATTCAATTTCTTACATAGAGAATGTGAGTCAATATCTAGGTAATTCAAATTCCTATATAAGAAATATGGGCCAGCATCTAGATAATTAAATTTCTTATATAGAGAATGAATAAGAAATATGGGCTATTGTCTAGGTATTTCCATTTCTTATATAGAGAATGGATTGCCTATGTGGAGAATTGAACCACAAATGATTAAACGGTTATTAAAAATTATACTTTAAAACTTTTATACTTAATATTTATGCATTAATATTATTACAAATTGAAATACTTAAATTCTGCTCTCTCACTCTCTCTCTCTCTCGGAAACACACACACACACACACACAAAAACTCAATACAATGTACGTTAAATATGCTCTCATCTTATATGAAAAAGTATGAGAATGGTTTTACCAATCCTCGTGTGACTTATATTAGGCTTGCACTAAGTTAAAATATATGCCAAAGGACAAAAGATCTGTGTTGATATTGGCAAATGATGTGAAAGAAAATTTTGTTGGTAGCACCTTGATCATTATGAATGCTAAATGTGGCTTAGTTTCAAAAGGAGAGCAAGTTTTGAGTTCGAAACGATAATCAAATGAACCTACAAGCATGGGAAGAAAGAGTGAATGCTCTAATAGAAGCTACCTACATAGATTTCAAGGGTTAGTTTGAAGATGTATGTAGATTTTTTAAAAGGGTTTATGTTATATGTAGAAGCTACCTACATAGCCTTTAAAGATTAGTTATAGGATCCTAGTAGTGCTTAGTTTTTTAAAAGGGTTTATGTTATATGTAGAAGCTACCTACATAGCTTTCAAGGGTTAGTTTGAAGATGTATGTAGATTTTTTAAAAGGGTTTATGTTATATGTAGAAGCTACCTACATAGCCTTTAAAGATTAGTTATAGGATCCTAATAGTGCTTAGTTTAACATTGTGTAAGGAAAGTTTCAACTAATATATTTTCGAAGAGTCATTCACACAAAAGACCATAACTTTCAACTATATTTTCAAGGAGTAATTCATTACAACAAGTATTATAATATCAAGAAAGGAGTAGACATGTAGAGACATGTCAAGTGAGGAGGAAAGAAGGTGTGTCAAACACTATCTTTACTTTGTGATTAGAAAAGTAGAAGTTGATGATAAATTATTTTCTCTTGATCACATTTCTTTTCTAATAATGCATGGACTACAAAGCAACCCGTAAATGGTGCTTAAAGAGATCAAAAGAAAGATAGAAGATTCCCACTATGGATGGTTGCTCTTGAAGAGAAAAAAGCATAAATGGTGGATCCCGGTATGTAAGGTCATGATTATGGCTATTTCATGTGCACACATAAGCCACTTAGTTGTAATTTTTTTTAAAAAGAGCTCAATCAAAGTCTTCAAGATATGTGCATGATTAAGAAGGGGCATTTACAGAAGGTAATATTATACTCTTTTTCAAGTTAAGAATCATACATTATTTCAAAAACGTAATTGTATTCGCTATTGACATGCTCTTACTAATTTTTTGGTTTATTACGAGCATTGTCTTCATTTTGATTGGGTAAGTGTTGGGTTTAGTGAGGTTAGGCCTTTGATCTACAGATGATTAGAGATGATTGTGATCTAAGATCGAAGATGACTTTGAGAGTAAGTCATACCTAAATCATAGGTGCTTCTTACAAAATCTTGAGATAATCAAAGATAAGATTACCTAAGACCCACCAGAACCTAAGTTGAGAACTAAGAGGTTATATGCATTGAGAAGAGCTCGTAGAACTTGTACGTCTCACATGTCAAGGTAATCTCACATGCACGAGATGATGGGAAGAAGATTTTGACAATGTATGTGTGCTTATACATGCTCTTTCACATGTGGATGTGATCTTGGAAGCTCTTATGAGCTTATAGGATCAGATGAAAGTTCTTTGTTCTCATCATATGAGATAATAAATGGATAGTGTATTTTTTTAAAGCTAATAAATGGGTAGTTATTTATTTTTTGAGATAATAAATGGGTGGTATATTTATTTTTGATATAGTTTCTTATGTGAAAGTGTATGTGAGTAGGAATCATGTAGAGAAGTAAAAGTGGACCCAAGAGCTACTTCATGCTCATAAGAGTTCTTTAAACTTAATATACATTTACTGTTTTGCACAGATGTGCTTCTTCCTTTCCATATTGAGGTGGTAGTCATAAACATGAATTTACTTGCATATATACAACTTAGATTAATGTGATAATCTTATAATCTGATTTTATGACCACATAGTGTCTGGTAGAAGCTCTTAAGATCTCATAAGCCCATATATGAGCTCAGATAATTTCTTAGATCAATGTGATCATCTTATAATGTCTAAGATTAGCTTTTATGTACGGTAGAAACTCTTAAGAGCTCAAAAGACCATACATGAGCTCATGATCTTTCTTAAGATTTCATAATTCATGTAAGATCTCATGATTTAGAGATCTTAAAATCTTGTTAGAGATCTAATGAGATCATAAGACCCATAGAACTTAGCTTGGTCCTCGTGCTTATAAGATCTTGAGATGATCAAAGCTAAGGTCACTGGAAATGACTAGAGATCTAGTCAATGTGAGATGATTAGAGATGATTGTGATCTAAGATGACTTTGTGAGTAAGTCGTACCTCAGTCATAGGTGCTTACAAGGTCTTGAGATGATCAAAGATAAGATTACCTAAGACCTGCAAGATCCAGTGTAGCTTGGAGAGGCACCCATCTCGATCACCATTAGCCTAGCTTGCAAGTGTACAATTGGATGCACATTATATAGCTATGGGACAGGTTACACTTTATATCAATATTTGTTTTGGTTTTAAAAATATATGTTGCATTATCTTTATAAATATATTTATATGACTATAGAATATATTTTGGATTATTTGGGTGTATATGTATACATGTGTGTGTGTATGTATTACACACAATTCACAAAAGCTATTATTTATCTACCCCAAGTCGCAATTCACAAAACTAATTCTCTCTCTCTCTCCCTTAAAAAGGCCATGATCCACCCGAGTTCAAGTCCAATCATTGGTCGTATATGCCCTCGTGTTGCATTCTACCGACGTTAATACCTCTCTCTCTCTCTCTCTCTCTCTCTCTCTCTCTCTATATATATATATATATATATATATATATATATATATATATATATGTATGTATGTATGTATGTATGTATGTATGTATGTATGTATGTATATATATATATATATATATATATATATATATATATATATATATACATACATACATACATACATACATACATATATATATATATACATACATACATATATGTATATATATATATATATATATATATATATATATATATAAGTAGTATCTTTGTTTTTCGTGATTAAAAAAAAAAAAAGAAACCACTAGATTTTTTCCCATTTTTTAAACCATCTAGTTCGTTTGGCCCACTGGTTGCCGCCATTTCTTGGTATCTGAGCACCAGATCATGACTATGGGCATGGACAGAGGTCGACGAAAATCATGCCGAGTCTATATACTAGCAATGGTAACATGAGAGTGGTTTCGGCTGCAACATGATCCCACTCGTCATTCACAAGTAAAAACCCTCTCTTGTTCTCAAAATTAGGGTCTTTTAAGTGTGTTTTTTCTTTAACATGTCGTGTCTTGTCTGCGTTTCCTTCTACCACAAGGAGGAGGTGCCATATTGGGTCTGACATAGGAGATGCCAAGATAGGCCCACTCTCAAAACCAGGAATCTTTGGCACTAACATACCATGAGCTCACAATCTTTCGTAAGAGCTCACATATGTATATAATATATATATATATATATGTATCTATATATATATATATATATATATTATACATATGTATAATATATGTATATACATATATATATATAATACATACATATGTATATATATATATATATATATATATATATTATATACATATGTATAATATATGTATATACATATATACATATATATACGTATACATATGTATTATAATATATATGTACACACACACACACACATATATATAGAATATAGAACATATAATATAATATATATATATATATATACATACATATATATTATAATATATGTGTATATATGTGTATATATAATATATACATATGTATATATATATGTATATATATATACATATTATAATATAATATATATACCTACCCGCCCGTTACACCTACCCCAGCTGTACGCGTTAATACACTGCAGAGCTTCATCTGCCCAGCTCGACGTCATCTTGCATCTCATTCAGCTCCAACCAATCCATCCTGCCAACCAGCAGCAGCAGCTCGCATGCCCGCTGATCGACGTGTCTCGTATAATTATTGCGGCTAGCGCAATAGCTACAGCTACTCTATCTAGATCTGCGCTGTTGAGATCGTGGTGGCCGCGTCCAGCTTCGACCGTCGACGCCTGCAGAGAGCAGAGTCGAGTCGAGCAGCTGGTGTCCCCTAGCTCGTCGATCGTGGCTGCGTCCACCACCAGCTAGCTATCGATGCCAGCTCCGCCCTCCATCTGCAACGCAGCCAGTTCCGCCCTCAATCTGCAACACGCAGCGCCCAGCCAAGTAAGCTGCAGTTCATTTTTTTAATTTTAATAAATTTTTAATTATATTATAATATATATAATATTAAATTATATATATATATAATATATGTATATATATAGATATTATATATATATATATATATTATATACATATATATATAATATATATATATATATTATATACATATATATAATATATATATATATATACACATATATATGTATATATATATACATGTATATATGTATATATAATATGTATAAAATATATATATAATATGTATATACATCATTGTGTGGGATTAGCTTACACCATTGTGTGAGATTCTTTCTTTAACAAAGTAGAGAGAGAGAGAGAGATGTTATATGTTGTATTTTTAGAAGATAGTGGCGGAACTTTCTAATGGAATATATCATTCCGAGAGCTTCCGTGTGGTGGTGGAATAGTTCCACTCTACATCTGACGATCTCCTACTAGCATAGTAGACTCGGTGGAACCACTTCTTCTCGGCTTCCTGCATCAAAACATTTCCAATGGCCACATCTGATGTATCCACAAACACATGGAACGACAGTTCCCAATTCGGCACTTGCACAATCAGAGCTTCGGCTAGCATGAGCTTAACGCATCTAAATGCGGTGTCACATTCGTCTGTCCATTCCAGACTGATGTTCCAGATCTGCTGGTTGAGGGGCACTGCTACATGAGCCAAGTGGCATAGCATTCGGCTATGCCATCGGGACTTGTCCCATTGATTGCACGCCAGTATGTGATCCTCATCTTCAGGAACTTCAAATCAGCTTGAGAAGTACGCCCATCAGATTGCATGCATCAAGGGATTGCCCCTAAGGGTTGCAATGAAATCATGCAAATCAGATTGAAGCATCTCAGATAGCAACACTACCGAGGATGGCAACAAGTTTACTGTGATGTCATGCCCTCTGCACATATGGCCAGCTTTATTATGTCAACATTTACTGGAAGATGGAGAAAACCTGTGCCATTCATTGGAATGTAGCATCTAACTTATGCTCTTAGTGATAGGAAAGCTTGATCTCTGTCCTAGCAACTGTGCACTTGAAGAAAAAGGCATATGTGTGTTCAAGATGGATGCCTTCCATAGAATAAGTGACGGCTCTCCCATATTAGCTTGAGACAAGAGTTGTCCGTCTGCCTAGAGCACCCTAGTTGATTTGTGTGCTACAATGATCCTCTTGTTTGGAATTTGCTCTTTACAACACTCAAAAGTCATAACAAATTATTAGTGTTGTCTTGCAGGGTGATTCCTCATAATATGTGGACTACTACCACTCAAAAGTCATAACAAATTATTACTTCTGTCTTGCAGGGTGATTCCTCATGATATGTGGACTGCTACCACTCAACTAAGATAGCCTTCTTCAACCTGTCTATACCTATCAAAAAAGCCAACATACCCAGCAATGAGTGTGGTCCATGAAACCACATTCCGAGAAGACAACTCATCAAACACTTCACGTGCTTCAGCAAGTGAGGTGCATTTAATATACATATCTACCAAAGAGCTTCCAACAAAAGGATTTTGTTCAAATCCCTACTGCTTTTCTAGGTTTTCAATTTTAGGATCAACTGTAGAATCAAGACCTCTTTTTCTAGTCAGTAGCTTCTTGGCTCCATAGGTGATCAGTTGATGTATTAAATAAGGGTTAGCCACTATCCTTTTTGCTCCCCTAAAGTAAGCCATGAGATCTTTGTGCAAGGCATAAGCCCAATCCTATCTTACTTCATGAACGAGTAAGTAGAAGTGCCTAGGTGAAATCCTGATATGTCTATCTAAGTACTTTACTAGCATTCCATAAGCCCAATCCTGTCTTACTTCATGAACGAGTAAGTAGAAGTGCCTAGGTGGAATCTTGATATGTCTATCTAAGTACTTTACTAGCATTCCATAGGCCATCTTCCAAAATGACTTCAAATGAATCCTTGCAATACTCACTTTCTTGATTTTGATGTGGTTGTGAATGTTCATTCCCTCCACCATGTATTTGGCATGCTTTAAGTTAGATGGAAGTCTAAACACTTTTGCCGCTAGCTTGCTAGAGAGTTCTACCTTTATTGTAACACCACTGAACTCTACCATTCCCATCTTCACATCTAGGTAAACAGTTTAGATGTATCCGAGGATTCGGAGCAGGTCATAATTGAAGCTCACTGAGGCTACCATTTCTCCTAATTCAGTAGCTTGCAACCGTCCATTGCTCCTACCTCTTGGAAGATAAGTAACAAGGACCCACAATTCCTCTTTTGGTCCATATGCCATTCTTTGCGCCTTGACCCTTTCTCCATGTTCTCTTACATCTCTAAGCCAAGATTTTGGGTAATTATGCATGATTGCCCACCTATCAACATTTATATTGTGTAGGGGGTCATATCTACTCACCTACCATTTCACACTATAGCTTCATGCTATTGGATTGGAGTGACACCGAAATTAGTAAGAAATAAGAATCTTTTAGGCTTGGTAAGTTTGGTGCAGAAGAGAAGCTCAAATATGCCAAAATAACATTTTTCAAGGTGAAAATTTCCAAAAAAAAGTTGAGATATGCTAAAAATAACAAGTGAAAAATTGGAATTTAAGAACACTAGCTTAAAGTGCTCATCAAAGTTATAAACTTTTGTATCTAGGCTAGGGTCCAATTCTCAAGCCAGCTTAGTCAAAATCCATAAATTTGGTGTTTGGAGGCTTTGGAGTCCAAAATTTAGGCAGTTTGAGGACCAACACTTAAGGGGAGCCTTATGTTGCATGCAAGTCTAGGTCCTTTGGCATGTGTAATAGGGTAATGGAAATGATCATGTAAATGCGTTTATCTTGGCCAAATACCTTACGGGTAGGGTTATGCATGGGGTCTACGATCACTTAAGATAAGTGCAAAAAGATGCTTTTTGAAATATCTCGATCTATTTCATGTCGAATAGGTCGAGTTTTTGCATGCATGTTTGGCAAGTCAAGGGGCACTAATGGCACAAGTTTGGGCTTCATCTGGTCTCATGCAGAGGTAGGTCGGGGTCAGGAAATACGTAGTCTATAGCTATTTACAGTTATCAACTTGGGGCATTCCTGTCCATAGTGAACAACTGAACCATCATATGAATACTATTGAATTTAGATTTTTTGATAATGAGATTTTTAAAATTAAGCATATTTATGAGGGTGATGAAATTATAGGAAAATTTTGGCAGTCTCCCCAGCATTTTGGACAAATTTTCAATTGAAATAAGGTAAATAGATTAAAAAGAATCAAAGATAGGGTGCACAAGGAATCATGTTTACCTTTTTAATGATTAATTATACTTAATCTCATTTAAAAAAAAGAGTGTAGATTTACAAAATAATCTTGAAATATGGCATAAATCATGCATGGAAATGCAGCAAGGTATGGCAAAGCTTCATAGGAACCAAATGCAATCCCTAATTGAATTCAGTCCACCAGCAAGGTATGGCAAAGCTTCATAGGGACCGAATGCAATCCCTAATTGAATTCAGTCCACCATTGAGAGGAAAAATAATAGTGTAATTATATGTGTAAATCTTGTGTGTGTGTGTGTGTGTGTGTGCATGTGTGTGTGTGTGTGTGTGTGTGTGTGTGTGCGCGCGTCTGTAGGCTCTCAATGCATCCAAGACTTTACAAACATGAACCAAGCGCTCCTCTTCACTCTTTCTATACACCAATACATCATCAAAGAATACCAATACAAACTTGAAGAGGAATGGTTGAAGTACTTTGTTCATCCACGACTTGAAAAGTGGCGGGTGTATTGCATAATTTAAATGGCATCACCATGAAGTGATAGAGATCCCTCTCGGTCCTAAATGTAGTATTGTATTCATCACCACTCTTCATCCTAATTTAGTGGTAATCAGATCTTAAGTTAATCTTGGTGAAGAATTAGGCCCCTTTCAACTCATCCAAAAGATCCTCTATCCTTGGGATTGGATACCTATTATTCATAGTGATCTTTTTCACATCATGATAGTCGATGCACATGTGAAAGTTATACGCGGGTGGAAACATGGGCACACTCGGAGTGATGTATCCCTTACTTGCCTTGTGGTGGAAGAATTTGAGCCAAAGTCTAGCCATCTATTTGACCATTCATTAGCATATTTTTCTTCATAAATCTCAGTTAAGATCATGGCTTCCTTGAGAGTGGTTGGCTCTTGAGCTTTGACATCCCACTCCAATAGTGTTCTTGAAGCCCTTGATATACTTCACGATTTTGAAATCTTCACTAAACCCTTTTAGATGAAGCATAAACTTGAGGAACTTGTGAGTGTACTCCTTCACACTTGAATATCTTTGTTGGAGACCATCCCATTCACAAAAAAGCTTGTCCTTATGCAACTTAGAATTGAATGCATCTCTCATGTCCTCCTTGAAAGCATCCCATGTTGTGATTTCATACTCTTGTGAATGGAGCTTCCTCCACCAAGCAAAAGCATACCCTTCCAAGTGTAAGGTAGCATAATAGATCTTCGCCCTTTCACTTCGAGGATTCATCTCAAAGTAGAGGTCCATCTTGTTGATCCCCTCTTTAACATCTTTGTTAGAGGTATCTTTGCCATTGAACTTGGTAAGCACAATTTTAACTTTCACTCACCTAAACTCTTCTCAATTCACATGTTTATTCCCATGAGCATGAACATTGTCATCTTCACATCTTTTGTAATTATCTTCATACCCATGAAACCTTGAAGTGAAACCTTGATGATGACCATGACCTTTGTTAGGTACACAAGCATCATTTTTTGAGAAGATTGGTGTGTATGCCCTTGCATCGCTTGTTATGGATACATACATCAAATTGCACATGGCTCCAATAGAATGCAAGTTTGGATTATTCTTCTTGTTACCAAATGCACCTTGACCCATGTCACTAAACATAATGTCTTTGGCTTGCCTTGAGCCTTTGACATTGTTTGATCGACTATGTTGTCCACCCAAGTCATGAGAGGTTCTTTCCACAGAGGAATCATGCATTGGAGTAGATCCATGAATGGTTGCCACACATGATCTTGACTATTTCATTGTGACAACTCACTCTTCAAATCATTGTGAAGCCCTTTGATTTATTCTATCATTGACTTCATGATTGTTTCCATTATTCCACGCATCATTTGTGTCATGCCACTATTCATAGCGGGTGCTACATTTGCATTAGGTTCCCCACCATGATTTGGTGCATTGGCAACATTGGCATAGGTTGTACCACTTTGTACATGATATGCCCTTTGATCCTCATTTACATGCAAGCTCTTGACCTTGGGATTAGTGTACCCATCCTTAATCATGTCCACATGTTCCATATTCTCCATGTCCTTTAGCTCTTAAAGAATCAAGGCTTGTTTGAGTGGTCTCTCTTTTGGCATGGCAGGTTGAAATGGAAAACGAAGCATAAATCTTGCTGCTGCCAATGCAAAAATGATGTGGATTTTGGATAAGTTGGCTATAGGAGCAAAAGTTTCTCACAAGTTAAAACCTTCAGCTTGTGTAAAACCTTTGGTGACCAACCATGCCTTGTAATTTTCCAAAGTACCATCGGATCTGCATTTTTCTTTGTAAACCCACTTAGTGCTAATCACCTTACACCTTGGGTGATGATCTACAAGGTCCCAAGTGTGGTTTATCCTTTAGCCTCAAAGGCTCGAATCTCATCCAAAGGTTTGTACCTCGTCCAATTGGCCATACAACTAGGAGTCTAGAAGGTGATTGATAGATAGTATTATAATCTCTACGCTATTTTTTCAAAACCACATGAGAACTGATGCCTCTAGTGCCTTGACCACTAAATTCCATGTAAGTGACCGACTCTGTGTGTATGTGTGCCTCTCGTTGGTTGTGCAGGGGCGGTAAATTTTGACATTAATCCACCACATGCACAAGAGAAGTACAACAACTTCACCCGGCTTTGCTACACAAAATGCATGGTGACGATGAACGATGAGTTTCCTGGGCCAACATTGTTCGTGCGAGAGGGAGAGCATGTCATAGTGAGCAATGAGATGCCTGACAAGAACATCACCATCTGGTAACTTGATTTAAACTAACACCAACACCATTACTTACACATAGCTATTTACTTACTTAGGTGTTAAGTACAAGTGAGGTGACATGATAAGTTCACTTACACACTCACAGATAAGAGTGTGTAAGTGAACACACGCTTAAGGGAAAAAAACCTCCTAAGGAGAGAAAAAGTGCCTCGTCCCATTATTA
This sequence comes from Cibotium barometz, assembly GCF_041138505.1. Classification (NCBI taxonomy): domain Eukaryota; kingdom Viridiplantae; phylum Streptophyta; class Polypodiopsida; order Cyatheales; family Cibotiaceae; genus Cibotium; species Cibotium barometz. Next base: position 18,817,564 of record NC_141063.1, on the reverse strand, counting down.
GCCTATGCTCACATAACACTACCATATAAATGGCTATATGGGTTCTAATATTATGCTTGATATTGCCATGGTATAAAAGATTCAGGAGCCTACCACGTTTATTGAAGCACAAGAGCATCCAAAGTAGATGACCAGCCATGCAAGTAGAATACGATTTCATCCTCAAAAATCACACTTGGGACCTTATAAATCGTCCTCCAAGGTTTAAGGTAATTAGCACTAAGTGGGTTTATAAAGAAAAATACAAATTTGATGGTACTTTAGAAAATTACAAGGCACGACTAGTCACTAAAGGTTTTACACGAGTTGACAGTTTTTACTTTCAATTGGCAGTACAAGGGGGATGGCATGTTCTCTAAATAGATGTAAAATTTGCTTTCCTCAATGGAAATCTCGAGGAGGAGGTAAATGTTGAATAGCCACTTGGGTTTGTGGTTGTCGATTCTGAAAGTAAAGTTTGCAAGTTATGAAAGGCACTCTACGAGCTTAAAAAATAGGCCCGATGAGCATGGTACTAAATAATTGATGCTTACTTTGCGAGTATTGGTGTCTTACATCGTCCTCTTTAGATGCAAATTTGTATGTATTTTGTGAGTAGGGGAAGTATATGGTCATTGCTCTATGCAGATGACCTCATCTTAATTGGAAATTTAAGCAAGTTCTCTAACAATTGGAAAGCAGGTATGCAGTTGTGATACATCCAAGGTATGGCATCACCTATGCTGCAAACAAGCAAGTCCTCGGAGTGGATTTTGTGACTCAAATTGGGTGGGTGATTCGGACACCAAGTGCTTACTTTTATCTTGGTTTGGGATGCATTTCTTTGATCAATAAGAAACAGCCTACTATTGCACTCTCATCAAAAAGTTGTATGATTTTGCATCATGTTTCTATAAAATATGGGATTGGTGTAGAAGCAACCTACATAGTGCAATGTGACAACTAGAGTTGCATGGCCATTGCTTGGAATCTCGCGTTTCATGCTTGCATAAAACACATTAAGATTCATGTGCGTGAGCTCATCATGTTTAGGGAGGTTGAGATAGTCTACTACCTTGCTTATAGAGAACTATGTAGACATCTTCATAAAGGCTCTTAGCAAGATCAGATGGAGCGGCATCTTCATCAAATCGGCATCAAAACATAGAAACCATAGAGGCAATTCACCTTTGAGTGGACATTGAGAGGGGGTGTTAGATATCAATGGACCACCCTCATATTATATTAGCCAAGCAGCACCAGCTAGCTCATGTTTGTACGAGATCTATTATGAGGTGCCCGACATCCTCGTATGAATATGGGAAGGTGGCCTATGAGGCAAGAGGATTTACAGGTGTCTTGGATTAGATTTGGCATAGTACCAAATAGGCTACATGCTACATTGGACTGCTATGTCATACTACTTTATTCTTGGGCACCCTATGTTGTGACATTGTGGGGTCCACGGGTGATTGGCTGTGGAGTTTACACCATGGATAGTGGCACCGACTATGGACATGGACCTACGTGATCATGTCATGACTGCCCATAGTCCTATAAAGATACTACATGACCAACTAACCTCTGTCTTAGTAGTTCCAGATCAGCCACACCATCAAAGATTTCATAGGAGCATATGGATGTGGGACTTTTCCATCTATTATATCACTTCAGTTTCTCTACCTCTATTATTGTGAAATTTGAGTTTGAAAGTTTATATTGTGATCAAGCCGAATGGCATGACATGATACACGTAGGTTTCCCATTATGTTAGCAAATGTTATTCAGTACTGGTCGATTGAGTCAATCGTCTCATCACTTGGTTATAGCTAGAGAAGCCATATAAGAAAACTATAAGCTTTGCTCATGCGATGCTTTCCAACATGTGGTGTGGTCAGTGTAAGGTAAAGGGTAGTGGTTGTGGTAGAATTAACCTTTTTGAGGTTAACACACACTCTAAGCTTTTAGTTCTTTTCAGGAATGATCACTATCAATGGTGACACCCACTCAATATACTCGATCTCATACATAAATCCCACATTGATGAGCTTGTCTAGCTCTTCTTTGACCATTTTTCCATACTTGGGATTTATGTGATAGGCTCTCTATTTGGATGGGCTCTCTGTTTGGATGGTTTCACGCCTTCATGGAGAGGGAGGGTGTGTTTCACCACTTTCAAAATGAGTTCCCTCCTTCATGTCAATGTATTTCCATGAGAACACAAATTCTTTAAGAAAAGCTATTAATTCTTCTTCTTGCTCAGGGGGGGTAAGGTCTTTAAAAATAAACATTGGCTTACGTTCTTCACTTGGGCTAGCAAGATTTACTTCTTTGACCTCAACGGGACTATTATCATATGAAACATATGGCTCTTCGCATGGGCTTCTTTGAGCCTCGTCATCATGTACCACTCTATCCCCAATGTTGTAGGACTTAAAGTACTTGGGCACTTACCTCAAATCTTCCTCTTAAGGCTCAGCAAGCTCTTTGAGTTTTGCTTCCTTTTTCTCTGCCTTAGTCTTGACCTTATTGAGCTTGGATCTGGCAACTTGTGGCAGATCTTGGCTTGCTCAGAGCCCATGGGCTCCCCATCACTTTTATAGACCACTATCAGATTCTGAATGGTGACCTTGTTTAGGTCAACTTCCCATCATCCAGTGTAGGTTTTGAAAGAAAATGGAAAGGATTATGTAACTATGATGGATCAAAGCATATGTATGCCATCACTAGAAGATGATTAACTTCCCAAAGGTGCCTTTTTATAGGCCAAGAGTACATCCTTGAATATAGGAGAGGTGGCTTGATTTTAGGAGAGGTGGAGAGGAATGTGGAGAGGTGGAGTGATTGTAGGAGAGGTGGAGAGAATGTAGGTGGGCACTGCCCCCATATTTCTCCTTGATTCTCTACAGAGGATGGTGCCTACTTCTCACCCCTTCTTTGAGTGAATTTTTATGCCTTTTACAATGCTAAACAATAACCTTTGAACCTTAGGCTTTAATATTGGGTTTATGTTTGGATTATTTCCAACACCCCCCTATAAGCCAAACATGAACATAATGACTTATGACTGACTTTGCCTAACAACAAATCCTCCTTGATACATTGAGATAGAGTCCCCCCTTAATCACAATATAGGGTGTGTGTACTCTTCTCTTACAAACTTCAAGGTATGGATTAACAACTAGTGGGTATACACAATAAAGAGTTAAGACAATAACACAACAAGGCTTACTCAACAACTAGTGTTCCCACACACATAAGGCATAGCCAAAACAAGACTTAGATAATGTTTTAAAAGGCATAAGAGTCATCCACATCTTCACACACTTGAACAAGGTTGGTTTCTTTTGCAACAATGTTTACTTTCTCCTTTCCTTTCTTCTTGTCCTTTGAGGTAGCACCTTTGAGATGAGTGGTTTGACTTTCCACAATACACACATGGATTGTTGGTGAAGCAGTCTTTAGTAAGATGATTTGTTCTTCCACAACTTGCACACTTTTTCTTCACATTGTTGGAGGAGACAGCATAGGCACTTCCAAAATCATCTTTGACCCACTTCTTCTCTTCTTCCTACAGGGAGTTAATCACACTTTCCAAAGAAGGAATGGGTTCCTTCTCTTTAACCACAATGACTATTTGATTGAACTTTGAAGGCATAGCCTTTAACAGTATGGCAATGGCATCTTCTTCAGTTTGACTGGAGCCTTCATATACACAAGTTGAGTCATAAGACTCTTAAGTCTGTTGATTAGTGAAGCCACACCTTCACTATCTTCCATTTTAAGCTCGTACAATTGCATTTTCAGGCTAACTTTAGAGTGTTTAGCCTTAGCACCAAAGATATTTTCAAGTGTGTCCCATGCCTTTGCAACAGTGTCATCATCATCAATGTAAATAATGAATGTAACCATCATCAAGTGTAGTGATTATGATGCCTAATGCTTGCTCATTTTTGGCTTGAAATGCAGCAGTGGTTGCTCTAGTAGTAACAACAGAAGCTTCATCTCCATTAGATTGTGGTTTGACAGGCTCCATAGATTCTTCTTCATTAAATACCCCTTAATTTTGGTTTGCCAGGTGTGGAAACCTTGGCCATTAAACTTATCTGGAGTTTTAGATGAAGCCATGAGAAGGTCTTACCCACTGAGATGAATCCAGGGCAATGTCTAATCTCTTACAATTTGTGATTAATTATCCCATAACCCTAATTACATTGAGATAAGCATCTTGTTTTGTATGCAAAAAACTATATATTTTTGGTGGGTACAATTAGGGTAGGGAATGAGAGTAAGAGTCAAAAATATTTGCATAAACATCAATAGCAACTCTCTAATGCTGGTTTAGACCAAGTAATGGTCACCAAACACTTCAATTATGAGGATTAATTATTGATTTTTCAGAGATAAGCTCACTGTTGGCATGTGCAGAGGGTACCTTGATTTGGAGTGCTCAAATGGAGTACCAAATAAGAGGGAAAGCTTGATGTGAAGCTACATGAGGCTTTAGCAACACATGAATTGATTTTTCAGAGATAAGCTCACTGTTGGCATGTGCAGAGGGTACCTTGATTTGGAGTGCTCAAATGGAGTACCAAATAAGAGGGAAAGCTTGATGTGAAGCTACATGAGGCTTTAGCAACACATGAATTGAATATTTGCAGCTTGAATGTCTCAAAAAACCAATTATGCAAGAATTAATTGGAGAAAATTGAAAGTTTTCTCTTGCTGTGGTATTTTGCAGAAAACAGGCACCTTAAGGAATGTTGCAGCGCTGCGCGAGGATTCACACCAATTGACCTATCACACCTGTGCACCCTGATGTGGGGAAGAGGCTCCAAGTTGTAGATCAGCAAATGATCAAGTATACCTAGAGATCTAAGGCCTCCAAGCAGTGTATGTGCTGTGGGAGGAGAAGCTAGATTAAGTTAATGATAAAAAAACTCAATAATCTATTGATGATATTGTGAAATGATGATTAAATGAGTGTAATTAAGGTAGCAAGGTATGGCCTAACTCTGATACCATGAAAGAAAATGGAAAGGATCATGTAACTATGGTGGATCAAAGCATATGTATGCCATCACTAGAAGATGATTAACAATATGATTAAGATATGATTAAACTAATTACACAAGCATGAACATGGTATGAATCAAAACACTTGTACTGATTTCTCATTCCCAAAGGTGCCTTTTTATAGGCCAAGGGTACATCCTTGAATATAGGAGAGGTGGCTTGATTTTAGGAGAGGTGGAGAGGAATGTGGAGAGGTGGAGTGATTATAGGAGAGGTGGAGAGAATGTAGGTGGGCACTGCCCCCATATTGTTATAGGCCAAGGATACATCCTTGAATATAGGAGAGGTGGAGAGGAATGTGGAGAGGTGGAGTGATTATAGGAGAGGTGGAGAGAATGTAGGTGGGCACTGCCCCCATATTTCTCCTTGATTCTCTGCAGACGAGGGCACCTACTTCTCACCCCTTTGAGTGGATTTTAATGCCTTTTACAATGCTAAAGTTACATGAACAATAACCTTTGAACCTTAGCCTTTAATATTGGGTTTATGTTTGGATTATTTCCAATAGGTTTCATGTGAATCTATAACCTCGACATAACAAAGCTAGTGAAGATCCTATTAAATTTGCAGCAATGTGATGAGCTATGGTGGATCAAATGCTAGAATCAACATCATTAGAAATCATTAGAAAAGAGATTAGATGATAATTAAGACGTGATTAGTGAGCAATTAACTGATAGCTTAATGTAGGCATGGATAATATAAAACTAGCAAATTCTCATTAGGCCAATGCCTTAATTTATAGGGTTTACATCTAAGCATCTAATCCCACTAATCTCTCCCTGCTTCACTCCACCTCTTTTGCTTGATTCTCTCCACCTCTTCCAAGAATATCTCCACACCTCCTAAATCTTCTCATGCTACCCTTTATCTCTCCCAGTAGATACTTCTCACCTTTTCACAGCTTCTCTCACATTTACAGATTCTCTTTTATAGCCTCTTGCTAAGGGCTTGTTCCTGCACACACCCTATTCACTTGTATATTTCAACACCTCCCCTCAAGTGAATACTCCTAGCACACCTAGACCCTATACCAAGTTTCCCTCTTACTTGATAGTCTGCGACCAGTGCCTCAAGTCCCTAAACTCATAGTCCTTGACACTCTCTCTCTCTATGTGTCCAAGGCTACTACAAGTGCCCGTGACCTTGACTAAAATGCTCACACATACATCTACCACATGGCCTACAATCATCGGTGGCTCAGAGGTGGTTTTACTCTATTGGGGCAGGTTACATTGGGTTGTGGGTTCTCTCTCTCTCTCTCTCTCTCTCTCTCTCTCTCTGAGATTTTCACATGGCTCCTCACTTCTTGGAGCCTCACATCTTCTCGTCTTCAGTCTTCTTGTCGTGGCAGCTTCTCTTCACGCGTCCATGTCTTCCTTCAATGTTTCGTCTAGCTCTTCTTCTCGGTGTTGATCTTCCTCTTGGAAAGAGATGTTCTTCTTCTTTCATGGCTGGGGCCATGAGCTTGACCGTCAGTTCTTGCTCCATGTGAGCAACATGTTTTAATGTATTGTTGACAGTTCTTTTGGACTTTTGTTGTTTATCTTGTGTCATTATGCAATGCAAACCCAAATCTATGCGGGAAGTCTTGCTTCTTGCCTTATTCTAGAACAAGGGTAGTGTCTGATCCCATTTTTACAATGATGTAATGTGCCCAATACATAATGCATATAGCATTCATTCTTACGCACATTCCCAAATGCAACTCTGACTGTGAATAACTTGAATTTGTGTGTGGGTTAAATGCCAGATGATGATTACCACACAAATTTATTAGCATAATTTTACCAGAAATTACATTAAACCAAGGGTAACAAATTTGTACGGAATGGTTGGAGTGTCAAACCATCTCCGAATTACAATCTGAAGTTATAGGGATTTGTATCAGATACCCAATGGTTAATTTGAACCCTCAATTGCACCAAAATACAGTGATTAGTATTGATTAACCACCACTGATTAGCAAATTAATCTTCTATTTTGTGTGCAGAAAACAAAGTATGCGGGGAGACCAGATCTGAGGCCTTAGAGTTCAAATGAGCTCAACTCCTTTCAAGGCCATCAATAGCAATTAGTCTAGTAGAGGATTAAGCCAAGAAACACAAAAATTGACTAAACATTGAATGCTTAATCTCTGTTTTACCAAAGTCACCTGCAGATTTGATGAAGAGCTTGGATCTCACTGTAGACTTGATTAAATCAAAAACTTCACCAGCTTGTAGAGCACCCTTGAAAACCTTTAGGGCCAAGAAGAATTAGAGCAATTTGATCTGGAGAAGAAGACATTTCATTTTTCCCTCAGAAAAATGACGAATGCGGATTCGTGATTTTCGGGAGCTGTAGAAGGTGGTTTGACGTTTTGATTGAATAGGCTGAAAGGTGGGCAAGGTAGCTATGTTGCCTAGAAACTTTTGCCCTAATGTTTCTCCTGGAGGGAGATCAAGCCCCTCCACTAACTGGGGGTGTAGAGAGCTAGTTGAAAAGAGGTAAAAATCTTAATTATCTACTAATCCTAATTAGCTAGCTGATTAGCAAGATAATGGGCTCACAAATTGATGGATTCTAGGCTAGGCTCTAATACCATGTTAAAGTGATGAGCTATGGTGGATCAAATGCTAGAATCAACATCATTAGAAAAGAGATTAGATGATAATTAAGATGTGATTTAGTGAGCAATTAACTGATAGCTTAATGTGATTAGATGATAATTAAGATGTGATTAGTGAGCAATTAACTGATAGCTTAATGTGATTAGATGATAATTAGCTTAATGTGATTAGATGATAATTAAGATGTGATTAGTGAGCAATTAACTGATAGCTTAATGTAGGCATGGATAATCAAAAACCAAGAAATTCTCATTAGGCCAACGCCTCAATTTATAGGGTTTACATCCAAGCATCTAATCCCATTAATCTCTCCCTGCTTCACTCCACCTCTTTTGCTTGATTCTCTCCACCTCTTCCTCCCAGAATATCTCCACACCTCCTAAATCTTCTCATGCTCCCCTTTATTCTCTCCCAGTAGATACTTCTCACCTTTTCACAGCTTCTCTCACATTTACAGATTCTCTTTTACAGCTTCTTGCTAAGGGCTTGTTCCCGCACACACCCTATTCACTTGTATATTTCAACAGATCCATCTCCATGGGAAGAAGATACTTATTAGGCGTTCTCTATGCAATTTTCTTTTTCTTGGTTGTTGGTAGGACTATGGGCGATGAAGAAGTTGATCCTTCGGCAAAGCTGTATGAATTACTAGCTACTCCTAGTTCAAAGTCGTTGTTAGCTCCCAAAACGGATGTTTCACTAAGCCTGCACAAGGAGGTGCGCTCATCCAGTCCTAGCTACTCCTAGCTCAAAATCAATATTAGCTTCCCAAAGAGATGCTACACTAATCATACACAACAAGGAGGCGATTTTCATCTCATCTTACAAAATTTACACATGTTGACCAAAGTGATTCAGACAGTTGTGTCAAATTTAGAAAATTATGTCAAACTCATTCATGAGAATGCCTCAACCCATAGGATGAATCTATAATGTCTCAAGATCTATCTTCCAAGACTGGTTGTCTTTGTGTATATAAATGTGATTAATCATGAACCAGCCTTGTGTCTCTCATGTATGGCCTTTCGAGAATCATCGTGTATAACCCTCTTCTTTGAAATCTATCACCACAAATGTGAAACTTAATCCAAATGTCTTGATTTTTTTATCTTGTAGGACACCTAAGGGTTTGGCCATGTTCCCATCAGCAAGCTTGACCATAAGGCTTGTGCCCACAAGTGGTGGGCTACCCCAAAGTCCTCCCAATAATTCTTGGTGATTATGCTGACACAACCACTGCCATTCAATATTGCGGAGGCCATAGGGCCCTTATACACAACAGGTAACACAAAGTACATTTTGTTGCACTCAAAATAGTGCCCTAACTTTTTCATGGGCTCTTTTGGCTTTCCTTGTACATGACAGGTAACACAAAGTTCATTTTGTTGCTCTCAAAATAGTGCAAAATAATGCCCTAACTTGTTTATGGGCACTTTTGGATGCTTAATGGGCATGGCTTGTCCTCCTCCTTAGGTTCAGGTTTAGTCGTGTGGACTCTTAAAGCTCCCATTCATTCAGTCAGAAAGTCTCTCCAAAGTTGTGAATTTCCTTGTAAAAGATAACATACCAAAACTTAAAGTTTTGAGGACAAGAAGGCTGTGCGACAGCCTGCTATGTCCCGTGGGTGATACTCACACTCATTGGTGGTTTCATACTCACTCTACGTGGGCTAGGACTTGTCAATGGGTAAATTACTTTTTTTCTATGTTTTTTCATGGTTTTCTTTTGCTTTTCTTAAGGTCACACTTCATGAGAAGAGCCTCATTTGAAGTAGGAGGAGAAGTTGATGTAGATCCTCCATTCTTCATGAGAAGAGCCTCATTTGAAGTAGGACGAGAAGTTGATGTAGATCCTCCATTCTTCACACATAGTCATCGATCTTCTTCAAGGAGAGCCGCCTCGATGCCTTCGAAGGTAGGATTGGGTGCAATATTTTGAACTCGATGTCGTGCCTCATGATACTTTTAAAATAGAAGGATTTTCTTAAATCAAAATCTTGGTAATGATTATATAACAAAAATATATCTTTGTTTTCTCAAATTTTTATTATATTATCAAGAAAAAATCTCAATCCTGGGACCCACCAAAAAGATGAAAATGATGATATTGACCTACAATTACAAACTTTCTATGAGGGAGATAGAGTCATATAATTTAGCTTAGCTAAATACTTATCTAGGGTAAAAAGACTTCTACCACAAATTTTGCATTCCTTTACAAAATTTAGACTTTTCATAATCATGCACAAACTTAGATTTGAGGCATAGAATGGAAGATAATCTATGTCTATCAATACAATAAACTTTTCTTCATTTTCATCCCCCTTACGATGCCACATAAATAAAGCCTAATAAGGCACTTTGAAATAAAATTATCAACAACTATAAAAATTTACACCCACGATGACCAGATGCTCAATAGCAACTCGGATTGAATATGCTTTCAAGGAAGAAAACAAGTTATGGGCCATAGCTTTATTTCAATTTTATATTGACAACAATTGAGATAAAAATTTACAGAGCCACTCAAAAGCAACTTGGATTGCTTGTTCTTTCAAGGAAGAAAACAATTATGGGCCATACCTACATTTTAATTTTACATAAAATTACTCAAAATAGAAGACAAGAATCAAACAGAAGACTAGATAATGTTTTTTTTTTCAAATTTTCTATTTGAATACATCAATGGAAAGCCGAGCTCTCATAGAGCAACAATACATTCGAACACACATGCCATAATACACTCAACAGAGGCTTTGTTATAGTAGTCAAGATATCCTATGTCAAGGAATATAGCATCTAAGATTCTTACACATTAATCTATGAATCTTAAGATCTTACAAAAAGTGGTCCATGAAGAGTATGCGTATTACAACATCCAATAGAATAAGGGTCATTTTACAAGGGCAATGTACTCTGATACTATTTATAAGTAGCCATAATCCATAATCCTGAGTAGCACCTATACCTCTAATTAGTGGAATTTGAAAAGTAAAGGCTCTCAAAATGTCGGGCCAGGGCAACTCGATCTACGCAACAAACGAGCTGAAGAGAGGAGATGCTCGAATGCGAAAGTAATATCATCCTTCCCTAAGCTTAGGGACTCCAAATAGATAGGGTCTGGCAAACGAGCTGAAGAGAGGAGATGCTCGAATGCGAAAGTAATAATATCATCCTTCCCTAAGCTTAGGGACTCCAAATAGATAGGGTCTGGCAAACTATTACTATATTTAAAAGAGAAACCCAATAAAATACATCTAAACATCATAATCTCACATCTAAACCTGGCTTAGTTTTGATATCAATTGTGAGACCCCTACCTCTCTATCTATGATAGCATAATCACACTAAGGGTAGAGCGTTTCACTCAGGGCCTCGTATCATAATGTTCTAATGCTTGGTTATTTTGTTAATTCCTCTCAGTGTGTGACTAGAATAATCCTTATATAGGAAAGTTGAATTATTCCTCCAAGTGTATTCCCTTCATAATTCTCACAAGTAAGTCACATCGCGAGTGACTCCATCGGGATCAATAAGATGTCTCGAATCCTCAATTATAAAGACAACGCATCTGTCCTTATTTATGATTTGCCAACTAACCTATTTGTCCTATGTTTTTCTCATTCTAGAGAAACACACTTTTCTTTTATTTTAGAAAGTACTCGCGCTTCTCGAGTCTATCCGACTACCCCTGTCTAATCCCATGGGTCTAGCCTTTCGCCCTTCACTAGACCTATGAAGTTGGTGTGAACTCACACACCCATAATTGAAATTTGCCACTTTGCTTACACACACGACTTTAAAACAAGAGTTCACACACACGCTCCTATATAAAACAATCCTTTCAAAATAAAAATAAATCACATTGTTCTTTTTAAATCATGCACATATCATATCACATAAGAAGTATCCAAGTAACACATCAGTGTTAACCTCATCATCATAAATCTCCTCGCATCACGACCATGATCCTTAGACTAGGATGGTATGCACCAATGAGCCTGAACACTCTTGGACCTTTGTGATGACCAGAGGAGTCCTACAATGTCTCACATCCATCTCAACACAAGTGCTAAATAATCCTTGGAGTCTCTTGTATTAGTCATCACCTATCCTAGAAGTACACACACTCTAGGTATCGATGTTAGGAGCCATGCAAGTCTAGTACCAACATGCATACTTAGCCACAAGGCACTACCTTGCCTATTTCACTTTGGAGTCACATCCTATTCTCACACTAATTGGCCAAAGATCACACCCACTTTTTGCCAAGAGGAGTCAAGGCCTCGGATGACCACCTTTATGTGATGCACCCCACAGATGATAATCCATAAACCTATGTGGTACCTTCACACACTACACACAAATAAACATATGTAACACATGAATATAGTATTCCAACAAATAAGCAGTATTTCAGTCAAAATACACCTTATTCATATTCAAAGTAGTGTAAACCACTCAGGCCTCCATCCACAATATATCCTAGCAAGGTCTTTTCAAGAATCTTCCATTCGTGGGATCATTTCCAAGTCTTGATTCCATAAACTAATTCAATCAATTTTGCTCAAGGTCTTTTGCATACAAAGATGATCACTCTAAATTCATTGATCTAGATCTTGTATTTAGGCTTTATCATATATCGAGAATCCTTTAAAGGAACTTTGGTTTCTTAAGGGTCATTCATTGATCTAGATCTTGTATTTGCACTTTATCATATATCGAAAATCTTTTTAAGGAACCTTGGTCATTCTTAAGGGTCTTAAGTATCTCTCCTTGAAGGTCCCTTAATTTTATTTTAATCTTGATTTTTCAAGTTCAATCATCTTCACATTACTTAAGTATTGGGGCTTTTTGAATTAAGCACATCAATCCCTACTTTTCTCGTTCTTGATTTTCATCCTGATTATTCTCCATCAAAAATCACTTAATCTAGCCTTTTCAAGGCACCCTAGATTTTGCTTGCTAAGTTATTTACTTATAAAGACCTTTTTTAGAAAAAAATATTATTATTATTTTAAAAAATCTAAGATAAATAAGTAGTAATAAGGCACCACCCCACAGAGACCAAAGCAATGGTCTAGAGATCTTCATTAAGAGTATCTAAGAACCACTATGTACTACGATGACGATGGCCCCCCTTTCCTCTCTCTCTCTCTCTCTCTCTCTCTCTCTCTCTCTCTCTCTCTCTCTCTCTCTCTCTCTCTCTCTCTCTCTCTCTCTCTCTCTTTAAATTATGCTTTTTCTCATCATTTTTTAAATAATTTATTTTTTATTTTGTGTATATGCTATCTTGCTATACATGTTGGTGTAAGCTATATTGTTGTACGGGGCTCCAACAAGCTTCCTCCCTATACAAGCATGAAAATCGTTATGGAGCAAAATGTGGGGGTAGAAATGGAGCAAATAGCATGTTTCCCCCCTACCTACTTCATGTCATACCCTTGTATCTTGAAAGGTGTTGTAGGTCTTACTTAACTAGCCTCTCCAGCTTTGCCCCATCAATGTTAGTTGTTTAGAGGTACACCTCGTTACTTATTTATGGCACATTTATTTCTAGCTTCAAGGGTGGTAATGGGCTTTCATAAGACCAAATGGGGCTTATGGGTTTTTCCTCTCATGTGAATGAGCATTGGAGGTGGCAATTGCAGTAAGGTGAGGTTTGTTTGTGTGCTGGTCCCCCCTTGGGACATGAATGGGTTTTGGGTTTGGATATTTAATGGGGGCACTATAACCTTTTACATAGAAGTAGAAGCTTCCCCAAGCGTTCCCCTTTTTGAGGTACTTTGTTGACCTTCAGTATCTTTTAGGGATCTAGATTTGGTGGGATGATGATGATGTGGTGAAGGTTTATCTAAAATTTTCTTCCCTTATCTAATTTTGATCCTTTAGATCTTGTGACACTAACAAGACTTAGGAGTTAGTGATCGGGATTTTTCTCTCCTTTTCTGTGGACCTTGTGGGAACGGAGGAAGCTACATGGAACACATAGCGGGGTCTAAACACTTCTTAGCAAAATAAGTAATGGAAACATTATTGGCAAATAATTTTTGGCACCACGCTTTATGCCTTGGAATGAGTTTATATTTTTAGCTTTTTCCCTAAAATGTAGTAGAGGTCAAAAAAATCTCTTTTTCTTTTGGAGCAAATCGTGTGCATTGAGGCCTCTCTTTTATCCCACATGCCAGGTTTTCAGGGAAAGAAAGAGACTTTTTAGGACATTTTTGGCCCCTCCTTTTCAATCACTTGGAGGGGGCATGGCTCTTTGGCTGGTGGCTTGTGGTTCCCTTAAGCGCCCAGCGCGTGCTTAGTGCCTTCCATGGTGTAGACTTACACGCCCTTTTCAAGGGTGTTCAACATGCACTTCCCGTCACTTGTGGCTGTCCTCGTATGGCTATGTGCTACCCATTGGATGTCCATGAAAAGGTAGCTGTCACACCCTACTTTTAGGCAAAAAAAAAAAAAAGAAAGAAAGAAAGGTTTCTCCGTTCTCGTCTAGTTTCAAAAATAGAAGTTTTTTCCCTCTAAAAGAAGCATTTTTTAATAAAAAAGGAAGCTATCTTAAGCAAAAGGAAAAGCACGATTCACAATAAGAGTAGCATCATTATTTTATGAAGCAAAAAGGAGAGGAAGAGAGAGCTCTTGGATTCCAGAGATAGTGCCTTCCATGGTGTAGACTCACACGCCCTTTTCAAGGGTGTTCAACATGTGCTTCCCGTCATTTGTGGCTGTCCTTGTATGGCTATGTGCTGCCCATTGGCTGTCCATGCAAAGGTAACTATCACACCCTATTTTCGAGCAAAAAAAAAGAAGAAAAGGTTTCTCTGTTCTTGTCTCGCCATTTTCAAAAATAGAAGTTTTTTCCTCTAAAAAGAAGCATTTTTTAATTAAAAAAGGAGCTATCTTAAGCAAAAGGAAAAGCACGACTCACAATAAGAGTAGCATCATTATTTTATGAAGCAAAAAGGAGAGGAAGAGAGAGCTCTTGGATTCTAGGGATCTGGAGGCTAGGGGGCCCTTACGCCATGTTTGAGCCGTCCTTGTAGGTGTATCGTGTTGCGTTGAACTCTCTGATCTAACATGGTATCAGAGCCAAGGAGGGCATGTTGGGATGTTAGCGGAGCTGGTCGACTTGCCGATTCCTCTCAATGCAGTTGAATGAAGGCCAAATGTGTGTACGGGAGAGAGAGAGAGGGAATGAGAGAGGAAGGGAAAGGAAAAAGTAAAGTGAGAGGGAGAGAGAAAGGGAAGAGGTTGGGAGAGAGAAAGATAGAGGGAAGAAGAGAGATTGAGAGAGAGGGTGGGAGAGAGATAGAGAGAGAAAGAGTGAGAGGGGGAAGATGATGGGAGAGGGAGAGATAGAAGGAATATAAGAGGAGAGATTATGCATAGGGAGAGAGAAGGAAGGAGAGATTATGCATAGGGAGAGGGAGATAGAGTGTTCAAATGAGGAGAGGAGAAATTATACATAGGGAGAGAGTGAAAGAGGAAAGGAGAGATTATGTATAGGGAGAGACAGAGGGAAGATGAGAGGAGAGATTATGCATAGGGAGAGACAGAGGGAAGATGAGAGGAGAGATTATGTATAGGGAGGGAGAGGGAGAGAGGGAGAGAAAGAGAGAGAGGGAAGGAGAGATTATGCACAGAGAGAGAGAGAGAGAGAGAGAGAGAGAGGGGGGGGGGGAAGGAGAGATTATGCATAGGGAGAGGGAGAGAAAGAGGGAAGAGGAGAGGAGAGCATAGGGAGAGAGAGGGTGAGAAGGAGAGATGGAAGGAGAGAGGGTGGGTGAAGGAGTGTGTGTGTGTGTGTGTGTGTGAGAGAGAGAGAGAGAGAGAGAGAGAGAGAGAGAGAGAGAGAGCAAGAGGTTGGGAGAGATATAGAGGGAAGGAGAGACGGAAGGACATAGAGTGAGAGGGAGGGTGGATAAGGGATAAAGACAGAGAGGGGGGAGAGGGTGGGAGAGGGACAAAGAGGGAAGAGGGTTGGAGAGGGAGAGATAGAGAGATAGAGAGGAGCTAAGTTGGGCTAGAGGGGAGAAAGTGGGCTGGGCTGAGAGGTGGTGGTGGAGGTTGTAGAGATAGTGGTGGGTTGTGTGGGCTAGAGGTAGTAGAGGTAGTGGTGGAGGGATTGGAGGGAAAATGTCCACATTTTTATGATAGAAGATTTGCAAGTAAAAGCTTCTTCCAAAGCTCTATCCACTAAGCTCCCTCAAAAAACACACTCACACACTCACATGCAAGCATCAAGAAAGTCTTTGTATCATTGATTGATGACTAAATTAGCACTATTGAATTAGTTAATTTATAACCACACCTTAGTCATTGAGAAGGCTCAAGGATGAGCCATGAAGAAAAAAAAACAAGAGAAATTAATGAAAGCAAGTGGAGAAGGCAAAGACATAGCAAAAGATCACATCAAAATGCAAGTTTGTTTAGCCCACTTCTCAAGTTTAGCACTTCACATAAAAACATATGTGCACTCGCATAAGGAACAATGTAAGTATGCTGAAGATATAAGATGCTCAGCTAAACACGCTTCAAAGAAGAGGCTCATGGTTTATAGCTTGATCAATTTGCCAAGACTCGCATATAAATTTTAGGTGATTTCCTCACATGGTTTTTCCTCGCATATAAATTTTAGGTGATTTCCTCACATGGTTTTTCATCTTTGTGAGGTATGTTAGATTCTACATGTAGGCGTCCTGCTTAACATGTTGCTTGAGAGCTTGCCTTCTTTTCCATCAACAAAGATTTAACCTATCATAAGGTAGTGTACAATAGCTAAAGCAGTGATGATCACCCACATAAATTGCTCAGAGGTAATGGGGATTTTAGTAGTATAGTAGAAAGCTCTATATGTGGTTGTGGAATCATGTTGACAAAGATGCTAGACCACCTCTTCTTGCCTATGTGATGCTGTCAATGTGGCCGCTCTGCTACTCTAAACTGCACTAATCTTGAGCCTTCTACTGGCATTGCTAAGTCCATTGGCTGAAACTTACTGTGCTTTCTCTCTTTTTCTTACTCTAAGAATAAAAAAACGTTAAAGTTTTCTCTCACTCTCTTATGAAAACCTTAATTGCAAGATGAAAGATCTCTCACACTCAACTCAAATTTAGGAATTTTGGAAAATATGCACAATTTTGGGACAATTCTTTGTTAGATCCAATACAATGTTTACTGCGCGATATGCAAGATTTATTATTGGATGTTCTCAACAAGCATTTGAATAATGCGATATGATTTATGTACTATTGAACATTTGTAACAAGTATATATGATGTTGGTGGGATGTAAATTTGCCTTCACACACACACACACACATGCACACCAAGAATTAAGTTTGTTTATATCACATAGCCTCCAGTTGACCATCAAACACAGAAACTTTAACAAAGAAAGGATATTCAATGTAACTTTAAGTTGTAAGAAAGACTAGGTGATAGAGTTAAAAAGATCACCATCTGTATTGAATCAAAATTCTTGAACAATGGGTGAACCATAAATCTAAAAGCTTAAGAAAGCCTTACAATCTGAATAATGATTGAACTATGAGTTTGGTAGCTTCATACAACATTGCTAAAAGATTACGAAGCTAGTTGCCCATGTGCTAACAAATCATTCTTGCTCAACTGCACTGACGTGTGATGGTGCCTCACTTTCATGTTGATTCAATTGATTCTGTTTGGCCTTGAGTATTATAGCCTTTGGAATCTTGATTTTCTCTGGAGGTCGTCCACCCTTGGACTTCCATGCCCAAATGATGCAGCTAGTGTCTTCCCAGCGCTGAGGATCATTTCTGTTCTCTCGCCAATACTTGTTCCAGCAATCCTTATAAACCTCCACATCACTTGCATTCTTCTTCTTTGAAATTGGTGCCCAATATTGTATCTGAACTTGTAGGTAGTTTATCGAGTTGTTGTTTTGATCAACATCACTTGTTGTCACTCCCAACCATATTGGGTAATTTGCATCACAAGGTTGTACAAGCCAAAATCTCCTTTAGACACATCAAGATTCGGGTTGAACTCTTCAGCAGGTCTGTTGCGCATTGGACCACAATAATGGTCCTCATTTACATCAAACCCTTCATCTACATTATCCTCCACTTGAAGGTTAAGAGGCTTAGCTTTTTTGCATACACTCCTTGGCCAAAAGTCAAATCCAATGTCTTCCCTTGCACTAGGGGTTTGCATGTTTAGCATAAGATTCTCCCAATAGACAAGGACCAGATTGATCCACTTAGCATAATCACTTTGGTCTCCTTTCTCTTGCAATCTTCCACCAATTAACATGTTTTTTTAAGCCCTCCACAACCTTCTCATTTTCCTTAACATACTCAAAGGGTGGCAATACTTTTGAAAAACCTTCAGGAAGCTTGGGTCCTCCCTGATCATTTCTCTTCCATAACTCTATACCGCTTTCTAGTAACCAATCAACATTTTTGGAGTGTACTTTGTATTGCATCAAAGGTATTCCATCACTCATATAAAACTTGAATTGCAATGGATTTGAATGTCCAATCAAGCTATCGGCTCCATCATGTAAGCATCCCTTGACAAAGCCTTTGAAGTATGCCACCTTTTGTAGGGAAAGGGTGCAGGATGCATGCTAACACACTCATTAAATATCTTCATCAAATGTGGAAATGTGAAAATGGTTTGTTTCCTCAACTTCTCAGAGAAGCGACTAAACAATGCATCAATATCTTCATGAGAGTATGACCAACCATAAGAAAACCAAGCTGCACCATGTCAAACACTCCTCGTGCAACCAATAGGGATAGATAGGCAAATACATAATGATTCTTATTTTCAGAACCACAATTGTCAAGTTGCAACAACAACGTCCTTGGCAATCTCTTGAAAAATGTCCTTGAATTTGATGGCATTAAACTTGAGGCATTGCCATTGCCCCTATCCTGCACAGTATGAAAGACTGGCTACATATGTGAAGAACAATTTCCCTCTGTATCCACATTTGTTTCTACATGTGTCTTTGCATCTGCATCCTCAATGCTCTACTTTGCAATATGCGTTTCTCTCCTTTAGCACTTCCATATGCTGATACAAGGCCATAGTAAACAAAACACAATCAAAAAGATCTGTTCGTGGTTCTGCATCTGAGTTTTGTGAGCTCAAGTCACCATACATGTGTTGCTCTCCTCTTTCTAAGTTTCTTAAACATTTTGAGAGAGATGAAATTGTGAAGTTGGGATCACTTGGCCATAACCCCAAGGCAAAGTGACCATAAGCTGTTTGTCCATGTCCATGAGTGAGCATTCTTGTTAAGGATACTGGAAGCCTCTCAACCCCATTGTTGAGAGATTTAGGAACTGGTTTAATCTGTGGTATGGCAGTCTTGCTCTGGTCCATCTTATCATGTATAATACACAAATACCTGTTTGGGTTCATTTCGGAAGAGATCCTCCAAGCATAGTATAGATTTCTACAACTCATTTGCTGCAACATGTGTGCCCTTCTTTGTGCCATGTATCTGGCATGCTCCTCTTGATTTTTTGTTGATTCCAAGTTGACCTTGATTGCCGTACAAATGTCGCATTTTGAGAAGGTGTTGGTTTTTAATAAACTAACTGTTTTGAACTCTGTGTTTCACAATCTTGAGAATGATGGTTGTGACAGTGGCCGGTATTCGAATGAGACAAGTGTGTCATTCACTTCATGCAATATGTCCACCTGTTTGTACATTGCTGGTAGAACACGTTGGGTCTCGCGAGCTCCATGCATAGTTGTCCTTGACCTATGTGGCATTTGATCGGCATTATTATCTATGAAGCCCTGTATGATTGATTTTGCCATCTTAACATGTGTCATGCCCTTTCATATTATCCCACTGTTGCCATGATTGACATTACATGCACCATTCAAGAACTTCTTTCTGAGCCTATAGAACGTTGACTTACCAATGCCATGCATTACATACCATGATTTACTACAAACCTTCTTTCCCATCAAATGTGAACTCAAAGCACTCCTCATCTTGACCTTGTCTATAGGCCATGCCCATGCAATCCAGTACAAATGTGTATCGTGTACTATAGCTCTGTCCCCAAAAGTGTACCCTAGCTTGCATGATTTTGGATCTATCTCCAAATTGGCAACATCGCTTCTCGTAAACAATCAATGGTTGCGACGTTGTGAATGTTTGCAACATCACATTTTTTTCTAGCTCCATGGGTTTTATCGTAATTTTTCATTACCCTTACCCTATGGACATAGCTCCTTTTCTTATTTGTCCCTTCAATGATATCATAGTCATTCAGTGATCATGGCATCATGGTGTATGTCATCAGAACTATCGCCATCATTGCCCTCTACAATCATCATCCTCTTTTTCATCACTTGAATTGTTTAGGCTGTCAGTATTTTTTTGCATAATAGAAGAAGATTCTGTGTCCTTCACTAATGGTTCACCATTCTCAAATGTGAGTTACCTGATCGACAACCAACCAAATTCAGACTTGAAACACAAGTTGAACTTGGATGCAAAGATCCTTCTATAATGACACCCAAGCTACTCTCCCCTAGTTCTCTACAATTTATAGCCTCGTATGGGTGGACCAGCAATACTACTCCATTGCCAAGTTTTGTAGATCTCTTGTCATCCCAGAGGATGACACTTTTCTCTTTCCAGCTCTCCCTATCTATAAAGTGATCTTCTTGATCAACAAGAAGTTCCGCAAAATTATCCTCTTTAGTATTAGTAATGTCTTTGTCCATAACAAGGTTGACCAATGGCCATTTGATGATGCTTCCAACTGCTTGAGACATTGTTCTTGCATCCATTGTGGCAAATGGAATGAGAAATGTGTCATCAAAGCTTTGTTGAACATGTATTGCTGCACATGTCTCACCAATGAATTGAAAACCACATGTTTGAGATGCATCAATGGAATGAATAACCCTGCGTGCCTTCCTTGCAGAACCATCAATGGGAAACACTAAAGCACCTTGTTTTAGACCCTGCAATCCCTGAGAAAATCAAGATTTCAATAAGAAAGATTGAAGCGATGTTTTTACGGTAGTACACAAAACTATAAATGTAATTCAATCTCAACATGAGTTCAAGCTCCAACCCCAAAGTTTGAATCTCACCTATCAATGCTAGTTTGCTAGGAGGCTAGGCTCCATCTAAAGCTTGAGCCTTGCCTGCATATGCTAGCTTGTTATTTAGTAGGAGGCTCCATGAGCCTCACCATCATATGTTAGTTTGCTAGGAGGCTCCAGTTAAAGTTATCATCCTCACTTGCATAATATATTAGTTTGCATATGTTAGCTAGAAGGGTAGGCTCCTCCAACAAAAGTTTGAGCCTCACTCGCGGATGCTAGTTCACTTCTAGGAAGCTGAAAGTAAAGTTTGAGCCTCACCTTCATACGCTAGTTTGCTATTAAGAGGTCCCAATTGAAGTGATGATCCTCACCTCATGTATATGCTAGTTTCCCAAGAGGTAGGCTTCATCACCCTCTGCATCTGGCCACACCGTTTCATTGGGATATTGAGTCAAGGTATGGTGTCAATTAGCCACATCAATGTTTCATAGCTACAAAAGGCAAAGGTGAGTGGTTACAACAGCAGAGCAAAGGCAAAGAGAAAGCAATAGAGAGAAACAATATGCTAGTGAAGAGAATGTGACATGGAATTGAGCAAATAGACATTGGATTTGAGACTCTTCTCCTTCGTGAGGCTCAAACTCAAGTTTGAGCCATTGTGTAGGATAATCCAAGAGAACAAGTGGGGTGTGGGTGAAGAAGGGTATATAAACAAAAGTGAAACTAACAATAATCAAAAGACCTGGGACCTGGGCCTGGGCTTGGGATTGGGATTGGGAGAAGAAACCGAAACCGAAACCTTCTTTCTGCCGCACTCGTCCTCCTCGCGCTCCCGAAAGCAGAGCTCGACTTGTCTCTCTACACCCTCCTCGTGCTCCCGAGCTCGACTTGTCTCTCAGTTGCTGCTGCTCCCGAGCGAAGCAGAGCTCGACTTGTCCCCTCCTCGCTCCCGAGCTCGACACCCCGTTGCTGCACGCTCTCGGCTGCTGCTGGTGCTTCGGCCTCGCACCCTCCCGAGCTCGACGCCCCATTGTTGCACCCTCCTCGCGCTCTCTCGGCTGTTGCTCCAGTCCCGCACCCTCCCGAACTCGATGCCCCGTTGCTACACCCTCCTCGCGCTTTCTCGGCTATGCTCTGGCCCCGCCCCGTTGTTGCTGCACCCTCCTCGCGGGCGGCTGCTGCTCCCAAGCTCGACTTGTCTCTCGGCTGCTACTCCGACCCGTCTCTCTCGACGACTACGGGCAGCAGCCCGCACTGTTGCGTGGCGCCCCCGAGAGCCCTCTCGGTTGCACTGGTGGCTACCCAGCCGACCGCACCCCTCGGCACTCCCTCCCGCGAAGCAGAGCTCGCCCGGCCCCGCGCATTGCCACTTGCCCCCCCCTCAAAATTCAAAATTCAAATCCCCCTCCTCCCAACTTTAAAATTCATCTTGTCTCTGAAGTACTCGCTCAACCCTGCGTCCTCCTGCGTTTCAAACAGTTTCTTTTTCTCCCGCAATCGACACGTCTACGTTGGTTCCAACCTCTGTTTCCTGCAAAACCATCACGCCCACACGCCATCGAAGACTTCAAGCATCTGTCACGTCTGTATGACATCGGAGACTTTCGTGCGCCCATCTGCATTTCGTGTGTTCCCTCATCCATCGGAGACGTTCGCGTGCCCATCTGCGTTTCGTGTGTTCCCTCATCTAATTGAATACTTTACGCAACAAGTAAGTCCTTCTTTAATTGATTACAGTAATCAATATAAACACTTACTTGATTGCACGCTAAGTGTGCCATAAGTGTGCCATTTGTCAATCGTTGCTCGTCGTAGATTGTTTGCACTTCTTGCTGCTCTCTTTTGTATCTTCACATATGTCGAGAACCTGTAAAACTGATCTCTGTGCACATTATATAATCTAAATGACAAGGATTCCCTATATAAACATGGTATATGTGTCAATATCTGAGTGCACAACTTGGATATAGACTCCACCTTAAGTTCGAGCCTCCCCTACATAGAACTTATGTGTTAACGCTTGACCTAGATTGAGTCTTTGTTCTCCATGTTAGTGTACCCCGACCTTAAGGCTCGAACTTGAGTTTGAGCCTTTGCTCTCCATGCTATTGCACCTCGGTCTTAAGGCTCGAACTTGAGTTTGAGCCTTTGCTCCTTTGCTCTCCATGCTAGTGCACCCCGGTCTTAAGGCTCGAACTTGAGTTTGAGCCTTTGCTCTCCATGCTAGTGCACCCCAGTCTTAACGCTCGAACTTCAGATTGAGCCTTCGTTCTCCATGCTAGTGCATCCCGGCCTTAAGGCTCGAACTTGAGTTTGAGCCTTTGCTCTCCATGCTAGTGCACCCCGGTCTTAAGGCTCGAACTTGAGATTGAGCCCGGCCTTAACGCTCGAGCTTCAGATTGAGCCTTCGTTCTCCATGCTAGTGCACCCCAGCCTTAAGACTCGAACTTGAGTTTGAGCCTTTGCTCTCCATGCTAGTGCACCCTGGCCTTCAGGCTCGAACTTCAGATTGAGCCTTTGCTCTCCATGCTAGTGTACCCCGGTCTTAAAGCTCAAACTTGAGTTTGAGCCTTTGCTCTCCATGCTAGTGTACCCCGGCCTTAAGGCTCGAACTTCAGATTGAGCCTTTGTTCTCCATGCCTTCGTTCTCCATGCTAGTGTACCCCAGCCTTAAGGCTCAAACTTGAGTTTGAGCCTTTGCTCTCCATGCTAGTGCACCCCGGTCTTAAGGCTCGAACTTGAGTTTGAGCCTTTGCTGTCCATGCTAGTGCACCCGGCCTTAAGGCTCTAACTTCAGATTGAGCCTTCGTTCTCCATACTACAAAAGCCATGGAAGCTTCAAATGTTGGGGTTGCTATGGCCGTTGAGAAGATTGGGGATACAGATGTCAACAAGGCTTTCCATGCTCATAGCCCATCAAGCTCTCAACCAAAGAAAGGTAGAAAAGTGCATTGATAGTGCTTATGAATGTACAACGAATGGTGATCATTGAAAGGAGCTTATCAACAAACTAATATTAACATAGGTCTTGTTCAAAGTGTGGATTTGTTGAAATAATTATTAGTCATTTGATTAATACATTGGCTTTTTTGGATTCACTTTTAACATTTTTCTATTAAAGTGAATATTTCTATTCTAATTATCCTTGATTCACTTTTAACATTTTTCTATTAAAGTGAATATTTCTATTCTAATTATCCTTGATTTCATGCCAACATCTGGTACAAATTATGATGCACACTTACTATTAAGAAATTACTCCATATCCTAGTGTAGCAGTGAGGCTCAAAATTAAGTTTGAGCCTAATACAAATGAAATGACGCACACTTACTATTAAGAAATTACACTTACTCCATATCCTAGTGTAGCGGTGAGGCTCAAACTTAAGTTTGAGCCGTACCTCCACTTATGTCCAACCTTGGGGATGTCTTCCAACACAAGGCACAATCTCAAGTTGAGCGATCTTTACTTTTCCCTTGTAAGTGAGGCTCAAACTCAAGTTTGACCCTTATGTGAAAGTCTTGGCAGGTAATATGGTTCCTAATTCATTATGGTACATCACTCAATGTGAATAATCTAAGTTTGGATACAAAGTATATGTGTAGATATAAAAATGACTAGTATTGTATTAGCCTTGGTGTAAAATTTAAATCCTAAAAGTAATAGCATTTTATTTTAATCTTACAAATATATACAAAGAAGGGAAAGACGAAGATATTGCTCAACTAGAACATCATCATGAAAGCCCTACTAGAGAGATCAACTCTCATGATTCAAATGCTAGAAATAATAAAGACAACATGGTGGAGGTAGATCACATCGATGATTCAGCTTTGCAAACATCTTCAAGGCCTTCAAGTGATAGGACTAAAGAGACCAACGACATTCCTGATTTGTAAGTTAATGTTGAGGTTAGTGAGAATAAAGATAAAGTTAATGAAGAGCTTCAAGAGACTTTTGCAACCAAGGAGAGACAAGAAGAGCTTGTCGAACAAATTGATGAGGCTACATATGCTACGAATAAAGGGAAAATAGTTGAAATCAAGGACTCTGTGGCAAAGGGTGTTGAAGAAATTGACGAGGCTACATATGCTACGAATAAAGAGAGAATAGTTGAAATCAACGACTCTGCCGGCAGAGGGTGCCAAGAAAACTAAAGGTAGATCTTTTTTAATAGGATGTTATTTAAGATGATTTATTCAGCAATTTTGTGTGTTAAAAAGTATGTTTCTCAGCGAGAGTTGTTTTTGCAGGTACAGCTGCTTCTAACAATCACAAGTTAAGTGCGCAAGAAATAGAGCAACGTGTTGAGGAGCTACGTTCTGATACACAAAAGAGTAGGCCTCTAGGAAGTTTATATTCTTTTGAGAGAGATGGAGATAGATTAGTATTTCAATCTTCACCAATCAATAGGGAAATGCAATCAAGTCTAGAAGCCATCGTCATAGATGAGTATGGGAGCATGAAACGAAAGTAAACTTGTGGATGTTTTGTTTTGTAATTAGCTCTGATTGATAATATAGGATCACTTGTTTTAACATTGTTAAGTATGTAAACACATTAAAGTGTTATCATTCTTCTGTATCGTATGAATAAAATATTCCTCGTGCAATCACCATAAAGAAACATGCACTTATACTTGATCTTAATGGAGTTTTACTCAACAAGGAAGAGAAGAGGCATCCACAAACAAATTGTATTCGAATTGATATTGGTCACACCACAGTTGTTATTCGCCCTGGGTGTTTTGAATTTTTGGATGAGTACTTTCATGTTGGTATTTGGTCCACCATGCTACATAAGAATGTTTGTGCCTATGTAAACACTCTTAAACAGTATGCACATAAGAAATATCATTTCTTTATGGTGTGGGGACAAGAAGAATGTTACATCAATAATCTTTGAAAAGTGTATAGTCCAGATAAGCCTATTGTTGAGGCTATGTTTAAACCTTTACTCAAGGTTTGGAATTAGTGCAAAGATATTTGCAATAAGAAGAATACATTGCTTATTGATGATAGCCCTTTCAAGGGATGTGTTAATCCAAAAGACTACGTATTTTTCAATGACCTTCTACCCTACCTTTTAAATCTAAATAATACAAATGACATTAGGTCTATTATTTTGCTTAATCGGCTAGGTCAATCTCCTATCACACATGGTCATAATTTATTTATCGATTTTCAAGATGTACTAGAAGAATGGCTCCAATTCACCTCTCAATTTTTGCGAGAAGAGCTCAACGAATATTCAGATGAAGTGGAAAACTCATCTTGTGCATCTTCACACTTACCATTGTATGGTGATAAGCTAAAGTATGTCCAATCAAGAGGGAAAAAAAGAGAAGTAGAATCCATAAGCAAGGATCTAGCAATGTTGGCATCCAAAGCTGGAGTACCGTTAGTATCCAAAGACCAGCTAAGCTTGTTAAAAGTGTGTTACAAAACAAGGATTTTGAGTGATCAACATGCTATTGCTTATGTTACTCTCTTGGGATATGATCGTGGTCATCTCATAAGTGGAGTTGCAGCAAAAGCATACATATCAAGGCTACAATAGGCTTACTTGAGCTTATAAGTAGGATAATGTCTGGTTTCATTAAACATTGAGTGACAGTATAATCAGATTCCAACCTAACCCATACTAGTTGTTGCTGCAGGTCGAAGGAAACCATTGCTGAGGTCTAAACGTGCAGTTTGAAGTATGAGATCTATACAAATATCAAGACTTGTTGGGTGCAGAATGTTTGGAGCCATTTTGTACTAAAAGCCCATAAGATAGACTTAGGCTTTGGTCAAAACAATGTGCTTAGATGGGTTTAATTTTTGGATTGTATGAGCCAAATCTTTACACTATTGTATCAAGCAATCAAATGCCTCCAAACTTACTGTCATTTGATTATCTCATGTTTTTACTTCAATGTCCCTCAAATTTGAGCATATATATCATGATTTATAATCTTGATATAGTGTCTGAGATGGGTTTTTATCTGTGGATCAATCGTAAACTTAGCACATTGTTACTGACATTGAGATTTACTTTTTGTTTTGTTGTTTCTAACACCACACCCTTTAGAGATCTCTCATTTCTAAGGTTCCTTTTTAAATGATATTTAGAATTCTTTTGGCAAATTAAATAAAGCCCATGTTTTTACTTCAATGTCTCAAAGTGGAGATAGTATTTAACATTATCTTCTTCATATGAAAGGTGTTGTATAATCTTAATTAAATTTAGTGTCATGTTTCCCTTGTCCTTCCAATATTGTTGCATTGACATATGTATCTATACAACTACAAACAAATATGCCAAATAGTTGTGTCAAGATATAATCTAATGGCACAAAGAGTGCACCAACAAATAGATGTTAGCTCAAACTACACAAAAATACCGAGTTTCCAACCAATCCTATAAGAAATGGGACTCGAATAATTCCCAAAATTCCTAAATTTGTCTTACTCTCTCTTATGAAAACCTTAATTGCAAGATAAAAGAGACAAACATGAACCCTAGCTCAATCCTAATGCCAATTCATGAAAAATAAGTGAGATTAAAGTGTTCTCATGGGGGATTAAAGAGGATTAGTAAAATGATTAGAATATGATTATTAATCTAAGAGATTAGATTGTTAATGACACACTTAACCACATGATTCATGTAGTATTATTTGCAAATCGCTCAAGAAGTTGATTCATGAGCATAAATCCTTCATTTAGCCCCAGTTCCATTTTTCTTTGAAGGTCCCATCCTAAAGCATTCATGGCTATATCAAATAGTAAGGGGGAGAGGGGGGATCACACTTCTTTAGAGACGTATAGCTTAACCAACAACCACCATTGGCATCCCTTCCCAAGAGTTCCTAAATGAGGTCCATGGAAAAATGCATCTTTAGAACTTTGTTGATACTTGATGTCGTTTTCAAACTACTTTTGTAGAAGGAAATTCTTTAAACCTTATATTAAAAAAGAAATAGTTTTCTTCAAAAGTCTCTAGAAGCTATAAAAACAAATTTAAAAATTGAGTACTGCTAAAGCAAGGGCACTTATTTATTCAAGGTATCTTCACATATATTGAGTCATTCTTTTGCTAATAATTTAAACTCTAATATGGTTGCCTCATCTCCACTAAGATTTTACAAAGAAATGAAGAGGTATTGTAACAAGGGTAAAAAATAAGAGGCCAATACCATGCAAATATAGGTAGGTTGACAAATATGTTTTTATGTAAACATAAGAAGTTTAAAAAATCTATGTAATAATATCAATATTTCTATCATATGAAGTTTTAAAAATCTATGTAAATGTATCAATATTTTTATCATATTTTACATAATGTAATATTTGGTGATTTAGAAAATATTGATTATGAAATTTCTTTTAAAATAGCCTCAACACTTTTTGGAGAAATAGCAATTTTCCTTTTAAAATGTTTCTAATTATTCCCCAAATTTTGCCTTTGATTATGAAATTTCTTTTAAAATAGCCTCAACACTTTTTGGAGAAATAGCAATTTTCCTTTTAAAATGTTTCTAATTATTCCCCAAATTTTGCCTTAAAAAGTCCCTAGTTTGCCTTAAAATTGTCCCCAATATTTTACCTTGTGTGTAACTCCATGATCTTACTTTACTACTTCTTAAGAGGCTTGGATCTTTAAACTACCAATTTACTACATCTTAGGCCTTGGATCTTTAAACTACCACTTTTGGCATGGTTTTGCATCTTTCTATACATTAAAATAATTTAACTTCTTAAAGTAACTGAAGAACTTTCCTTGGGTTTTCAAGAGTCATCATGTACACAGAGCATCCCTTATTGCCTCCTCCCTCCATATTGGCTTTTCACTTTGTTTTGCTAGAATGCATTTGATCTTCATTGACCTTCACTTAGTGACACATCTCCTTTTCTTGTAATCAAAATATAACCTTCTCAATGGTGACAGGGTTCTTATTGGATGAGACATAATCTCCCATGTGTGTGTCTCAAGATTTGTATTAATACTAGAGATAGGTGGATGGACACTTTGTGCCATTTCTTTTGAGAGATGCTTTCCAATGCTAAGTAAACATGTGTAGGAAGATAAAGTTTTGATGCCATATGAGAAATGTTCTCATATCACAAGCTTACATGCATGGTCTTTCCATACACACAAATTATGATCAACATTACACAAGAGAGATGGATAATGAACCAAAATATACTCGAGATTATCTTTACTAATATAACATAGGGATTGAAAAACACTTGAAATACAACCCTAACCTTGGGGCTCGACCAAAAAAAAATCAAGAAGATTGCTACTTGACTTGCCTTGTTGACTTCCTACTTCAAACGTATTGAACTCCTCTTTATGCTTGAGAGCTCTTATTGAACTGCACAATGACTATGATCTTGTGCATACAAGAAGATTGTTGGTAATAGTGTATGTCCACCTCGTTACTTCTGAGAGAAGCATTCTTTGCTTACATTTGATAGATGGTTACAAAGTTATTACTAAAATGAAAACAGAGAAGCTATTGTCGGGCTAATGATGGCCTGTTCTCCTAGAGGAAAGAAGGTAACCTCAACTATGGTAATCATTACAATGCTACTCCATTCGTTCTCTCTCTCTCTCTCTCTCTCTCTCTGTCTATCTCTCTCTCTCTCTCTCTCTCTCTCTCTCTCTCTCTATCTATCTATCTATTTATCTTCTTCTCCTATCTATATATCTACCTGTCTCTCTATATATCTTCTTCTCCTATCTATCTATCTGTCTCTCTATATATCTATCTGTCTCCTATCTATCTATCTATCTCTCTATATATCTTCTTCTCATGTCTATCTATGTATCTATCTTCTTCTCCTTTATAGTTGTCTCTCTCTATGAGACCTATACAAAGGCATGCCATGCATGTACAAAGGTGGAGTTAGGGAGAAAGTGTCGCGATGGCAAAGTATATTTGCAATGAAGGCAAACAAAGCAATGATGTTCTCCTTTTGTAAGAGTAGAAGAAGAGTAGCAAACAAAGCAATGATTTTCTCCTTTTGTAAGAGTAGAAGAGGAGTAGAAGAAGATAAGCCCTAACTAATTTGCATATAAAACTATTTTTTAGCACAAAAGTAAACCCTAATGGACTAATCACTTGCTTTGATCCAATCCTTGTGATTTTGGTACAATAAAAATAATCATGAGCTAGGAGGATAAAAGGAAATGATTACATCTATGATAGAAATTGATTCTTGATTAAGAAGAGGATAACCAAACCCTAAAGTCAAAGTCTCATCAATATTTTCTTCATAAAAAAAGATGCTCAGTACATGATCGTATAGTTTACAAGGAGCATCTCTACATCCATTATTTTATTAATCTATCCCTCGATTCTATCGATCAACCCACATGGCTCATGCCATCACCTATGATACATGACATATAACATCCTATCCTTTCCATATCTTCTCAACCTTTCAGAATTTGGTATCTAAGCTTGTGTTATTACTTCTCTTTCACACAAACGTTTATCTTGACATTTAAGCTAGATCACTCAGGTGGTGGCTAGAGAGGTGGGTTGGACATCTAAGCTTGGGGCAACCACATTAGAGATCCTGGCAATACCTAATCCCCCAATTTCTTTAGGGGAGGTGCAGATGTCCCATTTCACCTTATGGACCATCCTAGAAGAGTTCTTGGTATATAGCATAATTGCCTTACTTGTGGAAAGCATAATCCAAGTAACAAAAGGGCATTCATCATCAAGGACACTAAGCTAGATTTATCCATGTGGTTTGAGAGGGTTAGAGTTACAAATATAAGGGATAGTGTTACATAAAAGACACTAAAGGCCATCCACGTTAGATTCCTTTGGTGCAACAAGGTGGGCCACAAATTTTATGTTTGATGTTATTGCATGCCAATATATTTATAGTTATTTGTTGTATGATGTTGTTATCCTTGATCGCTAGCGGGTTGTAGCTAAAAATGAGTGCAAGGATGTCTTGCTGTTTCTAATTGTCTTTCATCATCAAATTGACCTTAGTTCTAACATTGGGGTTGTCCTCACCATAGCTTGGAAGTCAAGACGTCCATGACACTTTCTTGGTAGGTGTTATTGATTGTATGTCTGGAAGTGGTGGAAGTGAAGGTAGTTGATGAAGGCTACTTACTGCGCGTTTGGGCTGACTTGCTATATTTAAAGACATGTAGCTTTTGCTAGTGGAGCTATAAGACTTTAATTTATAGTTGGACTCATTTGTGGATGCTAGGGGAATAAAGCATGGTCCATAAAGCATTATTGCAAGCTTTCCTTTGATGGAATTATAAGTAGATTGGGAAAAGAAAGAAAAAAAATCTAATTGTTGGATGATATCTAAGGATTGTGGTGCTGCAAGGTGGCCTCAATGCTACTTGCCTAAAAAAGCACAAGTTGCCTTCCTTTTAGACGATGAAAGCTGGTCATAAAAAAGCCATAGGAAAATTATTAATCAGTGAAGTACAATTTCAAATTGAACTAATTCCCCACCCAAAAAAACACAAAAGTGGAGACCTCATATTACATTCAATGTAATATAATGAATTGAATTGAATTGAATGTATACAATGAGATGGACGGTGGAGATCTGTTGAATGAATATAATGGTATACAATGAGATGGACGGTGGAGATCTATTGAATGAATATAATGAGATGGACGGTGGAGATCCACATTGATTATTTAGTTGGAGCCTGTAGATATGTAGAGGAATTAAAACAACTAGTGCTAATACTTCGCGCCTGTTCTTCTTCTTCTTCCAACAACTTGTTTTATCGAAGAGAGATCATCATGGATTCTCTAAGAAGCAGCGTTGAGCAGATGGCCAGAGAGTGGAGCGAGATAGCATGGAAAGCTTCTACTCAGAGCAGCAGCTGGGCGCTGCACGGCATCCAGAACGTTGCGGACCGTGTACGAACAACCGTGGTGGGGCCCATCACATCCCACCACCAGGGACGTCGCCAACGGAGGCAGAGCAGCCTCCCCTTGCCTCTGCCATCTTCCTGGCCGCCTCCAACAACGTATGCAACTTTTCTTTTTTCAAATAGTTCTCGCGATAAATCTGAAAATGTGTTTGTAAAAATGCATCTCTATATACCATAAGATAGTGTTTTTTTAAAATATCAATTAATAATAATGTTTACCTTTAGTTACATTTAAGTAGATGTTAATAATTTTAGAAAACTTGAGAAGTTTTTCATTTTGTTTTTTAAATTATATTATTTATAGGTTGGATTTCTTATGTGCCTTATGGACATGCATTGAGGTCATGCATCATTCACATAGGGGGATGATGGTGGTCCCTAAGGTAGTTCTGGTCACACACAGAGACCCATATTTTCATTGCTCGTTTGGCGTGGCAATGCAGTCAGCTGAGCCAACGTGTGCTCTCAGTGTTCAGAAAGCACCCTAGCTTGCAGCAAGCAACCAAAGAGAGATGAATTCTAGTCAGCTTGTAGAACGACATCAAAATATGAGATAGGTGCATCAATATGCAGGGAGCATGCGACTACCGCTAAGCTGTGCAGCAGCAAGAAGAGAGAGCTGGATAATGCATGGGCTGAGTCTCTTTCTTACCGGAGTCTGGCTGGTTACAAGAGCAGGGCCTGTATACACAGGCCACCTAGAGGTAGGCAACTTGCATTCACTGGCAAGTTCGAAATTGATTTTGTGCATTAGACTGGTCCGCTGTCTGGTCATATCCAGTGCCTTACAGAGCCCTCTATGGAGGCTGCATGTGGCATTGTGGTGGCATAGAGCATTCAAAACCTGGGAATTGCAGCAAGACATACATGGTGAGATGTCATTTTCTGCACAATGACGCACCAAAGTTTTGAAAGAGGACTACCCACAGCTAAGGGATACAGCTGGTTCTCCAGGTACTGATAGGAAACATGTGCATCAGGAGGGGTACGATGATCGGTACAAGTTGAGCCTGAAAACATTGACACTCCAGGGAGTTAGTCTATGCCATTTTTCTGAAATTAATGTTTGTAAATTTGAACGTATGGAAATGCCTTCATGTATATCATATCTTGTATATCACATAACCCAGAACCTTGGACCTTCACGGTGTCACTTAGATCTCCAAACATGTCACACACTTGCTCAAATACTTCGAGGTGATGGATGGGGTCTCCGATACTATCGAATATTGTTAGCGAGCTTGGAGATTTCGATCGGTTTGGGTTGCATGTGTGGACTTACCGTGTGAATCTCAAATCCAGGGCCACTCCTTTCTATATAGATTTTGCTATGCTCGAAATATCTGTTGTATTGTAACTCCCCATGGACAAAAGGG
The DNA here is from genome assembly GCF_041138505.1 of Cibotium barometz. Lineage (NCBI taxonomy): Eukaryota > Viridiplantae > Streptophyta > Polypodiopsida > Cyatheales > Cibotiaceae > Cibotium > Cibotium barometz. The sequence goes on along the minus strand of NC_141063.1, from coordinate 18,784,528 downwards.
TTTCACAAAACACTTGACCATTAATGCATTTAAACACTTAAATTGGCCACAACCTTAAACATGTCACTTAATTCCATAAAATTGTAAGAGAAATGTGGCACATTTGACACCACATAGAAGCTGGAATGAGTCAACGACACCCCCCTCCCACACCCCTTTCCAAAAGTATTTTATTGCCCAAGGAGAAAAATATAATGTACAAGCTTTGAGGGCCTTACTCTTCCCATGGGAGATGCTAGGTTATCCATAAACAATCATCACTTGACCATACACATGGACTATCATTAGAAGAAGCCCCAAATTACCATGAATGTGTGTAAACCACCACTTCCCAGGAGGATATTGATCTTCCCCATCACCACAGGTCCTCAAGATGCCATATGTGATAGAAAAACTCAGCTGGAGCAAATAATAGCTCCACATATATCGTAATCCAAATCATCGGTGAAATTCAAACTCTGGTAGTTATAAAATTGGTGTAGAACAATCGAGACAGCTTTAGGCACCATCCGAGGCACTATGAACAAGTCGGGCAGCAGCACCATGGGCAACCAAAACAGGTCGGGGCAGCACCAATAGAGTTTGTACATGATGTATAGAATCTAGAACAAGAGGTACATGGGTTGGTACTAAAACTGGGATTACTTAAAATTTGTCACTTAAATACACTTAAACATTAAACCATGAAAATGATTGAAAAGACGATTCCACGATACACGCACTCCCCTAGCACTTGTTCAAAATGCACAAGAGACTCCACTAGGGCCGGAGGAATGGGCCGACCCTTCATAAGGAATGGGTCGTCCCTAGCGTGGTCTCTTGTTCAAATTACATTATTTTGATGCTTCTCGCTTGTTGACGTGATTGGCACTGTGATTCACCATCGTGATCAGGAACTTCTTGGACAAATAAAATGCTAGTCAGCTACATTAAATGGTGATCGGCCATGATTAATGCTGGTTGGCCTCTTGTAAATGCCCATGATTGCTAACACACATATATCATGTTGTTGGCTAATTGGATGCTTGACCATTGTGCCTATCCGAGAAGCAAAGACTACATCAACAAGCATGTCTTTGAAAAACTAATGTGTCAAATAATTGCTGTTAATCAGCAATAATCTCTTAGCTGATAGCTGCAAATCATCTATTGGCATATCAAAGTACAAACTTAGCCATATAGGAGCATGTGTTAGCAGTCATCTCCTGTCTGTACACTATACCAGGGCCTCTGTTGTGGGTGTGCCCACCCGTTTTAGTGTTTTCCCATCTTTCCTCACTCTCCATGTATTTTCCTTTTTTCCGTGAGGTGTGGAGGGCAGTTGGCTGCCCTCAAAAGCTGGCCGACTGCAGTTTTCGTACTCAATCTGGTGAGGTGTCTTGGCTGACTTCAGGCACCTGGCCGACTGCTTCATTTGCTGGTCGTGGGCATTCCAGGGCTGGTCGTGCTGTTGTCGGCCTGTTTAGGTTGGCCGACCAGCAGCCTGGGGCCATATAAAATGGCCCTTTGCCCCCACACTTCCCATTGTGTATTTCCGGGATTTTCTCTAGTGTATATAGCAGAGTTACACAGCTCCTCTCTCTCTCTCTCTCTCTCTCTCTCATCTGCGTTTTGCTCTCTACTGCAGTTGTCTTCATTTCCGCTGTGCATTCTGACATGGTATTAGAGTGTCACGACCCTGTGTTTTTCTTTGGACAAGATGCGGATGTGCACGGGGACATGGTGGACAGTGTGAATGGCATCGGGTGGGAGTGAAGATGGAAGCCCATGTGTGGATAACCCCATGTGTGAAAGGGGGCAAAGAGATTTTAGCTTAAAAGGTTTAAAAACCTTTAAAATCATTTATAAAGCCCTTCATTAAAGAAAACGTGGCCCATAAGCTATTTTGGGGCCACGTGTGAGCTTTTTGGTAAAAGAGGGGCTGTTGGGCAAAAAAAGGGGGAGGCGCCTATCTCTCTGGAGGTAGTGTGTGCTTTTTCGCTGAGGAGGGCTGGTCGCCTGAAGATGCATGTTGGCTGCGCATGGAAGGGCCTGTGCAGGTACAGCGTACGGCTGTTGTGCAGGTACAGTCCACGTGGCAGCGTACGGCTGCTGTGCAGGTACAGTCCACGTGGCAGATTTGGTTGTGCAGGTACAGGCGTGTACAGGTTGCTGGTACAGGCAGCGCAGGCAAGTACGATAGCAGGTACCATACTGTATGACTGCTGGTACAGTAGACTGCTTGTGGGCTGGACTGCAGGTTCAGGTGGGCTGCGTGGAGGAGAAGACAGTCGGGCAGGGGTTGAATAGAGCGTAGATCTCTTCCCTTTCCTGGTGAAAAGCTGGCGCAAAGAGACTGTATGCATGGACTCCACGTGGATGGACTGTAGAGGTGCTGGACTGTACAGGGCATGAGAGGTTCTCTTGGAAAGAGGGGACTGCAGGAGAAACAAGGGCGTACATGTGGGGACAGCCAGTACCGCTTTCTCTCTCTCTCTCTCTCCCTCTCTCTCTCCCTCTGCTGAAGAGTAGACAAGGGTTGGTTTCTCTTGATACAAAGGTGGACAGAGACTGGTTTTCCATGAACATAGACATCATGTCGATGGCGTTCAACTGATGGAACTTTCAGCTTCTCTATGCTTTGGTTCGGGACTGTTTTGGGACAGTTTATGGGCTGTTTTTGTTTGGTTGCAAATTCAGCAATGTACTTGGGTTTTGGGCTGCAAGTACAGGTCACTTGAATATGTTTCTTGGCATGGAAGTGATGCAAGTTCGCATGGCTGCGTGCTCATGGAGCAGATTGTTTTCTTCCTGCTAGAAAGGAACAGTGGGACCTACATATATGGGCATCTCTATGTTGCCAGATGTTTCATGAGGGAACAGGTAACTAGATGTATGCCGTTGTTGGCAAGGAAACATGTTTTTGGGTTTCTCCAGGAGATAGGTCACATGTAGGCAGAAGGTACAGGAGTGGACACATGTTTGGTACAGCCTTGCTACTGATAGGACAGGGGACAGGGAATCCATGAGAGAGATGGATAGTACCCTTGGAAGGTAGAGAGGGTTTGTACAGGTGTGTCAACTGTATGGTATGCTGTGCTGTGATGCGAGTTCTCTTTTGAGAGAGTTTGGGAGTCTGTGTTGTGATGCAGAAGCACTGGATGTGTCAGGGTGTGATGCTGTTCATAGTGTGAGAGGCTATGGATGGTTGTGGCAGCCTTGATCATGGGAGAAAGCTTCTGTATGCAGACTCAATGTGAGAGAGTCTTTTGAAATGAACAATGGCTGGACTTGTTTGTGGATGCCGTGTGGATTAGAAGCCAGATGTAGGTTCTTTGCAGGCTTCAGGGGTTCTATTGTGACGGTTGAGTTCCCAGCCTTATATTGTAATCAAAGCTCTTATAATCAATTAAAGAAATACCGCAAGGGGCGCCACTGCGATTTGGGGCCAATTGGTGTCCGTGTACTATTTGCAGGAGCACTCTAGCTCCCCCTGTTTGTTTTCCTTTTCTAGGTCCTCAATGGTGTTGAAGTGTTTTATGTGCAAATGTTTGTTTCACCGCCCTTTGTTTTCAGAAGGCCGGTTTACATTAGAGCCCCAGGTGGCTTGAAGCGTGGAGACAGTGGTATGTCGAGGGTTTGTTGATTGGAGATTGTTTGGGTTGTACAGGACTTGGAGATCGGGTAGAAGGCGGCCATCATCGTTGGGCAGCCACCTTGCATATTATTTGCAGCCTCTTCTTCTTTTTTCCCACCCACCCTCCCTTCACAAGACCTTGTGAACCCTTGAGATGGCAGACTTGCTTGAGATGGCTGAGAAGCACGTGAAGATCCCAACACTCCCCACGTTTTCGGTGGACCGACAGTTGGATGAGAACAACTATGACATATGGAAGGTAATGTTGGAGTCCGTTTTGGAGTCTTATGACTTGGTTGATTTCATTGTTGTTGGGGTTCCACGGCCGGAGTTGAAAGACGGGGAGTTATCCTCTATACGGAAGGAATGGGAGGCTCAGGCACAATTATGGGATCGTGTCAATGCTCGCGTCTGTTCCTTCATCTTTCTAAATTGCACACCACAGGTGATCAATCACATAAAGCATATGACGTTGGCCAGAGGGATTTGGCAGCATTTGGCTTCTTTGTACAACAGGGTATCACCCATGAAGTGGATCTCCTTAGAAGTTTAGATGCGGGTGATGAATCTTGCAAAGTCGACGATGCGGGAGCACATCAACAAGTTGCAGGCTCTTCAGCAGGAGGTTCTCCAAGCAAGGAAAGAGATATCATCAAAGGATATGGCCATCACGTTGTTGTCCCATTTGCCCTCTCAGTACTCGACATTTTACTCCTCTTTGATCACCAGTGGCAGGCTCAATCCCATCACGTGGGAGGAGCTTGTGCCAATGGTCTTGGACCAAGAAGAGCGATTTACGAATCCTCCACAGGGCAGAGGTTCCGAGGCTTTGACTGGCCAGCGGTTGAACGGCTGTAACAACAACAACAAGGGCTAAGGGAAGTCTTTATCGGAGAAGTCTTTTGAGAAGAAGCCCGATTTAGAACCGTGAGGAACTGAAGGCCGAGGAGACCTGTAACGATTGTGGCGAGAAAGGCCACTATTGGAGGAAGTGGAATAATGGGAAGAGTGTCCCAAGTGGAATAATGGGAAGAGTGTTGATTCTTTAGCTTCAGCTGCTGCAAAGACTCCAGCCTTTGTGCACTTGGAGATTTTGGACATAGACGCTTCGTCTTCTCTGAGTGAGGAGGTAGTTGGCTTCACCGCCAAGATACTCGGGAGTGGATTCTTGATAGTGGTGCTTCCAGACACATGACTCCTTCCCGTGACTTCTTACAGGATCTTAAACGGCAGTCAGGTCGCATTTTCATTGGCGACAATTCCACCATACCGATTCACAGTGAGGGCTGGATGGAGATCATTCCTGATGGCAAAGGGGGGAAGCATTCCTCTCGTGTTCTTTACGTCCCCGCACTTGGTTTTCATCTGTTGTTAGTGCATGAGGTTTGCAAGACTGGCTTCCGGGTGGAGTTTGAGGAGCATTTTGTTGCTCTATGGGACAGAGAGATAGGCCAGGTTGTTTGGGAAGGTAGAGTGGAGAACGATATATACAAACTCTTAGCACTCTCCTCTCTTACAGGCTCTCAGATTGGTGACTTGTGGCACTTTCGGTTTGGCCACTTGAATGTGGATGCGCTACGGTGAGCTTTCTGAGACGAGATGATGGTTGGCTTGCCAGATGTTGGCAGCAGGCAAGGATGTTGTAGTTCTTGCATTCGTGGTAAGCAGCACATGGAATCTTTTCCGAAGCAAGCTTCCGGGTGGGCTTCGAAACCTTTGGAGTTGGGACACACTGACTTGTGTGGACCTATGTAGACGCCATCCCTGGGAGGTTCTTTGTATTTTATGCTGCTTGTTGATGATTGTAGCAGATTCACTTGGGTTTATTTCCTTTCCTAGAAGGACCAAGATTTTGCTTGGTTCAAGGAGTGGCATGTGATGGTGGAGAAAGAGTCTGGCTTGCAGATAAAGACTCTTAGGGCTGACAAAGGAGGAGAGTTTTCTTCCAATGCATTTGTGCGGTTTGTGCGGAACATGGCATCAAGCGGGAGCTGGCCAATACAGGTTTGCCTTCAGAGAATGGAGTAGTTGAGTGTAAGAAGAGGATTGTGGTGGAGATGGCGAGGACGATGTTGGAGCATTGTGATCTTCCTCGTCCACTTTGCGGAGAGGTTGTGGCTACGGTTGTCCATATCCTCAACCGTTCTCCGACGACTTCGGTACCGAACATGACTTCCCTTGAGGCGTATTTTGGTAGGAAATCAGATGTCTCCCATTTTCGTGTGTTTGGGAGTGATGCATGTGTTCACATTCCAAAGAAGCAGAGGGGGAAGCTTGACTCAAAGTCCCATAAAGTTGTTTTTGTGGGATATAACTCTCTTTCCAAAGGATACAGGTTGTATAATCCGGAGTAGAACGAGGTTGTCGTTAGCCGAGATGTGGTTTTTGATGAGCATGTTCCAGATTCCACTGTTGATGAGCCGCCACTTCTTGGAGATCCAGATGATTGTGATGATGATTCTCACTCAATTACTCCAATTGGACAGCCTCAGTCAGAGGAGGTTGAGCCCGTGGCTGGAGATGAGTCCCCGCAACAGCAAGAGGCTTCGCGTTTTGTACGAGTATCCAGGTGGTTGTTAGACACCCTTCGGGAGTCGGGTGTTACGGAGCTTTCCTCCAAATGGACCACAGAGGACGGACCTCGAAGATTGCATAGAGTTCGTGATAAAAGTCATTCAGCCGAGCTCTTACAGGTAAACTATGCTTTGATGTCTCGTATCATGCAAGACAAAGAGCCCACTTTCATCAAGGAAGCCCTTGCACAGGATACTTGGAGGAAATCCATGCAGGTGGAACTGGATGCCATAGAGAAGAATAAAACTTGGGAGTTGGTTGCGAGGCCGTCGAAACGGTTTGTCTTTAAGACCAAGTATACATCAGATGGGTTGGTGGACAAACACAAAGCTAGACTAAGGGTTATGCTCAGCGGCCTGGCATCGACTATGAGGATACCTTTGTACCGACACCGAGCATGACCACGATTCGTCGGACCGTTCTTGCCCTTGCTTCTTCTCAGCGGTGGCCCGTATATCAGATGGATGTAAAATCCGTGTTCCTTAATGGTGACTTGCAGAAGGAGGTTATGTTGAGCAGTCTCCAGGCTTTGAGGTTCCAGGATCAAAGGGGATGGTTTACAGGTTGCAGAAGGCCTTGTATGGTCTTAAGCAGGCTCCAAGGGCTTGGAATCAAAAGATTGATTCCTTCTTTCTATGGAGTGGATTTCAAAGGGCACTTGCAGATCCTAACTTGTATCTCTTTCGGGAATGCGGCACCAAGGGTAATGCTGCAATTGCGACCACATTCTAGCTCTTTGTGCAGAAACTGTGGAAGCATAAACATATGCAAACTCGTAAGTCTCACCATTGAGCATACATTGCACAATGAGTAATTTGCCTTCATTGTAAGCAACTACTGGTTGCAATTCTTGTCTGACAAGAAAAGACACACTAGAGAAAGTAGAACAACGAGCATAACATATATAGTAACCAGCAAAGAAACCAGTCCAGTTGGCCAAAGCATGTTGCTTATGTTCCTGAAGACATACTATGTTTGGCTTCATTCTATGTACATAGTCCCAAACCAACCTCCATTTATTCAAGTTGCTTAAACCTTGTACATTATATGACTACTTGCATATTTTGTAAAGTTTGCATTCCACCTTGAACTAGTGCAGCCCAAAGCGTTGCTGTATCAACTTCTCCCGTTGAGCAAGCTTCAGTCTGAGAGGCAGATGATTCAATCCACATTCTGGTGGACTGTAACGGTTATGTTTTTTCAGAAATAACCTTTTTGGGGTTTGGGGCCCGTTAACCCTCACATCTATCACATTCCTGTCGTTATTCGCAACATTTTTCACAATCTATTCAGTCCTAGCAAGCATATGAGCTGGTTGCTCTGCACTTGCTCTTATTTGCACACCTGTGGTAGCAACAGGCATTGTATTTGCTATTTTAGGTGGAGTAGGCTTTGCCTGTCCTATTGATGTTCCCACAATCGGAGCTGGAGGAATAGAATCAGGTGGAGGCCGCAACATAAGAATAGGACAATCGGAGGCCAAATGTCCAAACTTATGACAAGTGAAGCATGCTTCTGCAAATATGCCCCATTTTAGTTCATAATATTTTTCTCCCACATAGACATCATCAACCTCCATTGCAATGGATGGTGGGGTGGGCTTATCTATATCCCGTAAGATACAAAATCTATTTCTGTTACCCCATATACATGGGGGCATATAACAGTGCCCAACATCAATCCAATCTTGGCAGTGCATCAGAGATATAACGGGAAATTAACCACCTCAATCCATACCGGGCATTTAAGCGCCTGATAATCTTTCGTGGGAGTCCATGGAAGCACATGCACCATGTGACGACCATAGAACAGTGGCAATTTTTCTAACGAGTGCTGCTTGTAAATTGGTTTTAAGAGCACCACTTCACAAAAACCACTTGCAGCATAATAGCATCCACCAAGCAAGTTCTTAGCCCATTGAGCAATATCATTTGCACTAGGCGTTTTTCGAGGAAAAAACAAAATGATTGCACATTCCGAGAATATCTTAACTTTCGGGAGTATAGTTTGCACAGAAGTTTTGTATTTCAAAGCGGGTTTAGGTTTATTCCATGCACTCGATTCCATGACACTCACTCTAGCACTTGTTCAAAATGCACAAGAGACCACACTAGGGCTGGAATGGCCGATCCCCTCTCCTCAAGGAATGTTATATTCCAATAGAGTGATGTACAAGTATGGGGTGCTTGTCACGTGCATCCTGCACTTGGATGCCACGTAGACATTTCTGAACAAGAAGGTGCAGGACTTGGAGTGGAAAGCTGGTCCCATGTGAGCCCAGTCTGGGACGAGTCAGCTAGGGTTCCACTCTACGCGTCCGAGGTCAGGTGTGCATTGTCCTGCACAACATGAAGCAGTGCCAGTCCGTACTGTCTCCCTTTGGAATGATGTCAGGTGATCTGAGTATCCGGTTTGTGATTGGGTGCTGGACATTTGTAGATGCATGTAGGTTTGCAGCCCATAGGGCTACCCTAGAGTAGAGCCTAAGGCTCTTGCTGTGGGCATGGGGGAGGTGTAGAACCACTCCTAAGGGGCCAGGAGGGCCCCATGCTGTGCCCACCAGCCTTGGCTTGGGCTGAGAGGGCTGTCAGCCAGCCCTAGGGGCCCTGGCCAGGCAGCCGAAAGGCCCAGGGCCCAGGCCAGCCTGTCGGCCAGGTGTGGGGCGGACCCCACAGCCAGCATAGGGACTGCCCAGCAGCCCAGCACGTGTACTTGGGTGGCCAGCCAATACAAGGTGTGAATTGATGGCTTTAATAAGCATGTAATGCTATTTATTCCTAGTCGTGAGGATTTTCCAGCAGCCGACCTTTGTAAAGTTCACCGACATGAAGCTTGAGGGGATATATATAGCCGAGCCATAAATCAGGTCTAGCATCTTAGTATTCACAAAGGGTTGCCACGTTCCAAGGGCCAGGACAACCAAGGGGAGTGCTCCAACCAAGGTAATCATTGCAGGTCAAGATTCAGTCTTTGTTTTCTGATTTGCATATTCTAATAAAGCAAATACATCATTCGTGTGGGGGCCCTATAGAGGGTATTTGGGACCCAATATCGTGTCTTCCCCCCCCCCCCCCCCCCCCCCCCCTCTCTCTCTCTCTCTTCGAACCTGTGTTGCCTCTCTCTCTCTCTCTTCGAACCTGTGTCGCCTCTCTGCTCGAACCTGTCGCCTTTCTCTGTTCGAACCTGTGTCGCCTCCCTCTCTCTCTTCGAACCTCTGTTGCCTCTCTCTCTCTCTCTCTCTCTCTCTCTCTCTCTTCTCGAACCTATGCCATTGCCGCCTCCTCGCTCTTCGAACCTGTGCCGTCGCCTCCTCTCTTCGAACCTGTGCCTCCTCTCTCTTTGCTGTCCCCTCTTCCTTTCTCTCTCTTCGCTGTCCAACCTGCGCCTCCTCTCTACTCTTCTTGTTGCCTGTACCTGCTGCCCCACTTGCAGCTGGCCACCTATGGGGGCCTGTAGCTGAGGACCAGAATCAGTACTAGAAAGGGGACCCCTTCAGTCCAACATGGACGAAGAGAAGATTGTCGCCGAACTCGGAGGAGCTGCCGATGCTGCATTTCATACATCGGTAAAATCCCCTTCTGTTAAGAAGTTTTATGTGAGAAAAGGTAGGGAATGGACACTCTCCCCGGGGTCAAAGCGACTGGGGAAGACATCCAAGAGAATCGATGAAGCAATGTATGATGAGATACACAGATTGGACAGGACAGAGATACGCCTTTTGCGTGAGGAAGTTAAGCAAGAAATGCAGCAAGAAACACATGCTTGTTTGGCTGAAACGTATGTAGACATATATGCAAAGATGAAGGGCGAGATGCAAGCCCAAGTACGGGTGGAACTGCAGGTTGCACAAACTTTCATGCAGGCTGAAATCAGAAAAGAATTGCAAGAGGAAATTCATGCAATGATTGCAGAGAAAGACAATATGATCTTAGAATTAAGGGCAGAGCTGAATGCATGCAAGGAAAAGTTAGACCATCAAAATGAGGGACAAGGCATGGTTGCAGCACCTCAAATGCAGGAGGAAATAAAAGAACTAAAAATACAGGTGGAGAAGGAGATAAAAACCTTTGCTGAGGTTGCACAGTGCACCAAGGCGGAGGTGGAAGAAAATGCTTGATGTAATAAAAAAGCACAAGGGAATGCCTGACAATAAAGTGGAGGTGATGAACGCAACCCTTGAAGAAGTGGCTAAATAGCGAGCCAGAGTCCTATATGTACGGGTTACAGGGTGGGGGGAGAAAGGTACTCCTCAAGAAGATGCTAAGACACTGAGTACAAAGATAGGAGCCACAGAGATTCCTATAGTAGAGGCCTGGAGAGTGGGAAAGGATGCCACCAGGGCACGAGCATTGATATTGAAATTTACAGATATGGATAAGAAGAAGGCCTTTCTTGCTAAGAGGGCCGCGCTTAAGGGAGAGAGAATTTATCTAGATGAGGATCTTACGTCGGCCCAGGTAGCACACCGAAAGGAAAACATGCCTCGAGTGTTCGAAGCACGTAAGGAGGGGAAGTGGGCTGTATATAGAGATGGGCAAGTATTCATCCGGGAGCGTCAGTCATCCTGACGGGGCGCAGCTTGTGGGACCTTGAAGTTATCGGTGTGGAACTACAATGGAGCCCTACGGGTAGATACAGGGTACTTCGAGGACACTATCAAAGGCCGGGATATTGCCATGTATACAGAGACACACCAATGTGCAGGGAGTAAATTATCGGAGGTTCCTGGGTATACATGGGAATCCGTATGTCAACCCCAACCATGCATAGCACGGGGGACTAGAGGAAGTGGGGGGGTAGCAGTACTGTTAAGGGAGGACTTACGGGAGGCAGTACATGTGATGCATGTAGCGTGCGTTTGAGGACTTACGGGAGGCAGTACATGTGATGCATAGAGGTGCAAACGCACGCTACATGTGGATCAAAGCGAGCACAAATAGACCTCGGGACATTTACATTGCAGGATGCTACTTCCCACCGGCACATTCCAGATACGCTACGCCGGGAGAATCACCATATATGCTGCTGTACGAGGACATCATGAGATTTGCGAGCTTGGGAGATGTACTACTAACGGGGGACTTTAATGCACGTACAGGTCGGGAGCAATCAGCTCTCTATGCCATGGATGAGCCCATGTACCGCGAGCTAGCAACGGATGAGATAGGGATGCGGAGATCTGCCCTGGACACAGGAGAGGTGACAGAATATGGGAGACACTTCCTAGCTTTGGGGAGTGCACATGGGCTAGTTATCTATAATGGACTATCCTGTTGGCCAGGTTCAGATGCTCTCACACGTTGGAACAAAAAGGGAGGAGCTAGTACAGTGGATTACCTGATGGGCTCACCTACCTTGATACATGATATACAGGATCTCTCCATTTCGGATAGACCCATTGGGATAGCAGCAAACCATGCATATTTGACATTTTCTGTGACTTGTGGATATGTTAGAGACACACCACCCTCTAGTCATACCAGATACCCAAGATATCACTTTACTCGAGGGACCTCTAGGGTATATGGCAGTGCAATATATGATGGTCTGTTCGCTCTTGACCCGAACAGTCCACTTGATGAGCTTACGAAAGAGTTGGCAGATGTATTACATGGTTCAGCAGCATATGCTTTCCCGTATAGCCCCCCTCTTTCTACCCCCCCTCGCCATACGGCCCCAGAGAATGGTTGGTACGATGATGAACGTCGCGAGACTCGTGACTGCTTGCAGTGGGAGATCACCCTTGGCATCCACACACAGACAAGCTAGAACGCTCTTCAAACGCCTTGTGCGGAAGAAGAAGCGGGATTACCTGCCAAGCTTGAGATGGAGATATACCAACTATTTTTGGGGCAGGACAGCAAGAGGGCGTGGAAGATGTTCCATGAGCGACAGCCACCCACACCTATCACAACACCTGAGGCATGGCATGAATATGCAAGAACTTTATATGAAGTTCCAGGGCAGCCCCCCATTCCTCATCCGTTAGCAACTTGCCCGGATCATAGTACTTTTGTCACCATTCGGATGGTTTTGGATGCTCAATCATGTATATGGAACATGACTTAGTCTTTTAGAGATACAACCTATAGCAATCATGCTAAGTGGACCTCAGAGCTCTATAGAATAGAATTTAATTGAGATAAAGTGCCCACTGTAGAATAGAATTGAATTGAGGCAAAGCGCCCACCAGTTATGACACAAATACTTCTTATGACTTTGTGTAGAAAGCTAGATGCAATTCTCAACACAAGACTTAATACACCTTGATTTTATTTATTTTTAGCACTACTTTTATATGTCATGTCAAATTTCTTCTTTTTCAAGACGCTAGGTTCAAATAAATAGATATTCAATTGACTTCAAAGTTTGTAATTTTCAAATTTAACCTCCAAGAGAACACAAATGTATATGTGGCTACTAAGATGAAATGCTTTTAGACTACTAAACAACTAAGATATAGCTCATACTGTTCTCTTTTAGAAAAGTTCGAAATTCCATGTGGATCTCGAGTAGCTTTAGACCATTTTGTGTGGTGTGTACATGCATGTGCATGTTCAAAGCACATAATTATATAATTGCCAACTTGTTATGCTCAAGGTGTTTTCCACCAAAAAAAAAAGGATTGCTTGGCCAAGATATTCGGATCTATTTTGGATCGAGAGCTGAGTAGATGGGCTTAGACACATGGACTCAAAGCACCTGGGCAGGCAGGTTTCAGACGAGGTTTCGCTTGGATCACATACTTACCCTCAGGGCTCTCATTGAGGAGGGACGAGCATGGGGGAAGAGGATATATTGTTGCTTTGTGTACTTCCGCAAAGCCTTTGACACGGTGCCATGTGCCAGACTCATGAGGAGATTGCATGACATTGGTGTTCCCGAGGAGATGCAGTGGGGCATTTATGCATTATATGAGGCGGTGATAGGTAGAGTACGGATTCCGGAGGCATGTCGGACACAGTGACTAGATAGGGACCTCACAGTGAACCTTGGGAAGACTAAGATTATGGTCTTCAATACCGCACAGGCCTGGGTGACTAGATTCGCTCATCAGTTCACTTTTAGAGGCGAATCAGTGGAGTACACCAGATCATATGTGTACCTAGGAGTCACATTCAGCGGAACACAATTCTCTATGAGGTAGGTAGCAGAGGCTAGATTGGCACGTGGATATGCAGCCCTAGGGGCACTAGAGAGACAATGTGCCTACATTCAGTTTCAAGAGCCGCACACCAAACTCTGGTTGTTTGACACATTGGTTGCACCTACACTCTTATATGGCTCACCCATAGGGGGACCCAGCCTCTACCACACGAGGAAGGAGCCGCTTGTTGACCAGGTCGGACCTGAGAGAGATTTCTATGATGGATGGCAGGTACTAGAGAAACCACTAGTGACTATGATCGCACGCATGATTCGGAGCAAACCATCGGTACCTCATGAGATTGTCAGAGCAGAGATAGGAGCCGCACAAGTGGCTACCGAAGCCCTTTTCCAGTCAGTGACATTTTTGCAGAGGATATGGGAGCTCCCCAAACAGAGATACCCACACCTAGCACTTATCTCTTCTAGGCAGTTAGCAGCAGACGGCGATACACGATGTTGGTACACCCAGATGTGTACCTGGCTGAGATTACATGGCATGACGATTGGTGCACTCCCTCCATTTGATTACAGCCTGGACTGCCCCTTCTTGGACCTCAGTCGCTCTGAGCAGAATAGGGTGATCAGAATGGCCATCGTGAGGCTAGATGCAGAAAGGACATGGTCCAGTCCCCCCTACCACTAGGCACGAAGATGGCCCACTATCGGGACCATTTTCTACATCTCTCCCCAGATGGCTTTGTGACACGGTCTACATACATGGACACCCATCTCTCACATGGCATTCGCAGTGCCATTGGATAGATCCGCACTTCATCACATCAGCTGAGAGTAGAGACTGGCAGATACGAGGAGATGAAGCCAGAAGACGGCATTTGTCAGCTATGTCACCAAGAAGTGGAGTCAGAGGAGCACTACATATGCCGATGTACTGTGTACTATGAGATACGAGGGAGATATTGGTGTCTCTTCCAAGAGGGTTTTGGACCATTACGACATGTGATGGAGTTTGAGGATCAGAGGTGTTTGGGGCTTTTCTTATTGGAGCTCAGACGCCATCGAGAGGCTCACCTACGAGCCAGGACAACACACCAGGATCCACCCCGCTAGCGAGCCATGACAGATTTTTTCAGGGCCAAGACCACCCCGGTAGATACGACTAGGACTTCCACTACCCCCTCTACGAGCCAGATGTCCCATAGACGTCCTTAAGGAGGAGTCACCCTTGATAGAGCCATAGCACTTTGTCGAGCGAGACGCCCACGCTTACGAGGACCTCGTCCACAGCCACTTCATCACTGGTGGATTAGAGCCATCATCACCCGCCACCAGAGACGACTGCCCCGCCACTTACTTTAGTTTCTCCAGCTTACAGCACCCCATGAGAGAGAGATTGAGATGAGCAGATTACACTAGTCTTATGCTAGTTGTAGATATTATACACTTTTGTTGTACCTTAGTAGGAGTATTTTCCTTTCATAGTTGTTTAGGATTGTTTTAGGACTTTTTTAGTCCTTTTTGTCTTCCTTTTGATGAGACACCATCAGCTGTGTACTATTTTCGGTCTCATAGGCCATTGTGGCCTTTCGTAGACGTTAATATATCTTTCTTTCTTCTCTCTCTCTCTCTCTCTCTCTCTCTCTCTCTCTCTCTCTTTTGTGTACATCTACTTTAGTATTGTGCGTTATAATTGTCGTGAAAGATTGTTGAATTCTGTGAGCATTGAAGTTACCGATTCGATCGACCCCACGAAGTTTCCGCATGTTACATTGGTATCAGAGCCTTCTTCAAGTGTGAAGATTCAGCCAAAAAAATGAGAAAAAAAGAAAATTTTTTTCCCCCCCTTGCTTGTGTGGTTGGTTTCTAGACTCTGGTGGACCATCCCTTTTGGTGTGACTCCTGTCACTCGAAGGACAGTTGGTTTTTAGGTGTTTCTTGCTGTTTTCCCTAACAACGGAATGGCAAGACAACAGTCTGGTGTATCAGACTAGTCAGGCAATGCTGTGGGAGACTTGTAGACTCCTGTCAAAAATCATGGATTCAAAACACTAACCCGTACATGGTCATGGGGAACATTCTGGACCCTGCTCAGCTGGACATATGCTCATGCACAGTGTTTCCCAGCTCTTCTTTGCCTCCGCGTAGAAATGTGGAGCATCGAATAGAGCTTGTGCTCAGTGCAACTGCGGTCAATAGACCTACATACTGGATGAGTTTGGTTGAGGAAAACGAGGTGTCGAAGGTGATTGAAGAGTACCTAGCGAAGGGACTGATTCGCCCCAGTTTCTCACCATTTACTTCTGTGGTTTTGCTAGTTAAGAAGAAAGATGGCTCTTATCAAAAGTGTATTGATTATAGAGCCTTAAATAAACTTACTGTAAAACATTGATATCCAATGCCAAGGATCAATGATTTGATAGACGCTCTAAATGGAGCTAAAGTCTTGAGTAAGAAAGATTTAAAAAGTGGATATCATTAGATTCGTATTAAAGGTGAAGATGTATCTAAGATTGCTTTTTGTACTTGTTTTGGTCATTATGAGTATCTTGTAATGCCATTTGGGCTTACTAATGCACCCACCACATTTATGATGTTAATGAATGATGTCTTTAGGTCATTCATGGGTAAATTTGTGGTGGATTTTGTTGATGATATTTTGGTTTACAGTGAATCTTTACTGGAGCATGAACTACACTTGTTTACTGTATTTGGTGTGCTGAGGGAAAATGTGTTGTATGCCAATAAACAAAAGACTTTCCTATGTCAAGAGGAAGTTGAATATTTGGGACACATTATATGGGCACTAGGTGTCAAGATGGATCCGAAGAAAGTAGCAATAATCTTGGCTTGTCCTATTCCACAGGACATTACTGCGCTCATATCTTTCTTCGGACTTTTTAGTTTTTATAGAAAAATTATTATTATTTATTAAATAGCAGCGCCATTGATTGACTTGTTGCAAGTTACTGTTGTTTATGTTTGGACTGACATTCAACAACAAAGTTTTGTGATAAATTAAAGCAAGCGGTTGCAACTGCACCTATGTTGAAGATCATGGATCCATCATTACCTTTTGTCGTCGAGACAGATGCTAGTAGCATTGCCATGGGAGTTGTGTTGAGCCAAGAAGGCCAACTAGTGGCTTTTGAGAGTAAGAAACTCAGTAGCTCGCAATGTAAGTGGCCCACACATGAGCTTGAATTGTATGCAGTTATACATGCACTCAAGGTGTGGAGACATTACTTGTACGGAGCTGAGTTTAAGGTATACACGGGTCATGATACACTGAAGTATTTTTGTAACGAGCTGGATTTAAGAGGCCGTCAATTAAGATAGGCTGAATTGATGTAAGTGTTTCACATGGAAATCTTGTATCGACGAGGAAAAGAGAATGTTGTTGCTGATCCATGTCTCGTATAATGTATTAGATGGGCTTCCGTATAGTTGAGAATGAGAGTATTCATAGAATACGTGAAGCTCAAAAGACAGATCCGTATGTTCAATCGTTATGGAATAAGGCTAGCCAAGTAGATGAGGATCAACCCCGTCTGATTTATTGTCTAGTAAACATAAATTTACCATTGAGAATGGAATTCTCAAGAGGAATGGCAAGATATGCGTTCCGGAATCAGATAATTTGAGGATATCAGTGACATGAGAATGTCACGATAGTCCATGTGTTGGACACCCAGGAATTAAGAAAACCATTGAGCTCATTAAACGTTTCTACTGGTGGCCATAGTTAAAGAAACATATTAATCATTATGTGACACATTGTTTCTTTGACATAATGCTGGTCTGCCTCCAATGGCCGACCAAGTGTCAATTGTTAAGCTCCTATGTGCTAGTTGCCAAAGGAAAAGAGTGATCTTGTGTAGTCGAAAGCTGTTCCACGGCCGCTTTTAGAAATCTGTGAGAAAATGCGGCGAGAGGCTTTGGGACTACCAATGTGCTGCTACTGTTGGTGGAGTGTCCTCCACCTCTGACATCTGAATCCTGCGGCCTAGCTGTACCCTGTAAGGTCCACTCTCCTGTATAGTTGCCATAGTCTCTCTCTAGCCACCTTGGCCGATGTGCCACTCATGTGTATGAAAACCAATCACCCTCACCCTCACCCTCATCCTCACCCTCTGCAAGGTGCATCCCTTGAAGTCCTCTGATCTCTCCGGTCAGCCATGAAGCCCAATCGAGAAGGTGAGTAAAGCGGAATACTCATCCGCGTCGTGAATTGGTAGGGGTATACCGTGCTTGGTGAACACTCTCAGAAGGATCCAGTATCAGGGCTAGCCACTTGGGGGGATGGAAGAATCGATGTCATGTAGAAATATGGAAGCAAGAGCTAGAAACTAGGAGACTAGAAATGAAATAAGAACAAGATTGAAGGACAAAGAGTTACCTTGAGATGAGTGTAGACAAGACACAAGCTGGATACTTCTTATGATGTGACACCCACAATATATAGGTGTGTAGTACAAGAGATAGTAGCCATGCTGATATGTGGGACAAATAAGATGCCACATGGCAGACACACAAGACTCAAGACAAAAGTTTATACTAGACTAGGAAAAGAGTACACTTAGTGTGCACTTATTTCCAACACCCTCCTTAAGTGGACACTAGGAGGAAGACAAAAGACAAGACTGAAAGACAGACAAGACAAGACCAAGACTGAAAGACAAGATAGAAGACAAGATAGAAAAGATCCTGAGACACCCCTCCTCAAGTGATATCCTCATATGGGTCCACAAGGGTAGGGACAAGATGGATCTAAAACAAGACATAGTCAGATTGATAGACAAATAGACAGACAGACAGGACGATAGACAGAAGACTGACTGTAGACAAATAGATGGACCTTGAAGACATCCCCTCCTCAAGGGCAATCTCTGCTCTTGGGTAGGGACAAGAGAGAGGTCCAAAAGCAGAATGAGTAAGACACTAGAACCCCTTGACCTACATCATCGGTGGTCAAAGTGGTAGACAAGAAAGATGAAGTAATCAGAAAGCCCACGTTTCATCATATGAGGAATGAACAGCAAGATCTGCTGATGGAGATGCTGCAGCAACATGGGCTGAGGTAGATGTAGGGGCTGATGTAGAGGGTTTAGAGTAGCAGTCCTTCTCCCGGTGATTATCACGGCCACAAATGGTGCATGGATGAGCCTTGAAGCAGTCCTTCTCCATATGATTAGTTTTGCCACAATGGGTGCAAGGCTTTCTTACCTTAGAACTTCCTTTCTTTGCTAAAAATGCAGTGTCAGTTATCTTTTGTTGTCGAGTTCTTTCCTCTTCTTGGAGAGCATTGATGATACCTTCAAGAGTAGGATTATTGTGATACTTGAAGGTAGTGACAAGAGTAGCATAGGTGTCAGGTAAGCTTTTGAGAAGCACAGCAATAGCAATATCTTCGGAGATGGGGGACTTCACTGATGCAAGCTGAACCATAAGACTGCGAAGATAATTGACATGAGAGGCTATAGTAGCGAGTCCAACACCCAACATTTGGTATCAGAGCTGGGAGCTGGAGTAGTGCCTCTGCAGAATCTGCAGAAAAAAACTGCGAAATTCCGTCGACGTTGTGTTTTTCCGTCGCCTGCGAATTTTTGTCGACGCTGTGTTTTTCCGTCGACATCCGTCCGTCCATTCCGTCGTTGCTCCGCCGTCCGGGCGCCAGAAGCGGGCGGCACTAGTGGGGAGCCCACCACCACCGCCCAGCTCGCGGGCGGCTCTTCCACCTTCGACCGGCGCCCAGTTCCGTCAAAGCCCAGGTGTGCCGGCCCACCGTTCCGTCCAGGCCCTCTGTGCTACGTCGACGGTCCATAACTCCCGCCGTTCTGCTGTTCCGTCTCGACCGGCACCCGTTGCCGTTCCTGCTCCGGCCGTCCTACGCCGGCGACTCCAGTCGCCCTCTGTTCGTGCCCAGTGCTCCCCGCGCTAGCCCACGACTGCCTCGTGGCCTTTGTTCGCCGCCAGCGATCTCAACGCCTGTCGTTACCGGCTTCGCCTGCTGCTCGCCCGACACCTGCAGCAGCTGGGCCCGACACCTTCAGCGCCGTGCTGTCGCCCGACACCTGCACGCCTAGACGACTTCAGCACGCCTGCTCGCCCAGCCGACTCCAGCGCCCGTCTGCTGTTCTCCCGCCTATGACTGGCCTCTCGGCTGCCCACAGCCATCCGCTCGCCCTGCTCATGCCTTCTCTGCAACAGCCACTCAACTGTGTGCTCCCTGCCTACACTCTGCAAGTATGAGGTATTTCTAGTACACATTCTTTATCAAACCCAAATACAAAATCTGCAGCCATTGCAGTGCAGGTCATACGTCGATTTTGCAGACAATGCTGTGCAAGTCAGATTGAAAAGAAAATTGCAGGTGCAATTTGGGGGATTTCTCCATTTCTGGAAAAATTGAAAAAATTGGGCATTTTGCTTTGCTTGCAATTTGGGGGTTTTTGAAATTGAGGTCAAAATCAGCAAATTGAACCTCTCTCATTTGCAGAAATTTGGGGGTTTTCAAAATTGAGGTCAAAATTGGCAAATTGAACCTCTTACATTTGCAGAAATTTGGGGCTTTTGTGAAAATTGGCCAATTAGATGCACATTGAAGCGATTGGAGTGCATAAAAATTTAGGATTTTCTGATTGGAGCATGTAATTGGGCATTACAGCTGCGATTTGTCGCGTATGTATACACATTGTGTGTAATTGGACAATTTGGTGCAAGTTTACACTTGCTTTGGTTTGCAGGCATACATTTGCACAGGACATTTGGTTGCCTCGCAGTGCACATTGGTGCTTGGTTTGCTTGCAGATATATTTTGTTGACATGGCACAGAATGCTACAGATGTATTTGGTGTGCTCACCCAGGAGGACAAGCTGGATGGATCTAACTACTCCCTCTGGAGTTTCATGATCCGTAATTTGCTGGTAGCCAAAGGGCTTTGGGGCATCGTGTGTGGTGATGACACACGCCCACTTACCATACAGCCAGCCACGCCTCAAAGGGGAGGTGTACAAAGAGCTCCTGATGTAGATCCTGCTCCCACACAAGAGCAGAAGAGATGGGACTCTAGAGATGCACAGGCCATGTCATTGATAGCCCTTTTAGTGAAAAGGACTATTATTCTGCACATTCGTTCATGCAAGACATCGAAGCTTGCATGGGACACATCGGAAGCAATGTATCGGGTACGCAACGAGGCAAGAGTTGCCTACTTGAAGAGGCAATTGGATCTTCTTTCTATGGATGAGGGTGACTCCATGGCAGATCATCTCACCAAAGTGAAAGATTTGCAGGAACAATTGCTCAACATTGATGAGGTTATCCCAGACAGACAGATGGTCACCAACACTCTTCATTCTTTACCGCCTTCCTACTTGGGCTTTCACACCTCTCTCAACCTCTCGATGAGAGGAGGTGGTGATCCCGTCACTTTTGAAGAGCTCGTGGGTTTACTCTTGCAGGAAGAGCAAACAAGAGCAAACTTATCGAGCAACCGTGGTGGAGAAAAGGCATTTACAGCCAAGGATAATGGGGATTCAAACAAGCCCAAAAAGAAGGGCAAATGTCACTACTGCTATAAGCTTGGACACTACATCAGTGAATGTAGGAAGCGGATTGCAAAAGAGAAAAGGAAAGAAGCAGGCAATGCAGTAGCAGACTCTTCTGATGACAAAGCACAGCAATCAGCTAATGTAATCCAGGAAGAGTACACTTTTTTGGTCACATGCACTAGTGACACACCAAGTGCTTCAGACACTGATATGTCTTGCATTGCATCTGACAGACAAAATGCATCATGGTATTTTGATAGTGGTGCTTCGAGCCACATCACTTCATGCAAAGATGTATTTCAGCACTTGGTTTATGCTTCAAATGGCCGCACTGTATCATGTGCAGATCATACCACATATCCAGTAAAGGGAATTGGTAATGTCATACTTATTGCAGCCAATGGTGCCAATATATGTATGAAAAATGTATTGTACGTCCCAGGGATAAAGAAAAATCTGCTCTCCGTCTCAGCCATAAACGACCAAGGTTTAAAGGTTGAATTTGAAGACGGAAAGTGTTTGGTAAAAGACCCATCAAAGGGTTATGAAATAATCACTTCTGGAACACGATACAAAGGCTTGTATAAGCTGGACAGCTATGACAAGCGCACTTATGATGCAAATACAGTGGCTGCCCACACTCCTGCTATGCATGATGCAGAGCTATGGCATGCTCGTTTTGGGCATGTAAATTTTCAGAGTTTGATGCTTTTGTAGAAGCATCATATGGTTGTTAATATGCCGCATCTTGAGTCTCCACCAAGACATGTATGTGAGGGGTGTATTTTGGGAAAGATGCAACGGAAACCATTCCCCAAAGATGGACCTGTTAGAGCTGAAAGTAAATTACAGCTCATACATAGTGATGTATGTGGTCCAATGCGGACACCATCCGTCTTTATAATCCAACTACACGAAGGATTTTTGTCAGTAGAGATGTGGTATTTGCTGAAAATTCAGAACAGCCCATGTTCAGCTTGTATAAAGGCAATGATACAGGCTTACAGGACATGTTTGATGGACTTTTACCCATTGCAATTAGGGGGGATTCAGATCAGCCAACCCCTACACAAGAAAATCCACATGTAGAACATGTGGAACAGCCAGCCATTCAGCCCCCTTCTATGGAAGAAGTGGAAGATCTTGTCAGGGAAGAGCAAACAGCCATAGACACAGCCAAGTCAGTGCCAAGATGGTTGCTGAAAACTTTGCAAGAAAGCAAACTTGCAGCTCCACTCACAGGTAGAACAAGGGCTAGTTCCAGCCATGCTTTGAGTGTACATCGTGGGGAGTCTGCATTCGCAATGGGTTGTCTCTTTGATTCAGAAGAGCCTTCTTCTTATGAAGAAGCACATGAGAATGAGCATTGGTTGCAAGCTATGCAAGCTGAAATTTCTTCTATCATGAAGAATAATACATGGGATCTTGTGGAACTGCCTAAAGGCAAGCATGTAATTGGAACAAAGTGGGTGTACAAAGTCAAAAGAAAGTCTGATGGTACTATTGACAGGTACAAAGCAAGACTTGTGGCTAAAGGCTACTCCCAGAAAAAGGGAATAGATTATGAAGAGACTTTTGCTCCTACTTCGAGAATGACCACAATAAGATCAGTGATTGCATTGGCTGCCCACAAAGGATGGAAAGTGCATCAATTGGATATCAAAACTGCATTCTTAAATGGGGATTTAGAGGAGGAAGTATATGTAAATCAGCCCATTGGTTTTGTAGTTCCTGGTGAGGAACATAAAGTATGCAGGTTGCACAAAGCATTGTATGGGTTAAAGCAAGCTCCAAGAGCTTGGTATGATAAGATACATGCTCATCTAACCAGCCAAGGTTATGAGAATAGTCCAGCTGAAAGCACATTGTATGTGAAGAAAACCAATGCCGATATTCTCATAGTCATCTTGTATGTAGATGACATGCTCATTACAGGTACAAGCAAAGCACAAATTTCAGATTTCAAAGCTGATTTGAAAGTTGAATTTGATATGTCAGATTTGGGGCCTTTACACTACTATCTCGGCATACAGTTTATGCATACAGATGATGGCATTGTTATGCAACAAACTAAGTACATAAAAAGTTTGCTAAAAAGGTTTCACATGGATGAATGTAAGCCCATTTCTACTCTGGTAGAACCAGGTGTACGGCTGACTATGCATGATATTGGAGAGCCTTTTGAGGCCGGCATTTACAGCCAGGCAGTGGGATGCCTCATTTACTTGTGTAACACGAGGCCAGACATATCTTTTGGAGTGTCTTTGTTGAGCAAATTCATGCACAGCCCAGGCACAAAGTGGCAAGTAGTCAAACGCATTTTTCGCTGTCTCAAGGGTACCCTGGATCTTGGTTTGTTCTATCCCAGGGGGGGCAGCTTGCAGTTTTATGCATACAGTGATTCAGATTGGGCTGGTGATTATGATACCCGGCAATCCACCAGTGGGAATTGTTTTTTTCTTGGCAGTTCATGCATATCTTGGTTGAGTAAAAAGCAACCCAATGTTGCTACATCTACTTGTGAGGCTGAGTACAGGGCAGTCTTTACAGCTACAGTAGATTGTGTATGGTTGAGGAGACTATTGGCTGATCTTCGTGAGTGTCAGCAGACACCCACCACCATTCTCACTGATAGCCAGAGTGCTATGGCCGTGGCACGAAATCCAGTATTTCATGCACGTACCAAGCACATAGAGATTCATTATCACTATGTCAGAGAAAGGCTACATGCAGGGGAGATCAGTTTATCTTATTGCCCTACACAGGATAATGTTGCAGATCTATTCACAAAGGCTTTACCTCGAGAAAAGTTTGAAGCTTTCCGCAAAGCTTTGGGCTTACTCTCATACAGAGAGTGATCTGCTACCTTGTACAGGTTCACACTTCCACTACAGGGTGGATTTGTAGGCATATGCTCACTTATGGTAGTGCTATGTGTGAACAGGGCTTAACCAAGGGCACTTTTTTCCATGTGGTTTTTCCCCTTGGACATCAAGTGTGAAAGGACACATAATATATTTTGTACTTCTATATTATATGGATGTGGCACACATGCAAGGGTTGACTTGCATTTTTGGATACCACACTTTTGAGGAAGAGAAAGCTCTATTGCTGGTTTGTGGATTTCCGCAAGGCATTTGACACAGTACCACGAGAGAGGCTCTTTCAGCGCTTGTAGTCTCTTGGCATACCGGCAGATATGACATGGGGCATCTATGCATTATATGAGCAGGTTTTTGGGCGAGTCAGATGTCCAGGAGGTATGTCCGAGACTATTGCTTGCACCATTGGTGTGAAGCAAGGATGCCCACTTTCCCCCACGCTATTTGGGTTATACATTGATGAGGTGGTTGACTTCATTACACGGGGAGGCGGAGATGGAGTTGATTTAGCAAGTACCTCAGTACATATTATGCTCTATGCTGATGATATTGTATTAGTGTCTGAGTCTCCAGGTGGTCTACAGCAGCATCTACATGCACTCGATGATTTCTGCACACAGAGGGGTCTTACTGTGAACCTTGGGAAAACCAAGGTTATGGTCTTTCATACATCGAGAGAGGGCAGGAGTCAGCTGACATTCACTCTCGCAGGATGCCAGGTGGAGGTGGTGACATCATACGTGTACCTAGGGGTTACTCTCTCTGCAGCAGCCACACGCTTCACCATGGGTTCAGCAGCCAGAGCTAGATTGACACGGGGATATGCAGCATTGGCTATGCTAGAGAGACAGTGCCACCAGGCGCATTTTTAGGAGCCCCGGACGAAGGGGTGGCTATTTGACACATTAGTCACGCGGGCATTGACGTATGGAGCAGTGGTATGGGTGCCAGGCCTTGCTACCCATTGGTGGACACAGATAGAGAGACCACAGGCCCTCATGATGGCACGGATGATACGCAGCAAACCGTCAGTACCTCATGACATTATCCGAGCAGAGTTTGCTGCGCCTCCTATGATGGTAGAGGCCATATTTCATACTATATGCCTGCTAGACAGATTCAGAGAGATGCCACAGGACAGATTGTCATACAGAGCTTTTGAGGCATCTAGACAGCTGGCTGAGGCAGGAGACAGAGGATCATGGTATGCACAGGTCACACATTGGTTCTCACAGCATGGCCTAGACATGGATCATCTACTACCATTCCAGTATGACAGGGATGCACCACATATCCGTCTCTCTCATAGTGAGAGGAACAGAGTATCGAGACAGGATCTATGGCAGCTCTATACACGAGAGACATGGATATCGCCTACACAGCCTCTTCCACCGAAGATGCTATACTACAGAGATCACTTCATGAGTATCACTGATGATGGATTTATAGAGAGGCCTAGATACATGGAGGGCTTTTTACCACACGGCTCCCGAGTGGCTATTGGTCAGCTCAGAGTTTCATCACACCGATTGGAGATTGAGACTGGCAGAGCAGCATGGATCCCCCGAGAGGAGAGGGTATGCAGATTGTGCACAGAGGAGGTGGAGAGTGAGGAGCATTATGTATGCAGATGTAGAGCATATACAGCCATCAGAGAGAGATATCCCATTTTATTCAGAGAGCCACATTCCCTACGCCAGATCTTTGAGGCAGCAGACCAGCGCATACTGGGGAGATACATTCTAGACATACAGCGCCACAGAGAGACATTATTACAGGCTCAGACAGCTCCAGAGGGGGGGTGACAGACACAGATTACTACATTTTTTCAGAGATCCATCCCCCTCCCAGCCCCTACACGGCAAGGAATTACTCTCCAGAGAGCAGACACACTTAGAGTCGGCAGGAGACAGAGGACACCTGGCTTTCGGACACCACGCCTATACCAGAGAGAGATGACAGAGATCAGAGCTCAGTTTCACAGAGAGGGTGTGGAGCGACTGGCTCGCTTCAGAGCACACCCAAGCATGTTCTTCAGGGAGCTGTGGACACCCCCTTCACTGATGTATACCATTTTATACCCCCAGTATGGTACAGGATGGAGCTAGCTAGGTTGCATATCATGATTGTATACTCCATGCATATAGCTTTGCATTCTCCTAGTAGTAGAGCTCCATCCCCTGCACACCCAGATTCAGCTTTTTTTGTTCAGTACTTTTTTATTTTGTTGGGATGACAGAGGATACCCCATACAGGTACTCCGATTTGTCTCATAGGCCGAGTTCGGTCTTTTGGAAGACGTTAATAAAATCTTTCTTTCTTTCTTTCTTTCTCTCTCTCTCTCATTTCTGTGTGTGAGCTTCTCTACCCTGCACCTAACCCTAATGTGCAGGTTTGTGTGTGTGAGTATGTGAGTCCAACACCCAACAGTCATCAATGAATGTGACAAAGTAAAGATGCCCCCCTATGGATGGTGTCCGCATTGGACCACATACATCACTATGTATGAGCTGTAATTTACTTTCAGCTCTAACAGCTCCATCTTTGGGGAATGGTTTTCGTTGCATCTTTCCCAAAATACACCCCTCACATACATGTCTTGGTGGAGACTCAAGAGGCGGCATATTATCAACCATATGATGCTTTTGCAAAAGCATCAAACTCTGAAAATTTACATGCCCAAAACGAGCATGCCATAGCTCTGCATCATGCATAGCAAGAGTGTGGGCAGCCACTGTATTTGCATCATAAGTGCGCTTGTCATAGCTGTCCAGCTTATACAAGCCTTTGTATCGTGTTTCAGAAGTGACTATTTCATAACCCTTTGATGGGTCTTTTACCGAACACTTCCCATCTTCAAATTCAACCTTTAAACCTTGGTCGTTTATGGCTGAGACGGAGAGCAGATTTTTCTTTATTCCTGAAACATACAATACATTTTTCATACATATATTGGCACCATTGGCTGCAATAAGTATGACTTACCAATTCCCTTTACTGGATATGTGGTATGATCTGCACATGATACAGTGCGGCCATTTGAAGCATAAACCAAGTGCTGAAATACATCTTTGCATGAAGTGATGTGGCTCGAAGCACCACTATCAAAATACCATGATGCATTTTGTCTGTCAGATGCAATGCAAGACATATCAGTGTCTGAAGCACTTGGTGTGTCACTAGTGCATGTGACCAAAAAAGTGTACTCTTCCTGGATTACATTAGCTGATTGCTGTGCTTTGTCATCAGAAGAGTCTGCTACTGCATTGCCTGCTTCTTTCCTTTTCTCTTTTGCAATCCGCTTCCTACATTCACTGATGTAGTGTCCAGGCTTATGGCAGTAGTGACATTTGCCCTTCTTTTTGGGCTTGTTTGCATCCCCTTTGTCAGACTTTTCACCACTAGAAGAGGGCTGTCCATGACCAGCCTTGCTAGACTGTTGTCCCCCATGCCTAAAGCTCTTTGCTTTACCCTTATCCTTGGCTGTAAATGCCTTTTCTCCACCACGGTTGCTCGATAAGTTTGCTCTTGTTTGCACTTCCTGCAAGAGTAAACCCACGAGCTCTTCAAAAGTGACGGGATCACCACCTCCTCTCATCGAGAGGTTGAGAGAGGTGTGAAAGCCCAAGTAGGAAGGCGGTAAAGAATGAAGAGTGTTGGTGACCATCTGTCTGTCTGGGATAACCTCATCAATGTTGAGCAATTGTTCCTGTAAATCTTTCACTTTGGTGAGATGATCTGCCATGGAGTCACCCTCATCCATAGAAAGAAGATCCAATTGCCTCTTCAAGTAGGCAACTCTTGCCTCGTTGCGTACCTGATACATTGCTTCCGATGTGTCCCATGCAAGCTTCGATGTCTTGCACGAACGAATGTGCAGAATAATAGTCCTTTTCACTGAAAGGGCTATCAATGACATGGCCTCTGCATCTCTAGAGTCCCATCTCTTGTGTGGGAGCAAGATCTACATCAGGAGCTCTTTGAGCACCTCCCCTTTGAGGCGTGGCTGGCTGTATGGTAAGTGGGCGTGTGTCATCACCACACACGATGCCCCAAAGCCCTTTGGCTACCAGTAAATTACAGATCATGAAACTCCAGAGGGAGTAGTTAGATCCATCCTCCTGGGTGAGCACACCAAATACATCTGTAGCATTCTGTGCCATGTCAACAAAATATATCTGCAAGCAAACCAAGCACCAATGTGCACTGCGAGGCAACCAAATGTCCTGTGCAAATGTATGCCTGCAAACCAAAGCAAGTGTAAACCTGCACCAAATTGCCAATTACACACAATGTGTATACATACGCGACAAATCGCAGCTGTAATGCCCAATTACATGCTCCAATCAGAAAATCCCCAATTTTTATGCACTCCAATCGCTTCAATGTGCATCTAATTGGCCAATTTTCACAAAAGCCCCAAATTTCTGCAAATGAAAGAGGCTCAATTTGTTGATTTTGACCTCAATTTTGAAAACCCCCAAATTTTTGCAAATAATAGAGGTTGAATTTGCTGATTTTGACCTCAATTTCAAAAACCCCCAAATTGCAGGCAAAGCAAAATGCCCAATTTTTTCAATTTGTCCTGAAATTGGTAAATTCCCCAAATTGGACCTGCAATTTTCTTGTGAATTTAATTTGCACAGAAGTGTCTGCTAAATCTGCATATGACCTGCACTGGAATGGCTGCAAAATATTGTATTTGTATTTGACCCAAAATGTGCACAGAGAAATACCTTCCTGCAAGGGCAGCAGGCTTGGAGCAGACAATCTAATAGAGTTGACGGTGGGAGTCGGTGGAGCTGTGCAGAGCTGCAGGTGTCGAGGAGGGCAGAGCTGCAGACGGTTGCAGTCGTTGCAGGTGGAGGCGTTGGAGGGAGTGTTGCAGGGCGGCGGTCGGCTGTGGGCAGCTGATGGGGAGCTGGGGCTGAAGCTTACGGAGCTGATGGCACAGGCGTAGGCGGCAGCCGTAGGCTAGCTGCACCAGGGCTAGGCGACAGTGAAAAACAGAAAAGGCGGCAGCCGGCGAGTAGGTGTCGGGCGAGTCGTCAGTCGGGCAGGCGTGAGCCGGTAGGCGCTTCAGATGCAGGCTCCCGGCGCTGGAGTCGGACAGGGTGCGCCGGCGGCCTTGGACCAGCGCAGGTGCTTGGAGTCGACGGGTGCCGGTCGAGACGGAGCATAGACGGCCGGCGGAGACGCCGGACGGCAGGAGCGACGGGAGTCGTCGGCCGGAACGGAACATCGTGGTGGTGGAGCCGGAGCAGACGGATGCCGTGTGGACGGGACACAACGGCCGACGGAAGCAGGACGGACGGTAGTTGCAGGCCGGAAAGGACCACGTCGACGGCGAGAGGCCAACCTGGCCGGAGGCGTTGCTGGGACGCCGGCTGCAGAGGAGGTGCCGCCCGGGAGGCTGGGCGGAGGTGGTGGGCTCCCCACTAGTGCCGCCCGTTTCTGGCGGCCGGACGATGGAGCAACGACGGAATGGACGGACGGACGTCGACGGAAAAACACAGCATCGACGGAAATTCGTAGGCGACGGAAAAACACAGCGTCGACGGAATTTCGCAGTTTTTTTTTTTTTGCAGATTCTGCACAGGCACTACTCCAGGGCCAGCTCCCAACTCTCATACCAAATGTTGGGTGTTGGACTCACATACTCACACACACAAACCTGCACATTAGGGTTAGGTGCAGGGTAGAGAAGCTCACACAGAGAAATGAGAGAGAGAGAGAGAGAGAGAGAGAGAGAGAGAGAGAGAGAGAGAGAGAGAGCCAAAAGTGTGGTATCCACAAAATGCAAGTCAACCCTTGCATGTGTGCCACATCCATATAATATAGAAGTACAAAATATTATGTGTGTCCTTTCACACTTGATGTCCAAGGGGAAAAACCACATGGAAAAAAGTGCCCTTGGTTAAGCCCTTACACACATAGCACTACCATAAGTGAGCATATGCCTACAATGACTACTCCAGGTTTGCTTGGGCTTACCCTTTGAAAGCGAAAGCAGATGTGTTTACATGCTTTCGACACTTTGTAGCAATGGCTGAAAATATGTGTGGATGTAAAGTCCAAACACTCCGCTCAGATAGAGGTGGAGAATACATGTCAAATGCATTCAAGGATTATATGCTTCAAAAGGGCATCAAACACCAATGTACTGTGCCTTAGACACCGCAGCAGAATGGTGTAGCTGAAAGGAAAAATAGATCTCTCATGGAGATGGCAAGATGCATGGTGAAAGCACAAAAGTTGCCTCACAAATTTTGGATGGAAGCTATAATGTGTGCAGCTCATGTGTTGAACAGGTGTCCAACAAAGGCTTTGAAAACCATAACACCATTGCGGAACTGCCTAAAGGCAAGCATGTAATTGGAACAAAGTGGGTGTACAAAGTCAAAAGAAAGTCTGATGGTACTATTGACAGGTACAAAGCAAGACTTGTGGCTAAAGGCTACTCCCAGAAAAAGGGAATAGATTATGAAGAGACTTTTGCTCCTACTTCGAGAATGACCACAATAAGATCAGTGATTGCATTGGCTGCCCATAAAGGATGGAAAGTGCATCAATTGGATATCAAAACTGCATTCTTAAATGGGGATTTAGAGGAGGAAGTATATGTAAATCAGCCCATTGGTTTTGTAGTTCTTGGTGAGGAACATAAAGTATGCAGGTTGCACAAAGCATTGTATGGGTTAAAGCAAGCTCCAAGAGCTTGGTATGATAAGATACATGCTCATCTAACCAGCCAAGGTTATGAGAATAGTCCAGCTGAAAGCACATTGTATGTGAAGAAAACCAATGCCGATATTCTCATAGTCATCTTGTATGTAGATGACATGCTCATTACAGGTACAAGCAAAGCACAAATTTCAGATTTCAAAGCTGATTTGAAAGTTGAATTTGATATGTCAGATTTGGGGCCTTTACACTACTATCTCGGCATACAGTTTATGCATACAGATGATGGCATTGTTATGCAACAAACTAAGTACATAAAAAGTTTGCTAAAAAGGTTTCACATGGATGAATGTAAGCCCATTTCTACTCCGGTAGAACCAGGTGTACGGCTGACTATGCATGATATTGGAGAGCCTTTTGAGGCCGGCATTTACAGCCAGGCAATGGGATGCCTCATTTACTTGTGTAACACGAGGCCAGACATATCTTTTGGAGTGTCTTTGTTGAGCAAATTCATGCACAGCCCAGGCACAAAGCATTGACAAGCAGTCAAACGCATTTTTCGCTATCTCAAGGGTACCCTGGATCTTGGTTTGTTCTATCCCAGGGGGGGCAGCTTGTAGTTTTATGCATACAGTGATTCAGATTGGGCTGGTGATTATGATACCAGGCAATCCACCAGTGGGAATTGTTTTTTTCTTGGCAGTTCATGCATATCTTGGTTGAGTAAAAAGCAACCCACTGTTGCTACATCTACTTGTGAGGCTGAGTACAGGGCAGTCTTTACAGCTACAGTAGATTGTGTATGGTTGAGGAGACTATTGGCTGATCTTCGTGAGTGTCAGCAGACACCCACCACCATTCTCACTGATAGCCAGAGTGCTATGGCCGTGGCACGAAATCCAGTATTTCATGCACGTACCAAGCAAATAGAGATTCATTATCACTATGTCAGAGAGAGGCTACATGCAGGGGAGATCAGTTTATCTTATTGCCCTACACAGGATAATGTTGCAGATCTATTCACAAAGGCTTTACCTTGAGAAAAGTTTGAAGCTTTCCGAAAAGCTTTGGGCTTACTCTCATACAGAGAGTGATCTGCTACCTTGTACAGGTTCACACTTCCACTACAAGGGGGATTTGTAGGCATATACTCAATTTGTAGGCATATACTCACTTATGGTAGTGCTATGTGTGAACAGGGCTTAACCAAGGGCACTTTTTCCCATGTGGTTTTTCCCCTTGGACATCAAGTGTGAAAGGACACATATAATATTTTGTACTTCTATATTATATGGATGTGGCACACATGCAAGGGTTGACTTGCATTTTGTGGATACCACACTTTTGGCTCTCTCTCTCTCTCATTTCTGTGTGTGAGCTTCTCTACCCTGCACCTAACCCTAATGTGGAGGTTTGTGTGTGTGAGTGTGTGAGTCCAACACCCAACAAGTTGGACCCATTGAATTTGTCGATAGACATGAGAGAATGAGTAGAAGAGGCCATGTGGGAAGGTCTTACCTCTTGCTAGGATGCAAGGGCAGTGTCTATTCCCTTACAAGATTGCAGAAATGAATGAAAGAAGAGATCCAAATTGCAACAGTACTGGCCAGCAAACTGAAGGAGACAATGCACAGTACCTTGTAGACTCTTCAAGCGCAATAAATCCCAGGCAGAGACAGCCCCTTGAGTCGATGAAAAAGGCAGCCAAAGGAAAGTATCAGGGTAGTACGATGAACGTCCAAAGATGAGGCGGCTCCAAAAAAAACGGCGGAAATTTGTTGAGCTGCTATAGCAGCAAGTCGGTAGCAAATAGATGCTGGTCGGCTGCTGAAGGACAAAGAGTTACCTTGAGATGAGTGTAGACAAGACACAAGCTGGATACTTCTTATGATGTGACGCCAACAATATATAGGTGTGTAGTACAAGAGATAGTAGCCACGCTGATACGTGGGACAAATAAGATGCCACATGGCAGACACACAAGACTCAAGACAAAAGTTTATACTAGACTAGGAAAAGAGTACACCTAGTGTGCACTTATTTCCAACATGTCAAGGCTAAGTCGGTCTCTGCCTCGGATCCCAATAAGGCCTCTCTCCTGAGCCTCTAGGGGTAGGTGTCTGAATGCAAGCCAATCTCCAAGTGACCTAGCAAGGCCCGTACTCAAGGCTTTCCATGATATGTTTGGGCAAGCCTCGAGCATGTGACTACTAGGCAGATGGACCATATGATTCCAGATCAAAGGCTACCGAGGTCGTTCATCGGAGGCTACTAGAGTTGATTGGTGCAGGGCCGACCTAAGATGATCCCAAGCACGCAAGAGACTAGCTGCAAATTTGTCCTCAAATGTTGGGCTAAAACCACGTGTCTGCATCTCTGTGAAGATCCATCTCGTGCTCTGAGGCCAAGGGCCTCCCAGGGTCGGAGTGCGGGCAGAAATCCTAGCCAAGAGGAAGTCCTTCCAAGGCTCACCACCCGAAAGAAGACCTCGAACAATCAACTTGCCCAATAGGGCACGGCTCTGAATGGAGGGGTTCATGATGCTCAGGTTCCCTCTCCGTCACGGTTGAATGATCACTCTCTCCAAGCCACCTTGGCCCTGATCGGTCTCCCATCAGTGCTAGCCCAAAGAAAATTCCGGATCAAATGTTGAACCTGACAAATACATGTCTAGGAGAAAAAGACCAGCAGGAGGTAATGTACCACATGGTGGCAAGAAGAACTTGGTTCGTCACTAGTACCCGGCCAACTAGGGAAAGCTTGGCCAAGCTCCAGTATAGCAGCTTCTTCCGAATGCTCAGAAGAAGGGGGGCAAGCTGTTGCCTAGCCCTAGGGGAGATGTCAATGCCAACTGGCATCCAAGATAGCGAATTGGAGTTCCCCTCGAGACCCACTGAAAAGCCTCAACTAGATGCCAAGTCGGGGAAGGCGATGAGCCAACCCAAAATCCATATAACTTGTGCCAGTTGATCTGTGCTCCGGATGCACGACAAAAAATCTCAATCGCCTCGATGAATCTGTGGAGGTTCCCCTTGGCCCCCGACAGGTATGCTACTATGTCGTCGGGGAACTCGGAATCCTCCTGCACTTGGATGAGGAGACGCAGTCCTTGGAGTGCAGTCTCCTGGGAGGAGAGAAAATTGCTCATGGCCTTAATGGCGAACAGGAAGAGAAGGTGCTAGAAGGCACCCTTGTCGGACTGAGCGTGAAAGTGAAAAACGTGGCTATGAGAAGCCGAGTAGAGTCTTGGTACACCTCGGACCCACTCCTCTGGTAAACCCATTGCACATCGTCCCCTCCAAAAAGCCCCAATCTACTTTGTCGTAGGCTTTCTCGAAATCGAGGAGGAGCACGATCAGATCCTGTTGTTGCATCCGAGCCGACGCGGTCGCCTCCCAGAAGGTGAAGATATTGTCCATAATACTCCGATCCTAAACGAAACTTGTTTGTGTACCATGAATCAAGTCGGGGAGAAGGGCTGCAATCTTCGGCCAATGACCTTAGCCAGAATTTTGTAGGCAGTTCCTAGGAGGGTGATGGGTCTCCATTGTCGGATCTCCAATCTGTCACCACTCTCCTTGGGAATCAAGTGAATCAAACCCTCTGACAGCCTCTCTGGCATGGCTCGTGTAACCATTATCTCATTGAAGGTAGCCCTGAGGCCACCTTCCATGGGATCCCAATGTTGCAGAAATAAAGAGACTGGAAGACCGTCCTCTCTTGGGCATTTGCCCCTCAGCAGTGCCGTCATAGCCTCTACCAATTCCTTAGCTGTGAAGGGGGTCAGGAGGAAAGTCCTAAGAGAGTGAGGAACCACCTCTCATGTGTCGCCACACGCCCATTGGTGAGAAGAGTGTTGAAGAAGCTAGGCGATGGCTTTCACATGCGGAGGGTTTGTAACAATGGATCCATCTAGGCCTCACAACTTGCGGATACCCTCTCTCTGTGTATGGGCTTGCAATCTCAAAAAACTCTAGTTACCTTGTCTCCCGCCTGTGTCCAAAAAGAGGCTTTGGTGTGGTGTTTGTACTCCACTCCCCGCTCCTCAATGCATTTAGATACCAAGAGACCAGTTGGTTATCTAGCTATCTTTGTCAAGCGGTCCACCTCAACCCAAATAGAATTGCGGCCTTGACGTGTTATTGTCAATCCGGTGATAAAATCCATGGGAATACTTTCCCATTTATTACCTGGGATTTGCAAAGGATGCAACATCCTAGCTTGTCTAAAGCGCTTGTGTGTTTCACTAAAGCTAATGTCTTGTGTACCTCGGGGTGTCCAGCAGAAGGGGCATCGTGACACTCCTTAAGAATCTTGGACTTAATGACTGGACCTATGGTACACAAATTTTGTCACTACGGAATAGTAAACGATTCCAAGTCATCCATTGGTCTTCTGCAACCTGAATGGTAGGCTGCTCAGTCACCATGTTACGACCCTGTGTTTTTCCCTCTGGACAACAAGCAGGTGGGCACGGGCACGGGATGGACAAGTGTGAACATGCATCAAGTTTGGGTATGAAAAGGAAACTCATAAATGGTGGCCAGCCCAAGTGTGAAAGGGGACAAAAGGGAATTTTATTGTTTATAAGGTTTTTAAACCTTTGATGATTTAAAATATTATTATTATTGAAAAGCATGCGTTTTTAAACTTGCTTTTGGCGTTTTTGAAAAGCGAATTGTTTCCTTTATAAGGGTGGCGAGCAGAGGAGGACGCCGGTGGGGGTGGCCGGATGATTTATGCATGGGCGCGTCTGCGCATGGGGTTGCCACTGTTGCTGTTGGGCGTTGCCGCCACTGCTGCTGCCGCCGCCTCCAGGAGCCGGTGTTGCTGCTGCCGCCCTCCAGGAGCCGCTGTTGCTGCCGCTGCTGATGGTGCTGCTGTTGCTGCCGCTGATGCCGCCACAGGGTGATGTTGCTGCTGTTGCCACCGTTTGCTGCTAATGCTGGACGCTGACAGGAGGGCTGTGCGCATGGCTACAGCCAGGTGGGCTGTTGCCAGTGAAAGCACACCAAACGGGCTACCAGCAGCCAGCAACCAGCAACCATCAACCAGATAGGTAGGCAGCCAGGCAAGTGTCAGTTTAGGCAGACAGCTAGTTGAGCATCTAGGTGGATGCCAGGTGTGGGAAAGCGGTGCAGAGGATGGGCACATAGGAGTGAATTTGGCCAGGGGCTGGTTTCACTGGGCATAAAGGTGGACGGGGGTTGGTTTCTTTGGACATAAAGGCGGACAGGGGCTGGTTTTTCATGAACATAGACATCATGTCGATGGCGTTCAACTGATGGAACTTTCAGCTTCTCTTTGCTTTGGTTCGGGACTCTTTTGGAAAGGGTTTATGGACTATTTCGTGGCAGTGCATGTGGCTATGAACATGAGCAATGCTCGGGACTGTTTTGAGATCAGTTTGAGGACTGTTTATGGGCTGTTTTTGTTTGGTAGCAAATTCAGCTATGTGCTTGGGTTTCTGGCTGCAAGTACAGGTCAATTGAAAGTGTTTCTTGGCATGGGAGTGATGCAAGCTTGCATGGTTGCGTGCTCATGGAGCAGATTGTTTTCTTCCTGCTAGAAAGGAACAAAGGGACCTACAGTTATGGGCATCTCTATGTTTCCAGATGTTTCATGAGGGAACAGGTAACTAGATGTACGCCGTTGTTGGCACTATTGTTGAATGGTGTTGTGAATGGTTTTGTATGAAAATAGGACAAAAGTTTCAAAGGGAAACATGCCAAAGGGTTTCATGTGGAAACAGGTCGTAGGTTTCTCGAGGAAACATGTATTTGGGTTTCTCGAGGAAACATGTATTTGGGTTTCTCCAGGAGATAGGGCACATGCAAGGATAAGGTATAGGAATGGACACATGTTTGGTACAACCTTGCTACTGATTGGGCAGGGGATAGGGAATCCATGACAGAGATGGATAGTATCCTTGGAAGGTAGAGAGGGTTGGTACAGGTGTGTCGACTGTATGGTATGCTGTGCTGTGATGTGAGTTCTCTTTTGAGAGACAGTTTGGGAGTCTGTGTTGTGATGCAAAAGCACTGGATGTGTGAGGGTGTGATGCTGTTCATAGGGTGAGAGGCTATGGATGGTTGTGGCAGCCCTGATCATGGGAGAAAGCTTCTGTATGTAGGACTCAATGTGTGAGTCTTTTGATGTGTGAACAATGGCTGGACTTGTTTGTGGATGCCGAGTGGATATGAAGCCATGATGCAGGGTATTTGCAGGCTTCAGGAGTTCTACTATGACGGCTGAGTTCCTAGCCTTATTGTAATCAAAGCTCTTATAATCAATTAAAGAAATACCGCAAGGGGCGCCACTGCGTTTTGGGGCCAATCGGTGTCCGTGTACTGTTTGCAGGAGCACTCTAGCTCCCCTTGTTTGTTTTCCTTTTCTAGGTCCTCAATGGTGTTGAAGTGTTTTATGTGCGAGTGTTTGTTTCACCGCCCGTCAGATTTTTGAAGGCCGGTTTCATGGTTCCGTTTGCCGGGACATCGTCGACTTTCTCAAGTAGGCGAGCCCAGGTTTGCTTTGGTAGGGATAATCATCTACTTTCCCAAGGGGGTGAGCTTGTGATTCTCATGAGAGTCACATCAAAAGTTTCAACATGTGGTAAGTGAAAAGGAAGTGCAGGAGGCAGTGCAGGATTGTGTGTCTTTGCCTATATGAGGTGAAGAGCAAGAGCTGAGGATGAAGCTCAAGAGAAAAGACACCAAGGACAAGAAGTAGTCAGCTAGGAACAAGAAGCAGTTGAAGTGTTATGGTGCGAAACATGGATTGAAGGCTATGGCTTTCGACAGTTTGTCACTAGTCGTATCTTCATAGGGACTTCATGGGTTCGGAAGACAGTTTCTTTCTATGTTTAGCAGTGGTGATCTACTATGCTTCATCGGGGACTTGTGCTTACCACTTGGGTGGAGTGCAAGCAGGTTTTGGGTGCCTGAGGAGGTATCAGATGAGGCTTAGACGGAAGCGGAGGAACTTGATGAGGTTCTTATTCCCGAGCAAATACTGGCACATAAGGAAAGAAAGGTACAGGGTAAAGTTTCCCGTCGCTATTGTGTGAAGTTCAAGAGCTGTTCACT
The DNA here is from genome assembly GCF_041138505.1 of Cibotium barometz. Lineage (NCBI taxonomy): Eukaryota > Viridiplantae > Streptophyta > Polypodiopsida > Cyatheales > Cibotiaceae > Cibotium > Cibotium barometz. The sequence goes on along the minus strand of NC_141063.1, from coordinate 18,747,026 downwards.
GATGGATGCGAAGTGGATGGAGGAGGGTGACTTAGAAGATTTACCTTAGGAATTGCAGCTTTATCTTGATGCCTTTGAGTTGGAGTCGACTCTTGTTACGGCTCATTCAGGTCCAGCAGAGCATAGGTCTGGAGCATTGCCTGATGCTCAAGAGGGGGGTAGCACCTCCGCTCCCTTGTTACAGACAGGCTCAGTTGTTATCTAGGAGTCGCTTGGTGACATCTTTGTATTCACCCGAAGGTATTGGAGGCTGATAGTACATCTGCTTATGGGACTTCTATGATCTTGTGTTCTAGACACATGAGATGGTGGTTGAGTATGGTTCACAGTCGCGTGCACCTTGAACTATAATTGCAACTATGGATAACTCTATGGAGGGCATAAGTCTTGCGAGCAGTCCTAGAGTTGGTTTGGTTCATGGATATATGGATTGAACTCTAATTGTGCATGTATGCATACACTTTTTGAGGTATTATTGTTTTCTGGTGCCATTGGATCCTGGTACCATTGAGAATACATTGGGTAATACTCTGGATTGTGTCGTGAGATGCATGTATGTTGGTATGATACATCAAGTACTTTCTTATGTTCATGGATGTATCACTGGGTGTGGCTCCTACGGGATGGCCATGTGCAGAGTGGGTAAAGCATCAAGAGGGACATATGTGGGAAGTGCTTAGTAGATGTACAGTTTAGAGGCATTGAGTGCTTTCATTGCTCATGTTGTACCATCAGTCGTGGGTCCTGCGGGGTATACATGGGTGTAAGGCTTGCAAGCAACCCTGAGACTGATATCTTGGAGTGGGTAGAGCATCTTCAGGAGCATATTGTTTGCGAATGCATATATGTGTCATGCATATGTTTGTCATATGTAGAATGATGCATGGTTTTGTTTTTGGCTAACACAAGTAACGTGTTTCCACTTGATTTTAGACTTTTGCTGCAGGTTCTGAACGAACAAGCAAGAGTGGTTTGTCACTTTGATGTGACAGTGTGGCCTTATTGTTCAGGATGATTGTTTCATCACCCAGATGCACTGGAGGGGCATTGCTTTGGTCATATGGGGAATCCTTCTTCATTGGATGCTTACTGTGTTATTGAGTGCAATCGAGGACGCTTGCTATTTTTCAAGAGGGGGGTATGTTACGACCCTGTGTTTTTCCCTCTGAACAACAAGCAGGTGGGCACGGGCACGGGCACGGGATGGACAAGTGTGAATAGGCATCAAGTTTGGGTATGAAAAGGAAACTCATAAATGGTGGCCAGCCCAAGTGTGAAAGGGGACAAAAGGGAAATTTTTTGTTTATAAGGTTTTTAAACCTTTGATGATTTAAAATATTATTATTATTGAAAAGCATGCATTTTTAAACTTGCTTTTGGCATTTTTGAAAAGCGAATTGTTTCCTTTATAAGGGTGGCGAGCAGGCAGAGGAGGACGTTGGTGGGGGTGGCCAGATGATTTATGCATGGGGGCGTTTGCGCATGGGGCCGCCGCTGTTGCTGTTGGGCGCTGCTTCCAGGAGCCGCTGCTGCCGCCTCCAGGAGCCGTTGCTGCTGCTGCCACCTCCAGGAGCCGTTGCTGCTGTCGATGCTGCTGCTGCCGCTGTTGATGGTGCTGCCGTTGCTGTTGGCCATTGCTGCTACTGTTGTTGTTGCCGCCACCATAGGGTGATGTTGCTGCTGTTGCCACCGTTTGCTGCTAATGCTGGATGCTGACAGGAGGGCTGTGCGCATGGCTACAGCCAGTTGGGCTGTTGCCAGTGAAAGGACACCAAATGGGCTGCCAGCAACGAGCAACCAGACAGGTGGGCAGCCAGGCAAGTGTCAGTTTAGGCAGACAGCCAGTTGAGCATCTAGGTGGACGCTAGGTGTGGGAAAGCGGTGCAGAGGATGGGCACATAGCCGTGAATTTGGTCAGGGGCTGGTTTCACTGGACATAAAGGTGGACGGGGGCTGGTTTCTCTGGACATAAAGGCGGACAGGGGCTGGTTTTTCATGAACATAGACATCATGTCGATGGCGTTCAACTGATGGAACTTTCAGCTTCTCTTTGCTTTGGTTCGGGACTGTTTTGGAAAGGGTTTATGGACTGTTTCGTGGCAGTGCATGTGGCTATGAACATGAGCAATGCTCGGGACTGTTTTGAGATCACTGTTTATGGGCTGTTTTTGTTTGGTAGCAAATTCAGCTATGTGCTTGGGTTTCCGGCTGCAAGCACAGGTCAATTGAAAGTGTTTCTTGGCATGGGAGTGATGCAAGCTCGCATGGCTGCGTGCTCATGGAGCAGATTGTTTTCCTCCTGCTAGAAAGGAACAAAGGGACCTACAGTTATGGGCATCTCTATGTTTCCAGATGTTTCATGGGGGAACATGTAACTAGATGTACGCCGTTGTTGGCATTGTTGTTGAATGGTGTTGTGAATGGTTTTGTATGAAAAGAGGACAAAAGTTTCAAAGGGAAACAGGCCAAAGGGTTTCATGTGGAAACAGGTCGTAGGTTTCTCGAGGAAACATGTATTTGGGTTTCTCCAGGAGATAGGTCACATGCAGGCAGAAGGTACAGGAATGGACACATGTTTGGTACAACCTTGCTACTGATTGGGCAGGGGATAGGGAATCCATGACAGAGATGGATAGTACCCTTGGAAGGTAGAGAGGGTTGGTACACGTGTGTCGACTGTATGGTATGCTGTGCTGTGATGCGAGTTCTCTTTTGAGAGACAGTTTGGGAGTCTGTGTTGTGATGCAGAAGCACTGGATGTGTCAGGGTGTGATGCTGTTCATAGGGTGAGAGGCTATGGATGGTTGTGGCAGTCTTGATAATGGGAGAAAGCTTCTGTATGTAGGACTCAATGTGTGAGAGTCTTTTGATGTGAACAATGGCTGGACTTGTTTGTGGATGCCGAGTGGATATGAAGCCATGATGCAGGGTATTTACAGGCTTCAGGAGTTCTATTGTGACGGCTAAGTTCCCAGCCTTATTGTAGTCAAAGCTCTTATAATCAATTAAAGAAATACCGCAAGGGGCGCCCTGCGTTTTGGGGCCAATCGGTGTCTGTGTACTGTTTGCAGGAGCACTCTAGCTCCCCGTGTTTGTTTTCCTTTTCTAGGTCCTCAATGGTGTTGAAGTGTTTATGTGCGAGTGTTTGTTTCACCGCCCGTCAGATTTCTGAAGGCTGGTTTTAGACCAAAATATCTATCAGTCCTGCAAAGCCTTCTCAATGACTGAAATAAGTGAGTGGAAATCTTGGTGTACGACAAAGTATTCACCTCTTTGATCCGACTAAGTGCATCTGCTACACTATTTATGGATCCCTTTCGATAGTGTATTTCAAAATCAAAATCTTACATTAACTCTGCCCATCTAGCTTTTCGTCCTCTCAAATCATCTGCATCACACAAATGCTTGATTGACTGATGATCAGTCAATACCACAAACTTGGAGCCATATAAATAATGCCTCCAAACCTTGAGAGTCTAAATGACAGCATAAAGCTCCTTCTCAAGGGTTGGCCAACGAGATTGAGTGTCATCTAGCTTTCGACTCTCGAAAGCAACAGGTCTACCATCTTGGAATAGAGCAGCCTGGATCAGACTTATTGAAAGGTCGTGGGGACGTAAGTCAAATCAGCCTATCCCTTCGAATAACGATTTGGATATGGCCTTCAAACTTTTGAAAGATAAAGTCAAGGAAGCACATACCTTAGCACTATTTGATCCCAGTCGGCCTTAAATTCTTGAGACTGACGCGAGTGACTATGCGTCATCGGTAGTGTGAGCTGAGAGTATTCCCGCCAAGATTTCGGAAGAAAAACAAAAAAACTGAGAAAAGAACAAAGTTGTCTCACTGTCTGCAATATCGGCCAAGCCAAAACCTTCTGAACTCGGTCATAGTCAATGCTTAACCCGTCTCTTGTGATCTTGTGTCTCAAGTAAATAATTTCCGTCAGAAGAAACTCACATTTACTTAATTTAGCATAGAGTCGATTTTGTCTTAAAATAGTCAAGACAATCGTGAGGTGTCTAACATGATTGTCAAGAGTACGACTGTAGACTAAAATATCGTCCAGGAACACAATCACGAACTTTTCCAAATGTTCACGAAAAAGATTGTTCATCATTTGTTGGAAAGTGGCTGGAGCATTGGTCAACCCAAAAGGTAATACGAGGAACTCGTAATGGCCATACCTAGTCCGAAAGGCAGTTCTTTGGACGTGCCTTTCATGAATACGTATCTGGTGATAGCTAGTACGTAAATCTATCTTTGTGAAATACTTTGCTCCCACTAAACGGTCAATTAGGTCATCTGATCTAGGGAGAGGATAGCGGTTCTTGATTGTCACTTTGTTCAGTCTTTTGTAATCTACACACATTCGCCAGGTGTTGTTCTTCTTTCTTCTAAGGAACATAGGCGCACCCCAAGGTGATTTACTTGGACGGATCTGGTCCATCCTCAAATAATATGCGAGTTGTTTAGCCAACTCATCTTCCTCAGCTTGGCTCATCCTGTAAGGCGGAATGCTAACAGGTTGAGCACCAGGGTAGTAAGCCCGATGGCAGCTCCTTAGGAAGTACGTCTTGAAATGAGTTAAGTAACTTCTTTAATTCTTTGCCTTCAAACACACTTAATTCATTGATATCTATAGTAGGTATGAGAAATGAAGAAAGTGGAATCAAGACACAATGGAAAGCAATATACAAAGAAGAATCCATTATATTTTCAAAATCAACGGTATTTACAAGAGGTCCTTGAGAGGGATGTATATAATCACCTAGGATACAATACTGGGTGTTCCTATGTTCAAAAGAAAAAGTATGACTAGACCAATCTATCTAGACCGTAAGGGTCTTAAACCACTCAATCCCTAATAGTAAGTCTACATGCTCTAGATGCATAACATAGCACTTCAAAATATCTATGTAGTCTTGAATCCGGATCGGTAGTTTCTTCATCTTTCGATCCCACACTTGCCGATCCGCAAGTAGGCGTACCTCATAGGTATGATCGTTAGGCGTCGTGTCCAGACCCAATTTCTGCACAAGTTTGTAATTAACAAAGTTGTGTGAGCTTCCGGGGTCCAGAAGAACGTGGATCACTGGATTCTATGGCCATTCACTTCTCCATAAACACGGAGAAGATCGTGCAAACCAAAAACTTTAGAGTTGAACAAACAATCAGAACATGAACTATGGGCGAGAAAGTACAATGACTGAAGTATCTGTCAAAGACAACTGGTTGGCTACCTTCGTCTTGGGTTCTGCGTTGGTCTTAGCACCCTTCTTCTTCGGGCACTTGTTACGCATGTGTTCTTTTTCTTCGCAGATGAAGCAACGTCTCTCCTCCTTGAGCTTCAAAGCCTTGATGAGACGATTTCTCTTTGCTGAAGTCGAACTAGAATTCTTCGAAGGTTGGTCTGAAGACTTTCCTTTTGTCGTGCTAGCTATCGGTACGGAGAAATTTCTTTTGTGTTTGCTTCCTTGCTCAGTTACGGGTTTGGTTTTTGAAGGGACCATTGTATCATCATAAATACAAGCAGAGTGAATGGCCTCGTCAAAAGTTTTGCACTTGTTATTCTTGACCTGTAAACGGTATGAGTTGGGTAACCCTCCTACGAAGAAACCCAAAAGAGTAGTAGAATCCATCTGCATAGCTTTCATCTACAAGTCTCTAAATTTCTGGAGGTAGACCTCATAAGTGAGGTTTTGTGAGGTCATGGCCAAATTGGCAAATTGAGCAACTATATCAAAGTCATCCTCCTCCTTGAGGAATTCTTCTTGAAGACTTCTTTAAACTGCGCCCTGGTTGTTGGTTTAGGTTTGAGTTCTTTCCACCAGAGCAAAGCTTTGCTCAAGAGGAAACCTGTTGCTAACTGAATCTTTTTGTCATCGCCATATGGATGAAACTGGAAGTGGACGTGCCACTTATGTAGTCACGTGTCCACAATCTCCTTGGTATGCTGCTTTTGCTCGCCCCCAAACTGTTCCGGAGTAATGTTGGGGCCTAAAGTAGATGCCAAGGTATCCATGCCCGAGAGAGTAGACAAGGTAATGGTCAATAAAGAGATGGAATTTTGCAAAGCTTGCATCTACGCTACGACTTGTGCCTGACGCTCCGTGAAAGAAGCCTCGAAAGTAACTTTAAACTCTTGGAAATTAGATTTAGTCACAAAATCTTCGAAAAGAATGCCATTAGCGGCCTCGGTGGCCGGCAGGTCTTCACATTCGGGAACGGGTTTCCATCTCCGATTCTTGGGTCGATATCTTGAAGTGGGAAAGTGAGAGAAAGTCTTGGTTGCAAGCAAGAGATGGTGCAAGAAAACTCGAAGAGATGTGTGGCTAGAAGCCCACTCTAGGCGTATTTTATAAGCCTCCCCAAAAGGGTTTGTTTTTATGTGTTGCTTTTGTGTTTTTTTCAAAAAACCATTCTAGATGGCTTTTATAAAAGCCACACATAAGGCTTGTAAAAGCCACACATAAAAGCCACATTTTTAAAAAAAATTTAAAAAACTATGCAAGGGGTGTTAAAAAAAAATGTTGCTTTCATTTTTTTGAAAACCCACGTTGCATAAAACACCCAATCTACGTTTAAAAAAAACGTAAGGTTCTTTAGAAAAAAACCGAAAAGTAATGCAGTGCTCAAAAAAACGCTACGCATTCCGGCTGTTCCGTCACCCATCGACCGCAGGGAAGGTCGCCGCCTTCACGTGCATCGATAAAAAACTGTCACCCGACAACTGACCACTCGCCGGTAGGCTTTCGCCACTCCACAGGCTTGGCTGCGCCAACCTTTCCTAACGCACAGTTTACAAGTTCTCTTTCCCTCTCTTTCTCTTGCTGCTTCACACAACCAAAAAAACTCTCTATGCACAAACTGTCCAAGTCGACCCTTTTCATGTACACCACCCAACTCGGGGTCTAGCGATGCAAATAAAAATGATACTCTGAATTCTGGAAAAAAGAAACAGCAGTATACATGAAAAATAGCAGTCATCTCGAACTCATACCTCTTTCTTTGACCTCTTTTTCTCTACCTACCTACTTGCACGCTCTTCGAGGCATGCTCTGATACCGCTGGCAAATCCCCACGGATCTCCTCGTAGAGCGCTCTTGAAACACGACTCGTAACCTCCAAAACAAAGCCAAACAACGTGAATGTCACGTGCACACCATTCAGGTGTACAGTGACATGGCATCATTCTATGGCATCATTAGCATCATCAGGTTTATCAGGTATTTTACAGGCATTTAAGGCATTTTTCAGGCATTTTTGGGGCAGCCGACTAGCATTATATACCATTTATGGTATTTGTGAGCATTCCAAGTACTGGCCGACTGCAGCTAAGCTGGCCGACCAGCCCTCTCACCCACATATATATAGGCGCCTCTCCATTCAGCCATCCAAGCGCATCCTCATCTGGATCATCAGCGTTTCAGGCTCATCATCAGCAGCAGTCACAGCTAACGCATCATCATCAGCAGCAGTTACAGCTAACGCATCATCATCAGCACCATAATCAGCAAACGCATCATCCTTAGCATCATCATCAGCAAACGCATTCAGTTCAGCCCATCAGTTTGCGTTTCATCATCAGGTCAGCATTCAGCATCTGTTCCAAAGCCTCCCTTCAGCGTTTCCTTCCCAGGAGACAAGGGAAAGATAGTGGACAGCAGTTCATTCAGTTTATTCAGCATATTCAGCATATAGCAGCATATTCAGCAGTACAGATCCATTTGGATCTCATTGTAACATCATTCATTCATATAATATAGCTGCATTGCATTGACACATATCTGTCTATCTCTTAAACATCATTAAGTGCAGATTAGTTAGACTAAGGTTGTGATTACTACGGTCTTAACCTCTCACATGTCACATTGGTATCAGAGCGTTACAGGGTAACTAGCCTTAGAGCATGTTCATTCCATCAGTCATTCAGTCAGTCATCATTGTTATCGCTTCCGCACAGTTAAACCCAGTTCTCAAAATTTTGCAAGCCACCCTTAGGGATTTTCCATTAGGTCTGCATCAGTAACCCATCCATCTGCATTCTTGCACAGCATATAGGGTTGCACATGGCTTGCATAACAGACATCTTAGCAGTCATCTTAGCAGTCAGTCTTGCATACATGTTGCCCATGAACTCTCAGGGAAGAATGACATCCATCATCAAAGGAGGACATAAGTTTTGGACTTCAACTGGCAGCAGCAGGGGGTTTCTCTTCCACAGAAGACGGAAGTTTGCTCCAACATCGCCTCAGGAGGTTCAGAGCTTCAGGTACGACGGAGATGGTAGGTGAAAGGTTTCCAGGGACAGGTTAGGGGTGACTCAGGTATTTGCCATTCAGTTCCCGCAGTACATAGAGTCTTGGCTCAAAGGATTTCACTCCTGCAGACGGCCTCAGTCCCGGCAGCAGAAGACAGAAGGGGGCAGTGGTTTGGAGGAGAAGGATCACAGAAGAGTCGAAGGTTGCCAGGTATCCACCCAGCAACAGTTTAGCAGCGGGGAATGTCACGTGCACACCATTCAGGTGTACAGTGACATGGCATCATTCTATGGCATCATTAGCATCATCAGGTTTATCAGGTATTTTACAGGCATTTAAGACATTTTTCAGGCATTTTTGGGGCAGCCGACTAGCATTATATACCATTTATGGTATTTATGAGCATTCCAAGTACTGGCCGACTGCAGCTAAGCTGGCCGACCAGCCCTCTCACCCACATATATATAGGCGCCTCTCCATTCAGCCATCCAAGCGCATCCTCATCTGGATCATCAGCGTTTCAGGCTCATCATCAGCAGCAGTCACAGCTAACGCATCATCATCAGCAGCAGTTACAGCTTTGTCCCATGTCGCCATGGAGCTACCCTCGCGGGCCTCGAGACTGCTGCCGGCCTTAGCTGCATGAAGCAGGTGCATGTTTGCACTAGATCTAGGCTCTTGACCGTAGAGCTCTTGCAAAGACTTGCGAAACTCTATGACCAACTGACTAACCTTGGCCACCCTTTTATGGGCTCTTTGGCCGGTCACCGGGCATCCACACTTGGGCGCCCGCCCGTCCACACTTGGGTGCATGCCCTTCAATCTATCCCTAGCCCAGCTCGCCAATCAGCCTGCGTAGCTCCAAGCTTGCCCAAGCCTCGAAGCTAGTCTTGTGTGTGTGTTGCACACGGTAGATACATGCTGTGCACATGACATGGAGGTTGCATGTGGTTGCATAGAGCATTCAAAACCTGGGATTTCCCGCAAGACATACATGGTGAGATCTCATTTTTTGCACAAGGATGCCCCAAAATTTTGAAAGTGGACTACCCACAATTAAAGGATACAATTGGTTCTCCCGGTACTGATAGGAGACATGGACATCAGGAGGGTTATGAGGATATGAGGATGAGTCTTTTTTTATGCCTTGATATTCACTGTGATGAGAATAGTCTCACAGATGCAACATAATATGGCAGTACAAGCTGTATGCATGAGCTAGCCTGCTACATTATGACATGTTTCCAGCTGTGATTAGGGCAGATCTTGTGGAGGAATTTACAGATAGAGAGATCGGTTGTTTTGAGGTTTGCATGCTAAGCCCTCAAAAGGTTGTCCCATTGGCACCATATGTAATGCTGAGATTCAGAGAGCAGGCTCTTTTTCTGCTGGATCTTAGAATCGAGCCTGAAAACTATGACATTCTCTGAAATTATTGTTTGATTACTTGATTGGTAGTAAACTTGAATGTATGGTAACGCCTTCATGTATATGATATCTTGTATATGGCTCTAAGACACTAGATTGAGCTATATGTATCTTATTGGTTTTTGGTTTCAAAATAATGCAGAAAAGGTTTGCATACCGCACATATGGTTACAGTGGTTTTGGAAGAAGTCTCTGATAGCTTGATGTGCAGGCTCCACGATGCTCATAAAAACTTACAATTCTGGAAGGCCCGTGCTGAGGTAGGATGCTTCTATGTTCTCTTCCAATGAAGATAGTTCTTTTATGCTTTTACGAGAATATGGTCAGCTTTCCTACACTTTTGTTTTTGTGGATATAGGTGAAAGTCCCAAAGAATGTAGTGGGTGTGAAATTTGGTCCACAAATAAGATAAATTAAGTAAATTTGGTTGAGTCCACCCTTCACCTCGGGAGAACTGATAGAAATTCAGGTCGATGCTTTATCTATCAAGATTTGTCTACTAAGGTGACAAATCCTTACACATGAACCTGCATGTGCTGATGACACGAGTGGGCATGTCATAGCACATAGTCTATGCTTTGCATGATGGAGTTTACGATTTCAAGCTGTGTGAGTATATATTTATATATTTTATATACATTGTGTGTGTGTGTGTGTGTGTGTGTGAGGACACAAATAGATTCACAATTATGAAATTTTAGAGGTCCATGCTTATCCTATGAAAGTCTAAATGATAATTGATCATGGATGACAGGGAGCTGATATGCACAAAGTCAAGTTCATGGTTTTAGAGAGAGGTCCACTTGCATTTATTCAAGGAGTTGCAAAACTAGTGCGGGACTGCATATGGGAGTGCTCTCCAACACATGGATTGGTGGTCACTGCTGCTTCTCAAATTTCCAAGCGGACGATTCTACTGTCTACTTTGCAGTGCCGCCTTGCTCTAGTTCTTGGTGAGGTGAGTTAAAGGTTTTGTGACACCATTGAGCATACTATATGTATGCTTTGATGATTATTGACAATGAGGGGTTGAGGTTGATGTTTTTTTTTTTCCTTCTTGAACAGAAAGGCTTTTTTTGTGATGAGGATTTTGTTTTTGGGTGCAACTTTTAGGTTTTCGTGTGATGAGGATTTTCTTTTTGGGTGCAACTTTTGAGGCAATTTGTAATGAGAAGCGTCATCTGTTTCAAGAAACTGTAGCTATATACATAAGAGATGCCACAATACTAAAGGTTAGGTCAAACGGTAAACTAGGAATTTTGTTCATTTAAACCCACTTTGTGGCCACTTTAATGTGTGGGCACTTAATGGAGGTTCCCACCATTAATCTTGGTGGGCTATGCCACATGGCATAAGAGGGTTGGACCCCCCTCTTCACCAACCTTTTCCGTGACTCATTCCTACTCCTCCTCACGTATCCAAGCATCTCTCCCTCTCTTGGGTTTTATTCTTGCTATGCAAGTTGGCTCACAAAAAAGGTTGAGGAGAAAAAGCTGCTGACTGCTCGATACTGCCGTAGAGACCTGTGTCCTGTTGTCATATCTGGCTGTACTTGGCAGCACCATCTGCTGTACCCGTACTGCACCTATTGCTGTACCATTGCATGAGCTCAGTAAGAAGAAGGCAGTCTTCAAACGGACTGTTGATGAGAAAGAGACTTTCTTTCGCCTCAAGGATGCCATTATGAGTGGGCGAGTATTAGTCATTCTAGACTTGCAGAGACATTTCTGTGTTGAGTGTGATGCATCAGGAAGTTGCATTGAAGTTGTTCTATATCAAGAGGCACATGTTGTAGCTTATAAAAGCTGTCGTTTGCATGATGCAGAGCTTTCTTTGGGCATCTATGAGGAGGAGTTATTGGTTGTAATTCATGCCTTGACTGTATGGAAACACTACCTTCTTGGGCTTGATTTTATGGTCAAGCAGATCATCAAGCTTGAGGTACTTTTTGACGCAAATAAAGCTTTCAGAGAAGCATATGGGGATGGCAAACTTCTTGTCTATGATTCATTTTCTGGTTATGCACACTCCATGAAAGAAGGACAGATGATGCTGTTGCGGGAGATCGACATGAACCCAAATAAATGATTGCAACAATATAAAATACTAAGCATAAATAAAATAAACAATTGCTCAAGATACAAGATTGGGTCCAATTTGCCTCCAATTTGTTCCCACGCTTTCTCTTGGTGTACTTGAATCTAAAACCATATAGATATATACATATCTTGAAAAATCAAATATGCGCAAGGGAGCTTTCACATGTCTTAAATAATATATACATTGCTAATAAACATGGATGGCACCCAAAATGAATTAATGGTGCGTGTTGTCACAAAATCAAATATTATTTGTCGACACTGAAAATCAATCATCTCAAAATATTCCTGACCACCACCAGCTCATCTCCATTATTCAATCCAATGATTTGTACTTACATCAACTAAGCCAATCAATTAATAAATTAATTGATTAAAAATATAAACAACCATACGAAATTTCATATCATCAAGACGATGCAACTAATACTCTCACGCATGTATGGACTCATCGGCGTACGCGTAAAGTAAGATACAATCGCTCGGATTTAGAAAGATATCCCAATCTAAATCTATCTAGGAGAATTCGTAAAAGTGGGAAATGTGGGAATATATATTCTATGGATTAACTCCAATCCATAAATAACAAAAAACGTAGGATTATATATTTCATGAATTTACTTCCCAGCGTAGATGCATTGTCGAGAAAGCCATATGTGGTTGTAGTGTCAACGGCCTCACATGGAGACTTATATGCCATTCGTGAAATGTATCATACAGATGCTGATTTTGGCCATTTATGGACTGATTTGATGGCTGGTCGTATACATGCCTCGTATGTGATCAAAGATGTCTATCTCATGAAAAATACTTGCGTATGTCTTGTGTCAAACATGAGGCAAAAGATTATTGATGAATGCCATGCTCCTCCGTATGCAGGACATAGAGAGATCATATCTACTATACGCATGATTGAGCACTACTCTATTTCTTTTGGCCAAGTATGCGTAAGGATATTGAGGCATTTGTACGAGCACTATTCTATTTCTTTTTGGCCAAGTATGCGTAAGAATATCGAGACATTTGTACGAGCATGTATGACACGTCAAAAGGTCAAGTTTGATAGGCGAAAGGCTCCAGGTTTGCTTCAGCCGTTGCCTATTCCTTGTAGCCATGTGAAAGTATTGCAATGGACTTTATCATGGATTTCTCTCGTACTCAGTAAGACAATGATGCTATTTGGACCATTGTGCACACTTTTTGCCGGTTAGAAAGACCATTAAGCTTGAACATATGGTCAAGATATTTGTGGGACAAGTTGTCCATTGTGGGAGATAGAGATGCTAGGACTATGAGCCTCTTTTGGAGAGCTTTGTTTGACAATATGTGCACTAAGTTGGACTTTTCGTTGGCTTATCACCCCAAGGCAGATGGCCAAAGTGAGGCTGTAAATTCAATTGTGTTGGATCTTCTCAAATGCTATGTTGAAGATAAGAAAACAACTTGGGAGAAATATCTATTGTTGGTATAGAGTTTGCGTACAACACAAGTGCATGCCTCCATGAGAAAGGCCCTGTTTGAGATTGTATATTGCAAAGTGATATTGCCACCCATTGTACACACCAAGGATAAGATCTTTGTAGTAGATGAGTATGTTAGAGATCCATTGCTCATTCACAAGATAGGCATAAGAGAGATGCTGACAAGCATAGAAGAGAGGTGGACATCAAAGAGAATGATTGGGTTTTGTTGAAATTTGAGAAAGCAAGACTCCATAAGAGGTCGGGCAAGGAGGGACCATGTCCTAAGCTCTCTACCAAGTATTATGGACCTTTTAAGGTGATCAAGCAGATTGATGAGGTTGCTTTTCCTCTTGCATTGCCTGATCGTTGGAGGATTCACAATGCCTTTCATGTGAGTCTATTGCGGAAGTATGTGGGGCCGAAGCCAGAAGAGCATGTCACAGAAGTGCCACTAGGGGTTGATGAGCTAGAGGAAGTTCTTCAAATTGAGCAGATTGTGTTTCACAAGGAGAGAGAGCTACCTGGTGGTAAGCTTGGTGGTAAGCTTTCCAAGTGATACCTTGTGAAGTTCAAGAACTTCTTGCCTATCGACGCGAAATGGGTTGATGAAGATTCTTCAGAGATTACCCACAACTAATTCAGGCATATCGGAGGCTTTTCAATTGAGAACAGTTGTTTAGAAGCGCCGTGGGGCGTCGGGGGGAGGGGTTGGTTCGGGGTCTCCATTCGGCTGCCCAAGTGGCTCTCCCCTATTTCATGCTGAGGTATAGGAGGCCATGGAGCATCGTGTTGGCTGTACTGAGGTCAGAACTCGTGTCACCTACGGGAGGCTACCTTGTGTCACCTGTTGTGTGGCCAGGACGTGGAACCCACTGTTAGGGATCCTAGCTTTAGGCTTCCCATTGAGCCATTTCCGTGCTTGGGAAGACTTGCTATCTTTAGGTTCGAGGAACAGGAGATATATCCATTGCATAATGTATGTGGACGCATCTCTGCTTGCCTGAAATTGATTTCGCATGACTTGTTTTCGTGTGACTGCCAGCTATGATGTGTCCTGTTCACTGGAGGGGACGCCGACCCATGAACCGTGCGAATGCTCTATGTTGTGGCATGTGAACAGGTGCTAAGTATCTTGTTTAACCCAACACTATCTGCCCTGTGCATGCTGTCTGCCTTGCGTGCTAGTCAACTCGGTAGCCTGCCACTGTGCTTTTTTCTGCCAGGCTTTTCACATTTTTAGGGCTGTGCCATTCTTGTCAAGACCTTCTTATGTACATTTTCTTCTTTTTGTTATCCCCTTAATATTAATCTGGAATTTATGAGTTGGACAATTATGGTCTTCTATAGATATAGAAAGATCTTAGATAGGATCCCTCCAGAGGAAAAAAGGATCTTAGAAGGATCATTAAGTTAAACTTGACACAAGTGCACCTGGGCTTGTGTGTGTATTATCATCTAGGGAATGGTTATATGCCATAACTGCGTTCCTTCTCTATAACCCATGAAATGATGCTTTGTAAGTTTGTATTAAGTAATCTTCTGATAAAGTGTTGCATTTGCAGGTGTACAAAGAAGCAGATAGGTTTGGGGAGTTCGTACTAAAGGGCCAAATCATGGAAGCAGTTTCTGCAGCTTTGTTGTCGATACACAAAGCTATATTAACCCTAGAAGGGTCATATGATCTCAATCAGGTATATGGAAAAACAGGTTTTTGAAGTGATTATGCCCTTGTTACTCATTATAGAGCAATTATTTTCCGTGTTTTGTTGTTACTCTAGAAGCTCTGTTGTTATTGAAAAAATTGAGATACATGTAGCAAAACAGATACAATCCTTCTTTCTATTGAGACAGAGATAGCTTGATGGCTGGTGCATGCGCCCCGGGGTGCCGGGGGGGGGGGGGGGGGGGGGGGGTCGTCTTACTGGGGGCATGTAACCCCACTCCAGATGTGCAGGAAAGATGCCACCTGTTCCCTTGTGGCGCTGGTGCTGCCTTGGGAAGTTTCGGGGGCTCTAGATGTGCACGCAAGCTGTCCTCTGTCCAATTCATGCGTAAGGCTTTGCTAACGTTGAAAGGGGGGTGCTTCGAGGCCAAACCTGTTTTTATGGATGCCAGTACCTGTATTTCCTTGGAACACTTTCATCGCCCATGGAGTGTAAATAAGGTCAGTCCGGGTATAGCTCAGAGATGTTTGCTTCAGGATATCCCTCAGTTACAAATCATGATACACATCACCTCTGCTGAGGATTGACACCACGTGGGAGATTATTGCTAGTATCACAGCATGGCATATCTGGAAGACCAGATGCTCAGAGGCCTTCGAGGCTATTGATGTTTATGACACCCAATGTATTTGCAATATACGGAGTGACAACGTTCATAGTCTTATGGCCACCTTGGCTTTCCGTTGGGACTTGTGCCTGTGTGTATATGCTCCGAAACACCTAGAGGATTGGCTTTCCATTGGGACTTGTCCGTGTGTGTATATGCTCGGAAGCGCTTGGAGAATTGGCTTTCCGCTAGGTCTGGTATCTTGTGTACTTGCCTGGAAATGTCTCTTGGGTAAAGTCTCATGAATGGGGATTGTCCGTACCAATGTTGCGTTGCATAGCATCTTTATGTGTTTGCTTGCAAATTGAATTTGCATGCTGTTTTCATGCTTGCATGACCAATGTGTAGTCCCGGGTAAGGGGACACCCGTTTGTGTTGAATTTGCAAGCTGTTCTCATGCTTGTGTGACCAATGTGTTGTTTCGGATAAGGGGACGCTTGCTTGTGAGCTGTGCGTGTGAAACTATCTGTTTACATGGTTATGTTGCATGTGGACTTCGGTCTAACAAATGCCTGATGCGGATTTTCAGGGAATTGATTGGCAAGTGTCTTCATCTTTTAGGATAATACACTGATTTTTTCAGCTACGAAAGTGCAGCACAACATTGACGCAAAAAAAAGTGATAAATTACTGCAAAGCAATGAGCTATATGTCAATGAGAAAAAATTAGAGTTTTATCTATATGAGATTCTTTACCTTGGATATGTAATTAATGTCGAAGGCATTCATTCGATTAGATCCTACAAAGGTGGCAGAAATCCTAAATTGGGAGATCTCGAAAATTGCTTATGACATTCACTCGTTTGTGGGCATTTGCCAAGCACATTCCACCCACAAGACTCAAAGGCAACGGATTTACATGACCCCTCATGGATTACAAGCTTTCGAAGACCTTAAGGTTGCATTTATTATGATCTAAAAAAAACATCACTATTGGAGCGGTCTTGCAACAGAATGGGCCAATCGCTTACATGTCCCGTAAGTTGATTTCTGCAAAAAAAAAACTACTCGGTCTATGACCGGAAACCGCGGCGATGCTACAGGCTCTAAAGCATTGGAAGCATTTCTTTCATGGGCACGACTTTGAGGTTCGCACAGATCACGAAGCTTTGCATTGGCTTCAAACAATGCCAAGCACGAATTGGAATGACTGTCAACACCACTCGAGCTAGATTTTCCAGCAGTTTGGTGGAATGATCGAGTACCTTCCATGCAAGGCCAACCCAATGACCGACGCCTTGAGCAGGAAAAGAACCGTGTCCCACATCCAACCCACGCCGATGGATCTCGCTGGAACAAGACTAGATGAGATAAACGTGGATTTCATGGAATTCGGTACTCAGTGGGACACATGGTTGACTTTTTTACAAAGGTCGCCTTTGTGTATTGAAATGATTTTAGACACTCTTCTCCACAATGCGGCATGAACTCGACTTTGGAGAAGTTAGAGCGGCAGTTTACTTGGCCCAGAATGAGGCAAGACGTGTTCACTTATGTGCAACACTCTTTAGTTTATCAAAAGACGAAAGTTCCCTACGGAAAGAAGATAGGGTTGTTCTATTCTCGAGGACCTTTTCAAAATATCTCTATGGGTTGTTTTGTGACGAACACTTCGAGTAAGTGTAACACACAGTGTTTCACAATTGTCGATTGTTTTAGTGAGTTTGTTATGCTTATTCCTTGCAAGGCTAACGTTACTGTTGAAGACGTTGCTAGATTGTTCATCGGGCATTGGTACCCTATAGGTGGCATACCTAGGACCATTATGTCAAATCGAGATGCCAAGTTTACCAATCGTTTCTAAAGCACATTATTTGATAACTTTGGTACTAAGTTAGACTTTTCTAGTGCATTTCACCCATAGACGGATGGCCAGACGAAGATTTACAATCGATTGGCGTTCGACGAACTCAAGTGTTATGTTCACCGCCAGCAAGGTAAGTGGAAACAGTTTTTGCCTCCTTTAGTTCAAGCCATGTTGAATGACTCTTTTTCTTCAACTATTGATAGGACTCCATGTGAGGCAACTTTTGGAAGGCCGTTCCAGTCTTTGTTGACCATGACGTCATCCTCAATGCCTGGAGCTAAGAAATTGATGAAGTCTTACCAAGAGATTTTTAAGTCTGTGAAAATCAGGTTGGCTAAAGCGCGGGAGGCCTATACTCACAGGTCAACAAGAACTAAAGAGATGTGGTTTTCTCAAAAGGAGACTGTATATATCTAGGGATCATGAAGCAAAAGTGCTTAGTGGGCCAGCATTCCCCAAAGTTATTCTTTCGAAGCTTCAGACCCTTTCCCATTCTAAAGAAGATCAACGAGGTTTCTACAAAGCAAAGCTACCTCCTAGTTGGACATTCCATGTCACTTGGTTGAAGTCTTATATAGCATCTCCTCTCTCCATTGTCCATGATGACTAGGAGGAACCATACATAGTGGACAAGCTGACGTTATGGTTCCGTAACAAATCCTCTTACATTGTTTCAAATACTACTCCGGCCAAAGAGAAAGACAGTTCCTCACGAAGTTTCAAGACCGAGGGACACATGAAGCGGTGTGGCTTGACAAGAACTTCTTCGAAGATTATCCGGCATTATTGACGGACTACTTGTGGAGGCTTTGCAACTTCCGTCGAGTTGAGCAGAAGGGGATGTCATGCGCATCCCACACTTGGATGCCACGTGGACATATCTCTATAGCATGTGCAAGACCTAGAGCGATAAGCCCTTGTGAGCTCTAGTCCGGGACAAGTCAACCGCCACTCTAAGTGTCCAAGGTCAGCTGTACAAGTGTCGTACATGGTTTTGGTCAGGTGTGCAAGTCCCGCACATGGAGCAGTGTCAGTCCGTACTGTAAGCCACCCTCTGGAATGATGTAGAGGTATATCGAGCTCTACCTGGGACACCAGTCGTAGGGTTAGAGGTCTTGTAGCATACCTATTCTGATATGTGGGCAGGAAGGCAAAAGGGGCAGCCCTGTGGGTCACTCTAAAAGACTTTAGGGGCCTTACCTAATAGGAGGGTAGCCCTTGTGAGCCACCCTAGGGGCCAAGGAGGCCCCGTGGCCACGCAAACCAGCCCATGGAAGGGTTGGGCAGCTAGTCGGCCAGGCCTAGAAGGCCTTGGCAGCAAGGCAGCCAGCCAAAGGGGCTATTGCCTCGGTTGGCCAGCCCATAGAGGCCTTGACAAGCAATCAGCCAGCTCTTATGGGGCCAGACCACATGCGGCCAGCAGCCAATGGGCAGGCAGCAACCTGAAGGCCCAGGTATGAAAGGCGCCTATTTAATGGTGCATAAAAACAGGTCGTGGAGCTGTAAGAACAGACCGACCCGCTCAGTAGTCCACCAACCAACATCTTTTGTGTCTACAAGTAAAGGCTTGGCAAATCTTTTCCATCTCATAATTCACAAAGTGCTGAAATGATCCAAGGACCAGGACAGCCAAAGGGAGAACCCAAGAAAGGTAAACTTGAAGGTTAAGAATCAGGTCATCTTCAGGCTGCACATTTATAGCCATGGAAGATTCCCAAGAAGTTAGTCGTTTTCATCATTCCATAAAGAAAATACACTACTCCTTGGTGGGGGCCCTTCAGAGGGTATTTGGGACCCAATCGGGTGTGCTTGTCTTTATTCTTCTTCTTCTTCTCCTCTCTCACTCTCTCTCTTTCTTTCTCATCTCCACTACATTGTGCAATTGTCAAGAACCAAGGTGTTGAATATTCCTTATCAAAGTATAATCATATTTGTAAGCATGACCATAAACTCGTAGTGGGCCTGTTCAATTCGGAATGTGGTTTTGAGAATGTCCCCGTCCACAATTCGTACCTGTTGGTACCCACTTTGTAGGTCAATCTTCTATAACACCTTAGCTTCATTCACCCTCTCTAATATGTAGTCGATCTGAGGCATTGGGAAATTGCTCTTGATCGTCAGCTTGTTGAGAGCCCGATAATCTACACAAAGTTGGGAGGATCCATCCTTCTTTTTAATGAAAAGGATCGGGGTTGCGAATGGAAACACACTAGAGCGAATGAAACCAAATTGCAACAGCTCGTGGAATTGATGGTTCAACTTCGTCTCCATGGCCTTGCTAAGGCGATATGGAAACTTGCTTGGGGGTTCGGAACCTGGGAGGAGTTCAATTTTGTGGTCCTCTGGTCTAGATGGGGGGAGCTTAGGAGGAAGGTTGTCCCCAAGAAAGATCTTCTGGAACCAATCATGCAGGGCCTTGTACTTCTTAGAAGCACTAGTAACAGTCTGGGTGGTCTGAACATAGATCACTGCACAATGTGCACCTTTCTGAATCTCTCGTTTAGCCTGGATATGGCCAATGACTAGAAAGCTAGGTATCCTTGGCTCACATTTCATGATCACGGGAGCCTTGGACATATTTTGGGTAATCCGGAACATGTGCTGCTCCTAGTCAACCTCTGTGGTAAACTTGTAAAACCACTAGATTCCCAAGATAATGTCTGCATCTACAAGAGAGGTAGGCATGAAATCTCGCACAAATTCTGTGCCGTGGATGACTAATTTAGCACGACGAGCTTCAAACTTGATGCTCGTTGTCATGCCTGTGCTATATCCTTCCACTTTCTTGTCTACCGTGGTCAACAGGAAACGAACTCGCCGAGCGGCTTGTTCCGTGACCGTTCTCTGTAGTGCCGCTGTCAAACAAGACGACTCCTCTCTAGTCACCTATGTAGCCAAATGTTTTGAGCAACTTATTTCACTGATACTCCTAGTCATGGTTACCCTTTTGCTTATCTTTGAGCTCTCGGTTGACAATGGCACCAGTGGGAGCTCGAGGACTAGCGGCAACTTGGGGGGTTGGTCTAGGAGACTGGCTCACCACATAAGCTGTTGAGGCTGGGGTGGTGATGTGTGCACGGGTCTTCTTAGGGCATGTCTTAGAAGTATGTCCTTTTGTATGTCAATAGAAGTATTGTCCTTATACTGTTTGCGCTCCTTGGGACTTAGCTTACTACCTATCTTGCCGGCCAGAGCCTTCTGGTTTGGAGTAAGGCGAGGTCCATTGTTCGAGTTCTTGGAGCCGGAGGCTCCCGGGGTAGACCTTGATTGGGTCTGGTTTTGGCCCTTGCCATTGGCAGTGGTTGCCTTGGCCACTCCGGGCTGGGAGGTCTTTGGTTTTCCATTGTTGTATTTCATCTCGGCACTTTGTGCAAGCGAAAGTTCTCGATTAAAAGTCTGTGGCTCAAACATACTCACATCCCACTAGATTTGTGTGTCTAAACCGTACAAGAATCGATCTCTCTTGTCCTCATTTGAATTTTGCAATTGTAAAGCTAGGTGAGTGACTTTATTTGCAAACTGGAGGATTGGTTGCATGTTCTGGCATAATCCTCGATACTCATCCTAGAGCCGCTCAAGATAGTGAGGCGGTAGGAACGGCTTCTTGAGACGCGTGACAAATTGGTCCCACTCATAGGCAAGAACTCCATAATTAGAATTTGCTTGGGCCCAATGTGTCCACCAAGAGATGGCTTTCCCTTCGATGTAGCAACTACCTAACACAACCTTTTCTATATCCGACTTCTTATAGGCAGGAAAATAGGCTTCAAACTGATGAATCCAAGAGTATAAAGTTATGGAGTCGAGTTACCGTTATACTTACTAAAATGCACCCTTTTGTGAAGGTGAGTCGAAGAAGTTGCTGGTACCGTCCTTTCATTTTGATAGTTGCAAGGTATCGCTTGTGCTCCACGTGTCATCATTGTTCTTCTTGTGCGGCAACGCGAGTTGCTGCTTGTGTTCGAAGCTTTACCTCTCGTACATGTAAATCATGTAACGCATGGGGATTGCTGTGTTAACTCCGCAAGGGAGATAGCTGAAGCAGGTATCTGGAAGGGGTCCGGTGGGAAGGGATCACCGTGATGATTGGTGGTTTTGGGGGGGTGGGGGGGGATGGGTGTTGAGGTATTCCGAAGAGGTATCCGTTTCTCCAAGGCTTGTATAGAAGCCGTGCATGCCCG
Organism: Cibotium barometz; assembly: GCF_041138505.1. Lineage (NCBI taxonomy): Eukaryota > Viridiplantae > Streptophyta > Polypodiopsida > Cyatheales > Cibotiaceae > Cibotium > Cibotium barometz. Next base: position 18,725,453 of record NC_141063.1, on the reverse strand, counting down.
AATGCGTTCCCCTTGTTGCGCTATGATGTGCATAAATTCCTGAAACATGGTGTTTGTATCACCACTGGTAAGCTGACTTCTTGATGTAAATGTTGTCGAAGAAACAATTTCTTCAGGGGTGTGGGAGTGGGCAAGTTTTTCCTAGAATTCGCCATAGTGGGACTGGTCAAGTTTTTCCCTGGCTGCAATAAAACCATCCATTGTGTGTGGGAGACGTTTTGGGTCACTTCCGGAGGCTATAAACCAACCGTCCTTTGAGGGACAACAGTCACACCGGAATGGGAGTGCAACCGGCGTCTCAAAACCAACTACACAAGCGTTTTTTTTTCTTGGCTGAATCTCTTCACCAAATGACAAAGCTTTAATACCATTGTAACTTGCGGAAGCTTACAGACAAGATTATACTTTGATAAGGAATATTCAGCACCTTGGTTCTTGATGATTGCACAATGTAGCGGAGATGAGAGAGAGAGAGAGAGAGAGAGAGAGAGAGAGAGAGAGAAGAGAAGAAGAATAAAGACAAGTGCACCCGATTGGGTCCCAAATACTTTGAAGGGCCCCCACCAAGGACTGGTGTAGTTGCTTTATTGAATGATGAAAACGACTCACTTCTTGGGAGTCTTCCGTGGCGGTAAATGTGCAGCCTGAAGATGACTTGATTCTTGACCTTCAAGTTCACCTTGCTTGGGTTCTCCCTTTGGCTGTCCTGGCCCTTGGATCACTTCAACACTTTGTGAATTATGAGATTGGAAAGACCTTTGCCAAGCCTTTGCTTGTATAGGCACAAAAGATGCTGGTCGGTGAACTACTGAGGGGGTCGGCCTGTTCCTACAGCTCCACGACCTGTTTTTATGCACCATAAATAGGGGCCTTTCATATGTGGGTCTTCAGGCTGCTGGCCGCCTGTTGTCTGGCCCCATAAGGGCTGGCCAACTGCTTGTCAAGGCCTCTATGGGCTGGACAACTGAGGCAATAGCCCCTTTGGCTGGCCACCTTGCTGCCCAGGCCTTCTAGGCCTGGCCGACTAGCTGCCCAGCCCTTCCATGGGCTGGCTTGCTTGGCCATGGGGCCCCCTTGGCCCCTAGGGTGGCCCACAAGGGCTACCCTTCTTGTAGGCAAGGCCCCTAAGGCCTTTTGGGGTGGCCCACAGGGCTGGCCCTTTTGCCTACATGCCCTCATACCAAAATAGGTATGCTACAAGACCTCTAATCTTACGACTGGTGTCCCAGGCAGAGCCCAACATACCTCTTCATCATTTGAAAGGGTGACTCACAGTACAGACTGGCACTGCTCCATGTGTGGGCACACCTGACCAAGACCATGTAGGGGACTTGTACACCCTGGATGCTTAGAGTGGAACGTAGGTTGACTCATCCGGACTAGGGCTCACAAGGGATCAATTACCACTCCAGGTCTTGCACTTGCTATACAGATATGTCCACGCGGCATCCAAGTGCGGGATGCACATGATATATTGATTAGCTTCGTGTTTAACCAAACATTCCACACCAACCGGTGGAATCACAGTCAATTCAGAAAATAGTGATAGACATTGCAGGAGGGGTGCTGATGGTCATGTAGCACCGTGCTTGTCGAACCTGCCAAGTGCTGACGCTGTTGATTAGCGCTGAGAAGGTATCTCGAGGCATAGGGGAGGGGGAGCTGTGGGTGTGTCTCGCCTTGATGATGCTGACCTTCCGGTGGAATGCGAACCCTGTGCTGTCCTCCTTATATCAAATTGTGGGGCCATCAGACTTCCTGAGACAGTGGATACTCAAGTGGTTTAGGTGAACAGATGCAGGATCCTTTGACAGACAGTGGCTCTGGGACTCTCGTGCTGCTTCACATCGCTGACAATTGACTGGTTTGACCACCGTGGCCATCGAGGCGGCTCCCATGGAAAGACCCCCTCCTTGAGAAAGGTCGTCCTGGAGGCCCAGGATCCTTAGAGGTATGTTGCGGCAGATAAAATTGCTATCCAGAGAGGTTAGAGTGCAGGGATCCCTTAGAGGTATGTTGCGTCAGATAAAATTGCCATCCAGAGAGGTTGGAGTAGGGGGATGGCAGAGGCAACGGTGAGGATTTGGTCTTGGCTATCTCTCACCCTCTCTGTGCGCTAATGTCTGTCACCAATTTGAGTATTTCCCATTCTCATTTGTGGATGGGCTTTGGAAGGCATGGGATCCCCAAGGGTCTTGTGCTTCAGTCCACTGGACGCACTGTATGAGCTTTGAGAAGGGGGGACTATCCACTGCAAGGGTTACGGGCAACCTAGCAGCGTTATGACAGTGCCCAGGACAAAAGGATGAATCTGCAAGGTTTTGTCTGTGCAGGAAACACTCTAGCCAGCTCCCAGTGATTCGGGGGAAGGACATACGTGTGAACAAAGGCTTCAAAAAGGGACATTTCATGGTGTTTGCATTATTCATAAAAGGGGGACATTTCTTTAAATGGCCACCCATGTTTAAAAAGATTTGGGTGCCTGGACTAGTTTTAAGCATTCACATGCTATGTGGGCACCTCCTTCATGGGTCAGACACATGGCAAAACTTGTTATGCATGACCAACCTTAGTCCCCGTTTATCATCACCACCACCTTCCCCTCACGAACAGTTTGTGCACCAGCCTGTATACACCTGTACTGTTGCCGGCTCCTGTCCAATAATTTGGATCAGCCATACGGCCCTAACCAGCTATACGCTGTTATGTACCTGCTGATCTGATGTATCTGCTCTACAAATGTTTTCGTACGATTGTGTATGCTTTCCAAACTGTGCTGCTGCCACCCATACATCCAGACCTGGTCGTATAGGTCACTGTACCTGCTCTTGCTGATGATGCTATTTGTACATCTGTACTGGCTGTACCTCCTTTGTACCGGATGGTGCTGCTGTTGCTGAAATCACTAATTGTACTTGTTGTGCTTGTTTTTGTACATGTGTTCGTGGTATCGGTTGTCTTGCTCTCTGACCGGTGGTCGTGCCTGTTTTCAGCTGTGATGCTGTGCCCACTGATGCACGAATGTGTGCCACAAGAGATTTCCCTCACCTTCTTGAAGCTTATGAAGAAGGTTTCGGGTTGAGGTCAACTGCTTAAAAAATGTGTGGTCTTCTGCTTCGGGGAGACAAGTGGCCTTGCTGCACTGTGGACAGGACAGCAACTGTGTTTGACGCCCTTGACTGATTGTGATGGAGTAGAGAATGGTCCCCGGGAGGACCATTCCAGCCGGTCAGGTGAAACGGCATAGCTGGGAACCTGTGGCTGGAATGGTCTGACTGGGGATCACTCCCGGGTCATGGTCCTCGGGAGGGCATGTCAGATTCCGGAATGCAGAACGTAAGGAAATCATGACATGTCAGCTTCTGGAATGGAGGAGATCCTTGCATGTCAGCTTCTGTAATGTCAGATTACCATGCAGGCATCACTGCCGATCGCCATTTGCCACATCAGCACACTGTAGGAGTCTTAGCAGGTTTGCAGGATTCTGTGCAGAATGCTTGTACTTGCACAGATGATTATTGTTTATTCTGTCAGTCACCTGACCATGACGGTGTGATACTGCCACCTGATGATAGGATCATTGCTTATGCATGAAATTAATACCAAGAGTGATGTCTGTTTCTTGTATTGTAAATGTGCATCCATCTGTCCATCCATGTATTGTATGCTCAACTGCCTGAACTTCTAAAACCGTGTAACCCAAACTGTAAGAAAGCACATGATAAGCGGTAATATTTGGTGGGTATTAACTGTTAAACCTTACTGCCTGTACCACTGGGAGAATCACATTCCCTGTACTATTTGGATCATAGTTGCATTCCGTACCCGTACTCATCCGATGTGTACCTTCAGTACTTTCCGTACCACTCTATACGTACCATACCTTGTACGAAAAAGGTCTTCGTACCAAATAAGAGGTTCAATGTACAACACTTATTTGGCCCATTTTTTAATTATTTTAGTCAGTGGTCATTGCTCAGTAGTTAATAGATTAGTTTTCATTTCAATAATACCATTGTCTTTCATGCTATTTTTGTATGGATATTCCTTATTTTATATACATATATATATGTATATGTATATATATGTGTGTGTGTGTGTGTGGAGTGCGTGTGAGAGTATATCTTGATACAGAGATCTACACCCACTATTGGGCATTGATGACGTTAGTGGGGATGTTGTAGCATCTAGTCCATACTATGCATAATGGAGTTGATAGTTATATAGTCTTGTGGGTTGACTACCATGAGTATATAACATGCACGTTCCTAAAAGGTGAATTTAGGCATGTTCCTGGATTTATCTAGGTATATAATTCAGCCGTATTAGCGGACATGCAGATTTCACATTGTGAAGTTTTCGTCCGAGTTGGGGCTAGTTGATATTGTGCTTATTCTTTCTATCTTTAGCGGTGCATTTGCCCTATCAACTACTTCTTTTTGGACCAATTCTTTCTATTTTCTACTTCCCTTAGTGCTAGGCTTCATTATGGTTGAGTCTTATATACGTATATACGTATATACGTATATATATAAAATAAAAAAGTGAACGTACTTAAAATACTTATCTTGATGCGTACTTTACGTACACGTACCATACCGCACCGTACCTAAAGTACTCAACCTCTATGATTTGGATCAATAAAGGTATCAATACCTTGTTAACATAACAGTAACCTATGGATTGAACATGAAAATCATAAATTGTATTCATGTTGCTATCATGTAAATCGTGGTACCTCTTTCTGTTTAATCTGTCAATCATGTCTTGGTCTTTGTTGCAGAGCAATTACAATGGCAAAAAGGATGAAGGGGTGACCAAAATGGTTCTTGATGTTACATTGCAATTTAAACATTTACCAGAGGAGCTGTTAGAGAAGAAAGTCTGGACAGATACAGAGGTTGACGTTTGTGCTGATCTTATACGTGAAAACATGGTGCAGCTAGACAAGTGTTTAAACACACTCGTAAGAAATCTCTTGGCCTTCTATGTATTTGTTATTTGTTTGAAACTTATGACTTGGGTCTGGAGTTATTTTGTCATATTTGGAAACCAACTGTTAAATCCATAGTTGTAAACTATGGGTAATTATTCGTCGAGCTCATTTCCACGTCCATGCATGAGCCCGTGCATATACACGTGTGCACGATGGAAGAAAGATTCACTAGGAGTACAAAGATGGCAATAGACTCACTAAGAATGCATCCATGCATGCATACATACATACATTATGTTCTGATATGTTCACAAAAGTGTATATTGCCCTAGGGCGAGTAGAGTCCAGCAGTAAGGGTGGAGGGTCTTGTTGAAGGAACCCAAGTTCGATACCCTCCTGGACTACTCTCGTGAGGTGACCCTTGTTAATTGTAAAATGTAGAAAACCATACATCTTCCACAAAAAAAATGATTATTAACTCTTTTGTGCGTGCACGCTATGGGGGCGGGGGGGGGGGGGGGGGGGTTGCATAATCTTGATTGTGGGTTTAGATGCAAAATTATCGAAAGCCAAGAAGGGCAACACGACTCTGGCTACGCTACACCGGGGGTGCAGTGGGTCTTGCTTTGGTGTCAGGTTGGCTTATTCAGCATAGCCCATTGATGGGTAGCCGGGACATTGAGACCTGGCTGAAGCAGGGTGGTGAAGCAGTAGTGGCATTCTCTAAAGAGCACGTTGAACAACCGGTATGATAATCAAATGTAGCAGTTTGATTAACATTTTTTAAAGCTATGTTTTAATATTAAGCAATTTTTAATCTTTTTTTTTGACATTTTGATGTTTTTTTTGAAGGTCAGTTAATGTCCATAAGAGATGATTTATTTGAGACATTTAGGAGGCGGCATCATGGAGCTGCAGAGCTAGGAGATGTGCAACTGACAGCAGATTCACTTCACAGGTTTCAGTTCAAAATTTTTATCCAATTGTTTGCATTACTGAAGAATGTTAATGTATTTATATATTATAAAAGATAAAACCAACATACAAAGTAACATCTGAGACCATTTGGATACCACAAACAGCCCATATCATGGGTTCTATCATGATTCAAACAACAAAGAAAAGGACTTCACGTTCTTCTTCTTAACTTTGATTTCAGTCGCATAAAAAAGTTGAGATCTTACTTATTTGTTGTTAGCAAAAAAACCTCTTCAAGCATCACTGTCCCGTTGTCAAAGGGAAGAGACTTCACACCACCTTTGTCCACGAGCTTGGCCGGAATCCTGAGCTTTTTCATCACTGGAACTCTCCACCTTAGACTCCTCACTAGAGTCTTCACCGGTGGGGGGCAACAAATAATCTTCAAATATCTCTTTTAATTGTACATTAAAAAAATTCCAGGGGAAAATTTGTTTGACAAAAGCTACCCCCAACACCCCCCCCCCCCCCCCCCCAAAAAAAAAAAAAAGAAACAATTTGGTATTTAAAGGGTCTGATTGAAGAAGCTCTTTCACCACAGGATGTTGAAGGCGTTTACAGAACAGTTGAAAGGACAGGACGTCTCTGATAGTGCGACAGAGCAAGAAATGATGGAAATTGTAATGAACAGGTACTAGTAACTGAATTAATAGATAAGTACTGATAGCTAAAAATTAAAATATGAAATGAATATGAATATAAACATATATAATTATATAAATGTATAAATATAGTCTGCTAACCTGTGATTTTACTTCCATAGAGGACAGTTAAAAAATACAACTGAGTTTTTCTCTATACAGGACTTGGTCCTCATGAAGGCTTCATTTTGAAAACATGTAAGCAAGTTTAGTTAGGGGTTTAATGAAGTTTGGTTACTATAGGTGCTCTTTTTTTCCAGATATGAGAAAGAGATAACACATCCATTGCAGAATCTGTTGGGTGGGGAACTTTTTCGGGCCATGCTTATACAGGTTAATACTCTGTACTCATAGCATATTGCTTGGCTAGCTTGAGCAGTAGTCCTGTGTAGGTTTTAGAGTTCTTGAATTGAAAAATGTGTCTTGGATTTTACAGGTTCAGAAACTAAAGCTTGATATTGAGACGTAAGTTCATCTTTTTATGATTGCAAAAAGTTTTCTTCAGGTTTTAAACAGTGCTAGGAGGCAGTGAAGATTAGGACCAGAAGGAGTGCGGTTGAGAATTTCTTTCCCCTCTGCCCTTGCTGGGGCGGAAGTCTTAGAAACCACAAGAATTTGCTCCATTGAGCTGAGAATTGCACACTAAACCTGATTGAATATTTTGCTGCAAATTTGGCTGGTCATTTGATGCTGCTCTGGGCCTGAAAATGTACTAATGTACTGTCCAGTGTGTCATGTCACTGAATGATTATACTGCTTTCTGTTTGCAAGGTGAAGGAACAAGCTTTAAAAAAAAGGAGACAATCCGTGATGCTAAATGATGAACCTGAACTTGGTAGAAAGCTAGTTTCAGGACATGTTGAGACATCAATAGGAAGCAAGAAAAAAACTTAATCTTAGCATTCCATTTTTTCTTCTGGTATTGAACTCTCTTGATTATTTCAAACAGGCTGCTACGAGCACAGGGTTGAGTGTACTTCCACTTAAAAGTCTGTAGTGTGCACATTCTAAGCCATTTCATTTGTTGCACAGGGCCATGTTGGAGTTGAACCAAATCCTTCGTGCAAATGAGATCAACTTTGCAATCCTGGCAGCTTTGCCTGCTTTTCTCTTTGCAGTGATCCTTGTTTGGCTTTTGCGAGCATCTTTATTGCAGGTATAGATCTTGCCTGGTGGTATTGAAACATAAAACAAATAAAACAAGAGCCTATCTCTGTCAACCATAAAGGACATATGATCTTTGGCACAGCTTCCAGGCCCATCCGGAACTGTCCGGGCACCCTTTATGATCTATCTTGGTTTGCGTCCTTTTATCTGCATTTCAACTAGGGTGTTAAATGGTGACAGAGTAAAGGGGCAGAGGGCAGAGGCAGAGCTTCCCGTTTGTGCAGGAGAATGCTACTTGCAGAGGTTGAAAGGACGATCATGGCATACCAAATATTGAGAGATGAGGGGAAGGTAAGTCATCAGAAGATGGTTGTACGAATTTATCCTAAAATTGGCAAGATTGCCTGCAGCCTGTTCCCCCGAAGGCTCTATTGCAACAGGCAGGATTTGGTGGCTTACAAGTGCATAGTCAGTCTTAACACCAAGCTTGCTTCTTTATCGTTGATACAGGAGGGAGAGATGCCATGGCACTATGGCATGACCATATACCTTCTGGATCAGTTCTATAAAGCAGTGGAAAGGCATGCGGTTGCTTCTGGCGAATGGTGGAGGTATACTGTAAAAAAATGCATTGGCTGTTTTTTTTTCCTAGTTCAAATCTCCAAAATGTTGGTTTCAGTAATTTTGAAAGATTCATCAAGCAGATTTGTTTCTGTATTTTACTACCGGCTCATTATTTAAGGGACTTTTTGTGGCAGCTTGCGTGGAGACATCCTTGACCTTGCAAAACCAAAAACTGGTCTGAACCATAAGCTTGCCATCACTGCTCGGATTGAGCGTATCTATGAATGCATCATCCCAGCAAAACCATTGTAGCTTCAATAACCTGCCTAGGCTTCACTTTTTGCAAACATCTTGATTAGGGATTCTTTGAGTGGGCCATTTCTCAAAACATCCGTAAGTAATCTGCATTTTTGGCTTTGATTTCTCCTTGTGAAGGAGAATCATTCAGTTTTGTAGGCCATTTACTGGTGCCTTGCACGCGCTCTCTCTCTCTCTCTCTCATGCATGCTTGGACCCACTGGAGCACATGTGAAGCTCTATAGACGATATAAATGGTACCTTGATCTCAAGGTGCCATAGGCACATGGATATATAAGGATCCAAAATTCCACAAACATTCCTCTTGGCAACTTTGTTAGTAGATGCAAATTTTATGAAGTGTCTTATCAGAAAAAGAGTTTCAAAATTTGTGATGTCTCCAACAACATAACAATTTCTGATTTGTTGTATAAAAGGGAAAAAGATATCAATGTCATATGTTTTTGTGTTTGAAGCATTTACGAGGCTTTAGTTCAGAAAAGATATTGTACCAAGGTTTTCAAGGAAATCGATGAAATTTAAATTGCACACGCAAGTGTCATTTGATGGAAGCATCACTTTTTCCTAGTTTACAGCTCTAGCTAAGTTTTGACTCCAAAATTGGATTTTTTTGCACTCGTATGTTTGAATGTAGGAATAAAGTTGCCACTCAGAGTCATATGTTCGAAATAGGTAAGTCTCTCGTGTTGCATTGAGTCGCAACATCAGCTCCAACATCAAACGGACTTGAAAACATGCTAGCCTTTAATGTTGTGCAAACACTATCATTCCATGTGAAGCAATTTTTGAGTTCATAACGGAACCAATCAATGCATTTTCCAAGCTAGGATCTAGTTTTATGATTTTACCGTCTGTTGAGATGTAAAGTTGCTACTTTTGCTTTTCTAACCTGTTTAGATACAACAATTTCCTTCACCACCAAAACAACTTATATTTAATTCTAATGCAGTATCCTTTGTTGGATTCAATAAAAACCATGCTACTTGTTGCATTTGTAAAATTTTGTTTGCCAGATAGTCTCTCTTAGGTGAAATTGTGATATTTTATATGTTCACTATTTTTAGGAGGTTTTTTGAAGAATCGTAATGCTTTACCCATACCTTTTCAAAATCTAATGTGGTTTGTATTGTGTAGAGCGTTAACCACTTCGTAGGTTAACATGGTTTTACATACCTATGGTGAGATGCATTTTCATCTTACGTGCTTGAATGGGAATTTATCTTTTGTATGACAGTATTGGAACGTATAAAGCGGCTTATCTTGTGCTTAATGTTAAATAGGGAAACTGTATAGACTCCTTGTACATACTTGCTTAGGAGTGGTTGGCCTAATGTGAGCTAGTCACTTGTATATAAGTCATTTTTAACAATAAGCAATACACAATAATTTATCATTCCCTTGTAATAGTTTACTTGTGAGCTCTTCTCTTCTCTATTCTTGCTTTCTTGTGTGCTATTGGATTCATGTTTGTGAGATGGATGTTTGTTTGTCGGTTTCCTTCTTTCATTAGCTTCACAAGGATAGATTCATGTTTATTTGATACCATACTAGAAGTGACGAAGCGAACGCACAAGGATAGGGAATGCGCAAGATCGCGAGGCAAATTCACAGTTTGAAAAACATATGTTTTTGGATTCACTGGATATATTTGGTGGTTGTGTTTGATTTTGATTTGAAGTTTTTTATTTCTAGTTTCATCTATTAGAAGAAAAAAACCTTGGTTCGTTGGTGATTTATGTGAAATTGGAGCCCAAAAGGCTTAGGTTTAATTGCTTTGAGCTAAGGAATAACTTAGTAATTGTGATTAAGAGTAGAATCCACTTTGAAAACATTAAGCTCCATTAGGGTAGTGCTCATGCATTTCATAAAATTTTGTAACTTTTTTACCTGTATAATAATTATCAACTAGAATTAGGATCATTAATCACATTTTATCAAGTTTTAAAAATATCAAAAACTTTCTAAAATCAAGTTAAATCAGCTCTCGGATTAGGGACTCGAGTCTACGGTCCCGCGCAAAAAAGATGCGAGTCTGAATACATGAGTCGTGAACTTGCAGATGTGAGCTTGGAGAAGTGTCTAGAGGTATAAGTACTTAACATTGTACTAATCAATTATTACTACCTTAAAGACATACGGATATACCTACTCATGTCCTTGGAAGATTTTTTCTTCATACAATGTGTATTAGTTTACAAACTCCAAGGAATTTTTTTTATTCTTTATCATAATTATTATCCAATAAGTGCAAATTAACCTTGTCTTTGGTCTACTTCCTAGAACTTTGTACTTGGGTTTATTTCATAAAAGAATGTACGTAAGTAGAGTTCATACAAAAAACGTGAGTCTGCAGACGTGAACTTGGAGGTGTGCGCTTATAGACATGAGTCTAGAGGTATGAACCCAGATATGTAAACTTGTACACGTGAGCCCGCGGACTTGAGTCTAAATGCGTGAACCTAGATATGTGAGCTTACAAATGTGAGTCTAGAGGCGTGAACCTGCAGCAGATGTGAGCTTAAAAAAAATTGTGTTTGAAACCATTCTTAAAGCTGCTGTCAAAGCACTAAAGATATTTGATGCGAATCCAATTATTGGAAATGAAAATACAGTTGATTGTAGTGCATCAAACCACACTTCCTCAAATCCACCAAGTGTTCGATCTCAACAAACGATCAACACTCAGCAGAGTGCTCTCTTGTTAAGAAGGCTATACTTCTTCGGATTCACCTCAAGTGAGGAGTTGCGGGGAGAAATGAGCCAACAAAACACAGACATGAGCGGAGGAACAATGAAATTGTAGAAACAGGTGCTGCATGGTCCTCCGAGCTTTGGATTGATCGATGGGGTCTATAAATAACGCCATAAACTTCATGAAAAGAACATTGAATCGTCATGTTTTTGGGCGATGCTCCAGGGAAGGAGCAAGAGTAGGACGTGGAACCTTAAGATTCGTTCCTATAAGAAGCGGTTGACACCATAATGTTACATTTGGTGTTGATCCGAACTTGGATTTATTCCAAGAAGAGTATGACTAACAAGCAGCTTAAGAACTGCAGGTAACGGCAATCCGGACATGTCTCTTGATGTACCAAGGATAAGTGTCCCACAATACATCTAAAAGTAAGCACACACAACGCAAGTAGGAGTCCCACTCTCCACAAGAGCCCATTATAGAAGTGTCTTTACCACGGAACCAGGTTCTAGTCATTTAGACAAGGAAAATGAAACACATGGAAGGGTAAAGAACAAGTGTCGGCGGACTACATCATCACAAAGAGATCCATGAGAGCAATCTCATAACATATCCTCAGCCGCCTGCAGTGAGCTTGTAACCTCAAAGCTAGGCCAATGGAGAACATGTACCATTGGAAATTGCATAGCGCGATCCCATAGGCCAAGAGATCCCATATCCCAAGGTTTCTTATAATTACCTCCTTACGTTCCATCGCCATGAGGACATTTAAAATGGGGGGTCGCAACGAACATAGCATCTAGAGGCTAAGAGTTGGTTAAAACCAAGCTAAAACCAAGCCAATCCAGATCTCAAGAATGATGACCAAATTGGAACTAAAGGTTCCGTTCAGTACCTAGATAAGTTCGATCGAATTTGCAAGGCCATGAGACGAATTGATGATTGCACCAAGATGTCTTCATTCGAACTTTGCGTTTAAGTTAAAGCAGGCCAATGGTTTAGATCTCTAAACCCACTTAAAAAGGCCAGCTACAAGATCTTGAGTCATGCTTTCATCATAGGATTCTCACCTAGTGGAGCTAGATGGAGCCTCATCACACAAATCTATAAATTTAAGTAGGAGGATGATGAAACAACGTGGGGTTACATTATTAGAATCACGTATCTCTATATGAGATGCAGCACCCACAAAAACGTGGATGATTTGTTGCTCATTGATTGATTTATGATTGGTCTAAAGAGCAAGAGGCTTCATGACTGGTCTAGGCACTACATCTTCGATGAGTGTTGCCACCATGAGGCAATAGATCTAGTGGATAGTGTACAAGACGAGGATATAAAATTCGTCCATCGGAACCAAGAAATAGGGACACATCATTCAACTCCTCATTGACCAAGAGTTCCCAACTAACACCAACTAGAGTCCTAGTATCGAACACGATCATGGGTGGGTTGGCAAGGAATCTACTCCAACCGTTTAGGCCAACATTGTGGCAGGGAGGACAGTCCCAAGGGAAACCTTAAGGATAGCCCCATCCAACACCTCTAGTACGACCCACACCTATTCCCATAAAGCAATACGGTTTAGTGTGCAATTTGTAACCAAAATCATACAAGTATAGAGTATTCAATACTGAGGTCTAGACAACAATAAATTTGTCCTCATTGCTAGTGCTATGGGAACCATGGCACAATTCATTGTTGGTACCAAGGAAATCCAATAGGGTGGACTCCGGCTGTGCCATTATAGATGCTCCCCACTCCTAGGCAGTCGTTGGCCTTACCAATCCCCAATCACTCCTCAACAGAGTAGGCACAAGCTCCAATGCTTACCTATCAAAACCCCTTACTGAGAGGTATGTATAGACCCCCTCGAGTTGCCATATCCCACTTGCGATGCTACGACCGTAATCGGCTCCTCCAAGTACCGCACTAGTATAATAGTTCTTGGTGCCACTTGCCCACAAATATGGAAGACTAGGAACAAGAGAGCTATGAGTGTTATGACCCACAAGGCCCACATGAGGAGCTACAATATGACCCCTATGGATATCCTAAACAGGATTCACCCATAGACTATGCCTCTTTGTTTGAAGCCACGGTGCAATAAAGAGCAAGAGACCTCAACAATATGATACATAGGCCATTAATGCAATGCTTTTGATGAAAAGGCCAATACCATATTGCAGAGTTTCCTCACAAAGATCGTGCGCAAAATCCCTAGAGTGCTCCAAAAGCACTTCGAATCCTATGCCAAATCCCAACATAATTCCTTATTGGTCACATGCTATAAGTGCCAATTCAACCATGCTTACAATAGAGTGACAATCGGACCCTGCCAAAAGCATCTTCTTTCACTTTGACGAGAACTTATTAAGTGTAGAAGGACTTATTCACACAGTCCCCCTTAATGCCATCAAAAGGCTCCAGTTCCAAGATAAGGGCGGCAGCCAAAGAAACATCCAAGGTTGCCAATAAGTAGAAAGGCTAGGCTTCAACTTCAAAGCAAGCAGCCAAAAAGCTTGAGGTGCAAGCCCCAAAGGTTGTAGTAGTCCCTAAAAAGGCGAATGAACTAGAATTAGAAGTCCAAAAAAGGAAGACATTAATGAGCCCATGTAAACGCAACACATGATTAATTGTTGAAGGTAACAACATCATGACCATTGAGAGCAACTAAAGAGCCTGAGGTGCAAGCCCCAAAGGCTGCAACATCTCCAGAAAGGCCAATGAAACCAAAACTAGAGGTCCAAAAGAAGATCTCAAAGAGCATATGTAAATGCAACACACGATTAGCTATCAAGGGCAGCGATTTCATGACCATTGAAAGTGGTTTAAATGAGAGCTCCAAAGCTACCTCCCCTATGGAGATAGCTAGTGATCTCCCACTTAAACTCACTCTCCCAAGGAAACGAAATCCATAGATTACAAAAAATCTTCCAAAGAAACTCAAGGAGTACCCCACCTTGTGTTGGAGAAAGAGAAAAAGTGCACGCTGAACTACATCTAGTGCTAGTAATCAAGTATGAACCACCAACCTTGCTTGACCCTATCCCGAAACCAATCATACACCCAGTGAGGGAACCTCAGAGTTTGCCCAAGGCCTCATAACCATTTTGAAGTGGCCATAAATAGAACCAATTTTGGAGCCTTTGCCTTTGGAACCAATTCAACCAAGCTCTACATTGCTAGATGTGATGAGGAAGAACTTAGTCGGAGGTGAAAGTTGGGCTTCCATGGTCACCATAGCCAGTACCATTTTCTTCAAGATGATCAACTATGACTTTATCTCATTCCATTTACAGGCACCACCTCCTAGGGAAGGATCAGTGTTGCACATCCCTTACACATTGGTGGTAGGTCCTAGCCCACCTTGAAGTGAGTATAAACCTAGTGAGTGCAAGTATCGCATGTAGGACATAGTAGACCTCATAGCCTTCTTGTCCTCAAAAGTTTGAGAATCAATAAGTTCTCTTTTGCAAATAAGTTCACAACTTTAGAGGGATTTATTTGGTTGGATGAATGGGAACTTGAGCCCACACAACTGAACCTCAACTTGAACTGGAGGAGAAGAAGGACGAGCCATGTCCCATTGAGTACACTCCCTCTCCATGACCAAAACCAAAGGACAACCAAAAGTTTCCATGAATAAGCTAGGGAACTATTTTGAGAATGACAAAATCAACACTATGTTACCTGTTGTATATATATAAGGGGCTTACGGTCTCCGCTATGATTTTGGATGGTGGTGTTGGTGTCAGCATAATCACCAAGGATTGCTGGGAGACCTAGGGTACCACTCGTAGGCACAAGTCTCAATGGGACGAGCCATGTCCCATTGAGTACACTCCCTCTCCATGACCAAAACCAAAGGACAACCAAAAGTTCCCATGAATAAGCTAGGGCACTATTTTGAGAACGATAAAATCAACACTATGTTACTTGTTGTATATATATAAGGGCCTTACGGTCTCCGCCATGATTTTGGATGGTGGTGTTGGTGTCAGCATAATCACCAAGGATTGCTGAGAGACCTAGGGTACCACTCGTAGGCACAAGTCTCAATGGGACGAGCCATGTCCCATTGAGTACACTCCCTCTCCATGACCAAAACCAAAGGACAACCAAAAGTTCCCACGAATAAGTTAGGGCATTATTTTGAGAATGACAAAATCAACACTATGTTACCTGTTGTATATATATAAGGGCCTTACGGTCTCTGCCATGATTTTGGATGGTGGTGTTGGTGTCAGCATAATCACCAAGGATTGCTGGGAGACCTAGGGTACCACTCGTAGGCACAAGTCTCATGGTCAAGCTGGCTGATGGGAACATAGCCAAACCCTTAGACATCTTGCAATATGTAAAGATCAAGACCTTTAGATTAAGCTTCCACCGTACATTTGTGGTGATGGATTTTCAGAGAAGAGGGTCATACTACACGATGATTGTCCAAAGGAGAAGCAAGGCGGGTTCATCATTTGGGAAACTAATCACATTTATATATGCAAAGGCAACTAGTTCTTAAAGATAAGCTTGAAGACATGGAAGACTCATCCCATAGGTTGAGGCATTCTCGCCAACGAGTCTAACACAAATGTTTGAACTACCTCGGTCAACATGTGTAAATGCTGCAACAAGTTGTTGGATACTGAAGATAAGAACCAGGACTAGGAACCTCTCCTCGAGCCTGACGACTCTTAGGATTAGGTCCATGTAATAGCCACACGTGGGCACTCTTGCATAAAATCTTGGAACAAGGTTTGTATGATTGAACACATAAAAATAACCTCTCATTTCATGCTGAGTATAGTCCCTTTTGGAAACTAATAGTAACTTTGAGCTAGTGATGTGTGTAGCAAGGACTCCTCTACAAAAGGATCAACTTCAACATTGTTCATAGTCACCCAGCCAAGAAGGAGAAACTGCATAGAAAGCCTAAAAAGTGTAGACATTGGCTTCGCTACATTGAGGCCATAGATTCATAAGAAACCCACATTTGATAGCGAGAATCTGGCCGCCAATATCACCTCCACAAGGTGTAAACCCCTCTTCACCAATTATAACTCCCCTAATTACCGACAAATATGGAACCATTCCACCCAAAAGAGGCCTCTCCTTTACCAGGATCCCCCACCCAACAAAGCCTCCTTTGTGTGACAAACCCTACAACACGCCAAACCTCATCAATGATGTGCATTAACCTTGCCAACATTACTAACACCACCAACTTCCAGCAGGTACAAGCTCACTCACCCTTAATTGGACCATAATCCAAAAATTTCTAAAAATCTTGATCCTTAGGCTAAGGTCCTTTATACCATCGTACCATAACAGAATTGAGTCTCAATTTAGGGATCCATTAGTCCAGCCTAACCCCATCCAGTCCCAACCACTGTAGTGATGGGATCCGATTAGAAATTTGGTTAGGTTTTGTCCCGGGTACCAGGGAAAAGAGTTCCCAGGGCTAACCGGATATTCATGCAAACTTAAAACTAGTCACACCACTTACACACCCAATATGAAATTGCCTTTTTCACAGAATCAGCTATCTTTAAAAACAATCATTTAATGAAACCATTGAGTCACTGATCATAATCCTCAAAATCTCTGGTTAAAGAATTCTAGCTCTACCATCCCATATGGTGGAGCTTGATTTTAAGGGATTCTAGCTCTACCACATGGTAGAGCTAGAATTCTGAGCTAGCTCTACCATGTGGAGCAAGAACGCATTGAAAGAACCAAGATCTACCATTTGTTCAATCTAGACCCCCAAGTAAAAACATTGATACAAGAGATTGTATATTGAGAGTCCCCTTAGAGTAGGACGCACTCTCCAATTTTAAGACTGCATTGTAATGAACAAAGACTAAATAAACAAGAATTTATAATTTGACATGGTGAAAGTTTCCTTATATACACAACTACTACAAATTAACATTATTAAAGATAGAAAGAGCCTTTTGAGTAGACTATAATTTATTTCTAATGCACCTTAGGAAATTATTTTTAAACTTCTGTTTTGGGGGAATTTAGTTTAATAAGAAAGGATATTTTTCCATTCAAAGATATCTAAAAACTGGGTTATCTCTCTCTAGAACATTTTCTCTCTCTAAGCCAAAACAGGTAGAAACAAGATCTTTTATTATTCTGAAAAGGGGATTGATTACAGGGGAAGAAACTGGACATCTTGAGAGCTGGGGAGGAATCTTATAGATGTGAGTGGATGGATGGGTGTGATGTGAATAATGTTCTTTGAAGATCTTTACAGGTTCCTACACATTCCAAGAGGATCCAAGAAATGGGATGTGTATCATGGACCAAGATTTCACCCACCATGTTCTCCTCCCCCCTCCCCCCCATCAAGATGTACTTAGGTAGATGTCGATGAATAAAGCCTTAGTGGGTGCTAACCATTGCGAGTGTATATTTATGATGAAAGCCTTGGTGTAGGTGCTAACTATTTTTAGTGTCTATTTATGAAAAAGGTTATTGTGAAGTTCTTATGAAGTGCAAAACCCTAAGTGATTATTGCAAGTGTCATGCATGAGATGTATGGGATGAAGGTAATCATTACATATGTGTCATGCATAGGTTGTGTCATGTGTTCTATTGCAATCCATTGGTCAAGGGGTGCATGATTGCTGGTCAAGGGGGTTAATGCACATACTTTGGGGTCCTATAATGTGGTGCTTGGACAAGATGCCCGAACATCCTTTCATGCCAAGAAAAATACCTCTACTTAACCTAGAGGTACTTGTCATAGTTTGTGATGAGCACACCCGCATGGATTTACGTTCTACATTGGAGGTCAAGCGGCATCCTAGGAATGCAAAAACTATGGAGAAAATTGTAGGGGTAAAGTAGCGCCGTAGAATTGAAAGAAGGGGGGAGGCCCTTGCACAGACATCTGTGGACGAAGTTATGGAGAAAATAGTTGTTCTCAACTGAAAAGCTTCCTGATATGCTTGTAAAACGTGTGGATACTTTGCAAAGAAGTTCTCATCCACCCACTTGGCATCCATAGCTGAGAAATTCTTGAACTTGACAAGGTACTTTCTAATAACCTTGCCATGCGATTCCCTTCTTTCCTTATGAAAGACAATCTGCTCTGGTTGAAGAACTTCCTCTAGCTCTTCAACTTTCGGTGGATCCTCGTTCACTGGTTCCAAAGGTTCGGGACCCTTATATGCTCTTAGGAGATTCACATGAAAAGCATTGTGAATCCTCCAATGATCAGATAATGCTAGTCTGAAAGCCACATGGTTGATCTTTTCCAATATTTGGAAAGGTCCATAGTACCTGTTGGACAACTTAGGATAAACCTTCTCTTTGCCCTTCTGCTTTCGAAGCCTTGCTTTCTTAAACTTCAACAATACCCAATCACCTTCCTTGTACTCCACCGTGCTTATCCGCAGCCTTTTTTTGCGTAGCCCTTGACCTCTCTATGGCTATCTTCACCTGTGCAAAAGCTGTATCCAGATCTCTGACATACTCATTTGCTGCAAAGATCTCATCCTTAGTCCTTAGAAGTGGTGGTAATATAACTTTGCCAGAAACAACCTTGCACGGTGCCTTTCCTGTGGAACCATGCACTGTATTGTTGTAGGCAAACTTCTCCCACTCTGTTTTTTGTTCTACCACATAGCACTTTAACAAATCGAATATGGCTGAATTTGCACTCACCTACAGGCAATGATGTTCAGCGCAAATGTGTATTGATTAGCCCTCGAGCTAGTCATGACATCGTGACACTCATCTCCTTTCTTCGACTCTTTTTCTACTTTCCTCAACATTTGTTCACTTTCCTTGAGAGAAAAGTGACAGTTTTATAGATGAAGAGATTATTGTTGAGGAAGGGACTAGTTGCTAGCGATGTTGGTTGTTAAATGGAATAGGAGTGACATTATTGAGGACAACCAATTTTGCTTATACATTTCAAGGGAATCCAAACAATGGGTTATACCATGACCAGACCTTTGCCCACCATGGCATCTCCCGTCTAGAGATGTACCTAGAGGATATTGATGAACGAGGGTATGGTGCATGCACACTTGTAGTTAGCAAGCAACCAATTAGACCTCATAGTTTTAGGCAAATTGATCAAGGATAACCATGAGCCTTATCGTTGAAGTGTGTTTGGAGGAGCATCTTATATTCGGCATACTTGCATTGTTCCTTATGCAAGTGCACACACATATGTTTTATGTGAAGTGATAAATTTGAGAAGTGGGATGGCTGAAACAAGACTCTACAAAGCATTGTTCCTTATGCAAGTGCACATATGTTTTATGTGAAGTGCTAAGCTTGAGAAGTGGGTTGATTGAAACAAGACTCTACAAAGCAGGACAAGTAAAAACAAGTTGTAGAGAAGTACGGTTTGGCCTGAAGAAGATGCTAGTAAACTTGCATTTTTATGTGGTTTGTTCAATTTTTTTGTTTTCTTTGTCTTTAATGATAGTGAGATGACGCTTCAAATTATTTGTTTCTTTCTTTGTCTCGATCTTGTGTGCTTTCTTTTTCTATTTTTTCTATGTATTTGCCTTCTCTACTTTTTCTCCTCTCTTCTTATCTTTCACTTGCTCTCCTTTAAGTTCTCTTATCATTTTTTCTTCATTGCACATCCTTGAGACATCTTTGTGGTATGAATTAACTAATTTAATAGTGCTAATTTAGTCCTCAATCAATGATACAAAGACTTTCTTAATGCTTGCATGTAAATGTCTAACCTCCTTCTAGCAGCCCTCTTGGCAAGGGATCTATTTAACTTAGCAAGAAAAACTTAACTACACTCAAATAAAAAATGTACACACTTTGATGTCATTATGTGGTGTTGTCAAATGGTTGTTGTTTTGGCACATATGTTGGAAAAAAGGAAAATTGCATCAACATATTTTGCTTTGATGCTAAAATAGATTCAAATATATGCTACCCTTTTGAAGGTGAAGCCTATGCGGCAAGGCAAGATGAGTGTTAAGTTTTAGGGGTTACCTATAGAGAGAGCATGTATTTGGAAGATGAGGCTTTGGATGTCGATAGGTTTCGTGTTTCTTTGCCAAGGGTCTACTAAGGGTATGATAACCATCCCATCGGAAAGATGAAGTGTAGTAGATCACTTTTGACAACTAATTATGCAATCTGCAGAAGAGCAGTCACAATCCATCCCCTTCTAAGGATGATTCTCTATTTAGACATAGGTTTAGTTCTAATGTAAAATTCTACTTCAACTCAGCCACCATCGGTTATAATTTGGCAGTTATTTACCATGGTGAGTATAGTTATGGATGTGGTGTTAGGGATAGGTGGCCTAATGATGTCACCCAACATATTAAGTTATGGATGTGGTGTTAGGGATAGGTGGCCTAATGATGTCACCCAACATATTAAGTTATGACTAGCCTCAATTTCATGCCAACAAAGGTTGGCCACATATCTAGATGGTCTTTCTAGGGGAACTTAAGCTCAAGGAAAATTGATTCATTGTTGTTTTTGTTTCAGATTCATGTAGCAATGTTATTTCGGCAGCATCCCAACTGTGCAACCAAGCTTTTGGGGAAGAGTATGAATCCGATTATTGGAGTTGTCAAGGTCCAAGGGTTATGTTACATGATGCTCTATAGATATCATCTCTCTATGCTCCAAATAGTCATATCAATGGACACATTTTTGAGAATATCTTAACCCATTTGGGTGAGTTTTGCATGTTTTCAAGTCCGTTTTTAAGGATTGGTCACTTTTATATATGTAAATGTGTTTAATTTTCCAATCATGAACTAGACTTGTGTCTCTCATGTAAGGACTTCCAAGTATCATACTTTATGAACCTCTTCTCTAGAAATCCATTACAAACCCATCACCACAAATGAGTGGTGGAAGCTTAACCCAAAGGTCTTGATTTTTGCATCCTCAGGGACACCCAAAGGTCTTTCTGTGTTTTTGTCGACGAGTTTGACCATGAGATTGGTGTCTACAAGTGGTAGGCTTCAGTAGGCCTCCCAACAACCCCTGATAACTATCCTAACACTAGCACCACCATCCAAGATTGTAGAGATCATCTCATCTCATCAGAATACTGTCTCAACTTATTCATGGGAACTTTTGGAAATCGTTTGGTGGGTATGGAAGAAGAGAGCACTCAATGTAGCATTGCTCATCCTCTTTTAGCTATGTTATATGGGACTCTTAGATTCCCATTTATCAAGTCAAATTAGTCTCTCCAAAGTTGAGAATTTTGTTGCAAGCGAGAACTTTTCGGGACTAAGACTTCCAAGGAAAACAATGCTATGAGCCCTGCTATGCCCCACCCCCACCTACAACAATGGGCGAGCGATATTTAAACTCACTCAAAAGTGTTCTAGGATCTATAATTGTATAGGGAATATACATTGAATCTTCCTTAGGAGGTGATGCCTTTGAAGGGAACACAATGAAATCATCGTTTCTTCGAGAAAATATTGTGTTGACTCATTGGAGGTGAACCCTAGCATTCCTCTAAGTCCTTGTCCACTACATCTAGTAATGCAGGATCTGGTGAAATTTGTTTTGGAGCTAGGGGCTCTAGAACTGGCTCTTTTTGAAGTCATTTGAGAATATTCATAGGTTTATTCATGGCCTTTGGCACTCTTATATTCCCATACAAGTTTTGGGATTAGCTCTAATAGGATCTAGGATACGCTTAGGCAGGATCAATGGTTTGTACTTGACCACTTGTTCCAGTAAGATTAGCTCTAGATCATGTACCTTACAAGGTCTTGGGATTGTTTCTCCCTCTCTAACACTAGGTTGGGATTTTCTTTCAATTTATTGGGAAGGTTAGCATAATTAATTGTCAATTTCTTTTCCTTGTGAAGAGCTGGCATGGGTGGGAGATCATCGCCTATTCTTTTCCCAAGGGAGGATCTCATCCAAACCAGTTTTAATGGTCACGGTGTTGTTTTCTTTAACAACTGATCATGTATTAGTTTTTGCATGTTCTTTGATGTCTTCTTCTTGGACTTGTGGTTTTGGTTCTTTAGCCTTTTTTCAAGGGCTATAATATCCTTTGGGGCTTGCATCGCAGTCTCCTGCTTTGAGGTTTAAAATTATTTGTTTGAGAGTGAAGCTTAAGATTTCTATGTATTTGCTATCAAAATTATGGGGAATATGCACAACAGAAGCAATATTTGATGGTGGCAAGATAGAGCAACATATATGAGAGAGAGTAAGAAAACAAGATGTATAGAAATCTTCTATATTACCTTATTCGAAGTGGCTACATTGATCCACCATAATATCAAAACCACAATAAAATATTAGAAATAGCTACATGAAAATATCAAAAGATGTTTGCCACATAGGAAGAATTGAGATGACCAAAGTTATCATTTGGAGATGCTCCTACAAAAAGTGGCATGTAGAATTGACAGGGAAGTAGCTGGGCAGTTTCAATAGCTATGGGATACCGATGCCCCGACAAACCCTGAAACAATTCAACTTTTGTGAGTGCTTATTGATGCATGAAATCATGAGCAGTAGCATCCAGGTTCAACACTTGTAAGAAAACATAGTAGAGGTGATTTGCAAGTTAAGTAAACCGACGAGGGCTTAGCCTCTGTTCTGGAAGTCTACACATGAACACTTCGGGAATTCAAAAACTATGACCAAGTATTTCACACCGTTCGCCTTTCAACCCTTTGTGTTGACATAGAAAACGTGTGTCTCATTACAAAGGATAATAACCTTCCTTAGAATCTTAGTTGTTCGCAAATAGACCAACCTTTCTCAATGTTCTCATAGAACTCTTTAGCTTGCTTCTCTAGCGCACTACCTTGCCATCCCTATACTTTGCTCAAACAGAGCTCGGGACTCTTGGAGCGATAGTAGTGGCCCTCCTAGCTGTCGGAGCCATTGGGACAACTACACCTGTTGCCTCTAATATAAATCCTATAGACTGCAAACTTGATATTTCATCAATAGATTAGTTCCCTGGGCCACAGGCCAAACCCTTGGAGCAGGCCAAACCCTTGAAGCAGGCCTTGGTGGCCCAATGATATTTGTGGTATCTACTTTCTAAGAGTGTGTGTTACTAGAGCTACAAAACCAAAAAAATCCCTCTTTGATACCACCAGGGTAAGTGCGACGTCCCCAAAAATAAGGGGTTGGCACTCCCTCCTGGTCAGACCCACCCATGGGGTTAATAAAAGCACCACATAAACACTAGTCTCTTCCAGAAGCCCAAAGCATGTGACTTTGCTCCGCGGCTCAATTCGATGAATGGCCCAAAAGATCCAATTTAATTTTCTTTCTTTGGCCACCACTGATTGAGAGTCCTCTCTAGGCATGCTATGTGTTGCATTCCTCTATGTGCGTCTATGTTCACTTCTAGGAGTATGCAATGTAATCAAACTCAACCCCCACTCCTTTCCACAAATGCTGTGTGATAATATTCTTTTAATGTTTATAATCAAACTCAACCCCCACTCCTTTCCACAAATGCTGTGTGATAATATTCTTTTAATGTTTATAATGTATCATGTAATCGCTGAAAACAAAGCAAGTTTGAGTATAAATATTATGCAATGAATTCACAATGGTGATGTTGACAAGTGTATAAAGGTATAAATCATAAGAGTTTGGCAAAATATTTAATATGTGTGATGATGGAATTTTCAATATTGTTGTTTATCAACGTTTATCACAAACAAGGAGGGAAAAGAAAAAGAAGAGCTTATCTCATTTTGCTGAGTTTTTCTATTGAATCCATTTTTATGTTATCGTTCTCGAGTGTGTGTATCCTCTGGATGTTCAAGATACAAAAATCAATAGAATTTCACAATTTTTAGTAGGTCTTTCGTCTATGTGTAATCACAACAAATGAATGTGTATGTCTTCTTTTTTTTAAAAAAAGGGAAGGAAAGCTAATAGAACTGCCATATGTAGTTTTCACAAATCCCACATAGCATTGAAGGCTTTAAAAATTAGGGTTCCTAACAACCTTAGAATCAATTTAACTTGGAAGAGTTAAAGGGACGCGTCGTAGCTGCGTTCTGTTTCTCTGGACTTGACTGTGTCATGATTTGTTTGTCGTGATCGCGCCTAGCGCACTCAGTGTTCTCGAGCTTGTTTCCCTGGTCGTGTGATCATGTTGGCGCTCTCGAGCTTGTTTTCACTGGTGGTTGTAATTGTTGCTTGGGCCGAAAATAGCCTAGCTTGTTGTAGCTGACTTAGGCGGGGGTATATTTTTTTGATTTCAATCCCTTCTCTCTTGTCCACGCCGACGCGGGCTAAGCTTGTTTTCACGACCAAAAACCCTTCTCTCTAGCCCACGCCAGCGCAGGCTACGATGCCCTCACGTCCTCGAGCTTGTCTGCCCTGGTCATGAACGCACTGGCGCCCTCGAGCTTGTTTGCACTAGTGATCGAAATCGCCGCCCGAAAATAGCCCAGCTTGTTGCAGCTTGCTCGGGTGGGGCTATATTTTTTTGATTTCAAACCCTTGTCTCTAGCCCGCGCGCCGGTGCCCTTGAGCTTGTTTTCCTGGTCGTGATCATCACCGAAAACAGCCTAGCTTGTAGCCGGCACGGGCGGGTGTATTTTTTTGTCTTCAAGCCCTCCTCACCGGCCCAGGCTATGGCGCCCTCGAGCTTGTTTTCCTGGTCGTGATTGCAGCTGAAAAATAGCCCAGCTTGTAGCCGGCTCGAGCGGGTATATATTTTTTTCTGTTTTCAAACCCTTCTGTCTAGCCCATGCCAATGCGGGTTACGGCACCCTCGAGCTTGTTTGCCTGGTCGTGATCGCGCGTTGGCGCCTTGAGCTTGTTCGTATCCACTCTCGGCCCTTTTGAGACAGCTAGCTGGTATGCCCTCATGCTACCCTAGCGTTGTATCTTTAAATAATGATGTTTGAATAAGCTTGAAGGACCTAATTCTTTCCATTACAATTAGATCTAGGACATCTTTGTATCTTTAAATAAAGTTGGTCAATCTAGTAATCATGTTTTTCTTCTACATTTCTTGTGGATCATTGAGATGCATGAAGTTTGAGATCACACACGTATAATGAAACCGGCCTCTGGTAGAAACCAAAGTGCGGTAGACTAACAGTCACCCGTCCACTTGTAGTCTAGATATGAAAACAGAATAGATTGGAGCTAGAGTGTCCCAAATCTGAAAATAGAACGACCAGGCAAACAAGCTCGAGGGTGCCGTAACCCGCATTGGCATGGGCTAGACAGAAGGGTTTGAAAATAGAAAAAAATATATACCCGCTCGAGCCGGCTACAAGCTGGGCTATTTTTCAGCTGCAATCACGACCAGGAAAATAAGCTTGAGGGCGCCATAGCCTGGGCCGGTGAGGAGGGCTTGAAGACAAAAAAATACACCCGCCCGTTCCCGGCTACAAGCTGGGCTGTTTTCGGTGACGATCACGACCAGGAAAACAAGCTCAAGGGCGCCGGCGCGCGGGCTAGAGACAAGGGTTTGAAATCAAAAAAATATAGCCCCACCCGAGCAAGCTGCAACAAGCTGGGCTATTTTTGGCCCAGGCGACGATTTCGACCACTAGTGTAAACAAGCTCGAGGGCGCCAGTGCGTTCATGACCAGGGCAGACAAGCTCGAGGACGTGAGGGCATCGTAGCCTGCGCTGGCGTGGGCTAGAGAGAAGGGTTTTTGGTCGTGAAAACAAGCTTAGCCCGCGCCTGCGCGAACAAGAGAGAAGGGATTGAAATCAAAAAAATATACCCCCGCCTAAGTCAGCTACAACAAGCTAGGCTATTTTCGGCCCAGGCAACAATTACAACCACCAGTGAAAACAAGCTCGAGAGCGCCAACACAATCACACGACCAGGGCCCTCATGCTACCCTAGCGTTGTATCTTTAAATAATGATGTTTGAATAAGCTTGAAGGACCTAATTCTTTCCATTACAATTAGATCTAGGACATCTTTGTATCTTTAAATAAAGTTGGTCAATCTAGTAATCATGTTTTTCTTCTACATTTCTTGTGGATCATTGAGATGCATGAAGTTTGAGATCACACACGTATAATGAAACCGGCCTCTGGTAGAAACCAAAGTGCGGTAGACTAGCAGTCACCCGTCCACTTGTAGTCTAGATATGAAAACAGAATAGATTGGAGCTAGAGTGCCCCAAATCTAAAAATAGAACGACACCTGTTGGCCCCAAAGCTTGGCGCCCCTTGTGGTATTTCTTTATTCAATTTCAAAAATATGTAAGGCTGAGTACACCAAAAACCAGCCAAGAGAATACACCTGTATATCCAATCTGGTAGCCCACGATACCTCTTAGCACAGAGGATACACACACACAGATCTGTGTCTCAAAGCAACACTCTGTACTCCCCTCTGATCAGCCAAGACTATTCAGCAGGACAACCTTGAACATACATCTGGCATATCTCATGCACATGATTCCACAACTTAGCACAAGCATACATTCACTGTCCAATCTCTTTGTTTCCACCCTTTTCAATCTGCCATACCCCTCCTCTCACAAGGGGCCAGATAGCTCAAATCTGCAACAACAGACATAAGCCAATGGAAAGAGAGAGAGATGAACAAGTTCAGAGCTTACCAAAATCAGCTCGTGGATCTGCATCGGAGGAAATAGTTGTACCAGTGTACTTGCACACTTGTTTCAACAACTCTGCTTCACACGTGTGGGTGTACATGTCTGTACCTTCCTCTCTGCATCCACTTCAGTGTTGTACCCAACTGTACAGACCTGAAAATCTGTACTGCACCAATCCGTACACCCTCTGCACACGTGTCTGAATCTGTCCGTACAGAATTGTACGGACAGTTCTGCTGTCGCCTGAGGATACTGGTGCGCCTGCTTCTGCTGTACCCGACTGTACCTGCTGTACAGTTCTGTACCTGCAGTACAGCCACCTGACAGCAGTCGTACGTTTGTACCTGCTGTACGGCTTCTGTCAGAACCCACAGTTCAGCCTGAACCTGCTCAGCTTGTCAACGCCGGCTGTACCAGCAGTGAAACCCACAGGAGAGAGAGAGACAGTCGTACTGTACTTGCAGTCGTACAGGGCTGTACAAGCTGTACACGTGGACTGTACGGCTGGTTTGCATAGAAAAACAGCAGCAAGAACAATATTCAGCAATCCCCACGTTCCTTCTCCTCTCCTCCACGCCTAGACTTGCACGATTCTCCAAAAGCTAGAGAGAGAGTGAAGAGAGAGAGGCATGCACTCCAAAAGTGGAGTTGCCCCCTCCCCATACTTGTCCTAGGGCCCCAACTTTAATAATTATTAAAGTTCCCTAGGGGCCACTAAGGCCTAGGGGCAACCACACATATAACATTAAAATATTAATGTTCTAGTTCCCCCCTTCACACCTAGGGATGTCCACACATCATTATCTCTGTCCGGGCACCCCACATGTGAATCATTTGATATTTTGACTCAGCAACCACCATGCCCACACTTGTGCTGTTCCATTTTCATAGGGCCATGACATACCCCCCTCTTGAAAAATGGCAAGCGTCCTCGATTGCATTCTGGTGATACAGCAAAATATCCAAAGTGAAATATACAATATGGTAAGATCAGCGTCCCAATCTCTCTAAGCCATGCACATGTATCAACATCATTCATTGTAAACCAATGGCGTAGTAATAGTCCAAGTTGTATACCACTGTGAACCATACATAACCACAACATCCCATGTGACTAGTACACATGTATCATAGAAGTCCCATAAACAGATGTACTGTCAGCCTCAGTACCTTCGGCGGGTGAGATAAAATCTGCACCAAGCGACCTCTAGATGTCATCTGAACCTGTCTGTATCAAGGGAGTGGAGGTGCTACCCCCCCTCTTGAGCATCAGGTAATGCTCCAGACCCATGCTCTGCTGAACCTAAATGAGCCACAACAAGAGTCGGCTCTAACTCAAAGGCATCAAGATAAAGTTGCAAAACCTGAGGTGAATCTGTTAAGTCACCTTCCTCCATCCACTTCGCATCCATCGGTGAATAGTTCTTGAACTTCACAAGATAGCGACGAGAAACTTTACCTCGTACCTTTCTTTCCTTATGTGCCAGTATCTGCTCTGGAATAAGAACCTCATCAAGTTCCTCAACTTCCGGCTGAGCCTCATCTGATACATCCTCAGGCACATCCCCACGGAAAGGTCTAAGGAGACTCACGTGAAAAGCATTGTGAATCCTCCAGTGATCTGGTAGCTTCAAGCGATAGGCTACCTCACCAATCTTTTCCAATACTTGAAAAGGCCCATAATATCGCATGCTCAACTTAGGGAATAAGCGCTCTTTACCCTTCATCTTCTTGAGTTTAGCCTTTTCAAAGCGCAAAAGAACCCAATCACCCAATGCAAACTCTAAATCACGTCTGTGACGGTCTGCGGCTTTCTTTTGCTTCTGCTGAGTTTTTTGGAGTGCCAACTTAACTCTCCGATAAGCTTCATCCATACTCTCCACATACTGATCAGCCTCAAAAATCTTATCCTTTGTGTGTAAAATGGGTGGTACCTTCTTCCCTCCTTCCACAATCTCAAAAGGTGCCTTGCGTGTCGAGTTATGAACAGTGTTGTTATATGCAAACTCCACCAAAGGAAGATACTTTTCCCATTGTTGCTTGTGCTCTGACACATAACACTTAAGAAGATCCAACACTGTAGAGTTAGCCTCTTCTGACTGACCATCTGTTTGTGGATGAAATGACGATGAAAACTTGAGAGTTGTATCCATGTTGTCAAACAACCCTCTCCAGAATAAACTCGTCATCTGTGGATCACGGTCACTAATGATAGACGTGGGCAAGCCATGATACTTGAAGATGTTCGCCATGAACAACTTCACCATATGATCCACTTTGATCGTCTTACGCACGGGAATGAAATGAGCCTGCTTACTGAACCTGCATATGATAGTCCAAATGCCATCATTTCCCATTTGTGTCCGTGGTGGAAGATCAAATACAAAATCCATGGCAATGCTCTCCCAAGGTCTATCCGGAATAGGTAAAGGCTGTAATAACCTTGGTGTCTTCTGACGGTCAAACTTTACCTTCTGACATACGATGCATTGCCTCACAAAGGCATCAACATCTCTTCTCAAGGTTGGCCAATAAAAGAAAGTCTCCACTGCTTTGACCGTGGCGTCAATACCTCTATGACCTGCATACGGTGGAGCATGACTTTCAATCATAACCTTGAGTCGCAATGGCCTGGTAACACACAGTCTGCCATGCATCAATAAAAAACCATCTCTGAGAGTATAATGCTCATGCCGCTGACCCTCAGACATCTGATCATACAACCTTTCAAAGTCCTCATCATGGGCATACTGCTCTTTCATTTCATCAAGCTCATGATGATAAGCAAGTGAAATTGAAGAGACCTATGGCTTGCGTGACAAAGCATTTGCCACTACATTCTTTTTGCCTACCACATGCACAATCTGGAAGTGAAACATTGACAAAAAGTTTGCCCAACGCATATGCTTCTCTGAAAGCTTAGTCTGCGTGAGGAAATAACGTAAGGTTTGATGATCTGTCTGTACAGTGAAATCAGCCCCAAGCAAGTAGTGTTTCCATGTAGAAAGAGCGTGAATTACAGCCAACATCTCTTTCTCATAAACCTGTAAATGCTTCTCAGCATCTTGCAATATTCTACTCTCATAGGCTATGACATGTCCCTCTTGCATGAGAACTGCACCAATGCTGCTTCCACATGCATCACATTGGACAACAAAAGCCTTTCGGAGATCCGGTAACACCAATACTGGGTCCGAAGTAAGCTTTTCTTTGAGCTTTTTGAATGCTGTAATTTCCCGATCAGCCCATCTAAACGGAGTTGCCTTCTTCGTCAAAGCATGAAGAGGCGAAGCAATTTCCGCAAAGTGCCGTATGTACCGCCTGTAATAGGAACACAATCCTAGAAAATTGCGTACATCATGCATGGTCCTCAAAGCTAGCCAATTAAGTATTGCTTCCACCTTTGCTGGATCCATACGGACTCCATGCGCAGACACAATATGCCCCAAGAAATGTATCTCCTGCAAAAAGAACTCACTCTTCTTGCCATTAACAACCAACCTATGGTTTCTGAGTTCTGCAAACACAATGGCCAAATGCCTTCTATGCTCTTCCTTAGTTCGTGAATGCACAATCATATCATCAAAGAATGTGCCCACAAACTCTCTATGAGGCCTGAAAATCCTGTCCATCATTCTGTTAAATGTGGCAGGCGCATTTGTCAAACCAAAGGGCATAACCAAGAACTCATACAACCCAAACGTGGTTCGGATGCGTATCTGCTGATGATACCCGCTTTTCAAGTCAATACGACTAAAAACTGTGGAGCCCTGTAAGCGGTCCAAGATGTCATCGATCCTCGGTATGGGGAATCGATTCTTGATGGTATTCTTGTTCAGCGCCCTGTAATCTATACACATGCGCCAAGAACCATCCTTCTTCTGTTCTAAGAGCACAGGTGAGCAAAAGGGTGATGAGCTAGGCTGTATCAACCCTTTATTCAAAAGCTCCTGCACCTGACTCATAATTTCTTCCTGTTGGGCTGCACTAACACGATACGGCGGTCTATTCGGTGGAGTACTACCAGGAATTAGATCAATGGCATGATCTTCTGGCCTCTCAGGAGGAAGTTCTCCTGGCAATGACTCGAAAAAACAATCTTGGAACCCACATAAGAAATCAGTCCTGTCCTTTTCTAACATAGACAAATTAGACTTAGACTCATCATCTTGTGCATCCTTTACATAAATCAAGTACGCGGAAAGATGCTTTTCATTACTGATGAAATTGCCGAAGCAAATACAATAGGAACAGATTCCCCTTTGAGTTTTACATCCAATACATGTTCTTTCCCTCTATGAGTCAGAGTAATTTTCCTATTGTATGTGTCCACCACCGCATGTACTCTGTGGCACCATGGCATACCTAACAAAACATCATAGCCATCAAGTGGCATGATAAAGAACTCTTCGCTATCCACATAACCCTGCAAATGAAGCCGGAGCTTCCCAATGATAGAAGTAACGGGTTCTGGATACCCTGGACAAGCCATGTTAGCCTCATGTAACGGCCCCATCTCTTCTGCACGGATCCCCAATCGGCCAGCCAAATCTGGTGAAATAAAGTTGGCTCTAGCACCTATGTCAAAGAATATCAAGGCATTCTGATCTCTCACTTTGCCCCATGCCCTGCACAACTCTGTCTCTTCACCACTTGGCTGTTCCCCCACAAGATCAGGAACTAACCCTGCAGAAGGTTTTGGCTTCTTTGACTTGGGCTCTCCTTTATTGTCAGAGTCCTTTTGGGACTTTCTCTTGGGACAATTAAATGACATATGCCCCTCTTCAGTACAGTAAAAACATTTTCGAGCATCTCTCAAAGCCTGTCTTTCCTCAGAAGTCCTCTTGGGCATTGGCAACTTCTTATACTTCGTCTCTGAAGACCCTTTAGCATCACGTGAAGCATGCCCAGATTTTTCAGTTTTCTTGCTCAAGTTCTTACTGCCTTTAAACCCAGATGATCCTCCAGTGAGTAACGCATTAGCTGTCATAGCATTTTCAATCATCTGTGACATGTTCGTTACTCGAGTCTTGATACAATAATCTCGCACCTCTTTGGGTAGCCCACAACAATACTTCTCTACCTGCTCAGACAAAGGCACTGCACGGTAAGAAGTCACTGGGAATAAAGCTTCCCAAAACTTCTTATTATAATCTTCCAAATTTTCACATTTTGAAGCATCCAATTTGTGCCATGCAGTCATAAAATCCACCTCAAATGTAGATGTGAGCCATACGGAAGAGAAGACCTGTTTAAATTGTACCCAAGTAGTGGGTGCTATGCCCTACAGAAGAAGAGTAGACCACCACTGCAAAGCATTACCTTTGAGAAAAGTGGCAGCTTTCCTCACCTTAGAGGACTCTGTGTAATTCCCACCAGAAAAAGCAGCATCAAACTGCTATAAAAAGGTAAGTGCTTTCAATTTATCTTTGGCTCCACTGAATGTATCAAACTTCACAGCAGCACCCCCTTCCTTATAATCCTTCGCCTTTCCCATAGGTGTTAGATTATCGTATGGAAGTGTCTTCGCAAGATTGCTGCCCCCAACATTCATGCCCATCATAGGGTCAACATTTCCCATTCCCACACCTGGCATGCCATACATTCCAGCCATGTTTCCAAACATTCCATTATGCATACCTGGCTGCATGCCACCATACATATTTGCTTGCATTCCAGGTTGCATGCCCCCAAACATATTTCCTTGCATTCCGGACTGCATACCACCATACATATTCCCCTGCATTCCAGGCTGAAAATTTGCTCCAAAAGTCCCTGGCATACCCATGCCTCCCTGAGGATAACCCCCAGTCATGGATTGGAACACCGAGCCACCACCAAAATAACCTGGATGCATAGTCTGCTGAGGAATAGATGGCTATCCAAAGAAGGAACTCTGAGAGTTAGCACCAAAAGCATGTTGCATGTTCGGAAACTGTCCAAAAAATGGATCCTGTGGGATGGCACCACTATGACCCTGAGGAAGGTTCTTAGAACGCACCTTCTTCTTCTTCTTTTCGGGCTCTGTACGGGATCTCATAAATTCAACAAACTTCTCACTTTGTGTGAGCTACATAAATACATCCATAACACTAGCCAAATGATCTTTAAACCGAGCATCATCATCCTCTTTACCATGTACATCTTCTGGCTGTGTTACATCCTCATAAGGCTCAACATCTACAGCCTGTTCTCGTGCAAAAATATCCTCAGATACATCTCTCTCAGGAGAAGTCTCTTGCTCTTCTTCTTCATGATAGAAGTACTCATCCTCTGTATCAGACATGTTTGCTGAATTTTCAGCGATGGCTTTCTTCAAAGCAACCACGAGCTCACCCCCTTCAGAAAGTTGATGATTGGTCCCGGCCAACGGAACCTTGAAACCGGCCTCTGATAGAAACCAAAGTGCGGTAGACTAGCAGTCACTCGTCCACTTGTAGTCTAGATATGAAAACAGAATAGATTGGAGCTAGAGTGCCCCAAATCTGAAAATAGAACGACACCTGTTGGCCCCAAAGCTTGGCGCCCCTTGCGGTATTTCTTTATTCAATTTCAAAAATATGTAAGGCTGAGTACACCAAAAACCAGCCAAGAGAATACACCTGTATATCCAATTTGGTAGCCCACGATACCTCTTAGCACAGAGGATACACACACACAGATCTGTGTCTCAAAGCAACACTTTGTGCTCCCCTCTGATCAGCCAAGACTATTCAGCAGGACAACCTTGAACATACATCTGGCATATCTCATGCACATGATTCCACAACTCAGCACAAGCATACATTCACTGTCCAATCTCTCTGTTTCCACCCTTTTCAATCTGCCATACCCCTCCTCTCACAAGGGGCCAGATAGCTCAAATCTGCAAACAGACATAAGCCAATGGAAAGAGAGAGAGATGAACAAGTTCAGAGCTTACCAAAATCAGCTCGTGGATCTACACCGGAGGAAGTAGTTATACCAGTCTGTACTTGCACACTTGTTTCAACAACTCTGCTTCACACGTGTGGGTGTACCTGTCTGTACCTTCCTCTCTGCATCCACTTCAGTGTTGTACCCAACTGTACAGACCTGAAAATCTGTATTGCACCAATCCGTACACCCTCTGTACACGTGTCTGAATCTGTCCGTACAGAACTGTACGGACAGTTCTGCTGTCGCCTGAGGGTACTGGTGCGCCTGCTTCTGCTGTACCCGACTATACCTGCTGTATAGTTCTGTACCTGCAGTACAGCCACCTGACAACAGTCATATGTTTGTACCTGCTGTACAGCTTTTGTCAAAACCCACAGTTCAGCCTGAACCTGCTCAGCTTGTCGACGCCGGCTGTACCAGCAGTGAAACCCACAGGAGAGAGAGAGATAGTCGTACTGTACTTGCAGTCGTACAGGGCCGTACGGGCTGCACACGTGGACTGTACGGCTGGTTTGCACAGAAAAACAGTAGCAAGAACAATATTCAGCAATCCCCACGTTCCTTCTCCTCTCCTCCACGCCTAGACTTGCACGATTCTCCAAAAGCTAGAGAGAGAATGAAGAGAGAGAGGCATGCACTCCAAAAGTGGAGTTGCCCCCTCGCCATACTTGTCCTAGGGCCCCAACTTTAATAATTATTAAAGTTCCCTAGGGGCCACTAAGGCCTAAGGGCAACCACACATATAACATTAAAATATTAATGTTCTAGTTCCTCCCTTCACACCTAGGGATGTCCACACATCATTATCTCTGTCCGGGCACCCCACATGTGAATCATTTGATATTTTGACTCAGCAACCACCATGCCCACACTTGTGCTATTCCATTTTCACAGGGCCATGACATATAATCTTCGTACTTTTTTATAAAACTCAATGACTAGAAAAACTAAATTGGATTGATCTTGTGGTGTGTGGGGGACATTTCAATAGACCCACTCTCTAATTTTATTGACTTCATCTATTATATGTTCCCGTGTGAGGTGCAGCTGAGAGAGAATGCAAATGTCCATTAAACTCTCTCTCTCTTTTTGTCTTTTTGATGGAATTACACTGTGTGTTTTGGTGAAATTTAATATGGCCAAAATGGACCGTGCCGGCATGGGCTATCAAAGGGACTTTGTTTTTTCTTTATAATAGAATAAAACTCTCTCTTTTTGTCTTTTTGATGGAATTATGTTGTGTGTTTTGGTGAAATTTAATATGGCCAATATGGACCGTGACAGCAGGGCTATCAAAGAGACATTTTTTTTGTATTTTTTAAGAATTTAAGCCTCTTTGTCTGGCAGATTTGATTTCAGAGTCTCAAGAGGATAACATGGAAGGCTTTGAAAATAATGAAAGAGTTAATGTGGGCATGGGAGAAGATGAGGCTAGAGATACGGCTATAGAGAATAACGAAGAAGAGCAACATTTGAATGAGCAAGAGGCATCATGCCCTATATTTTATGTCCAAAGGTGTTGAAAGAAGTTGCAGTCAGGGATGAGAGTAGCATTTCCATTTTCCAAGGTCCTCAAGAAGGTTAGAATAGTGAATTGCTTTGAATGTCCTCCTTCAATGGATTTCTTTATGGTTTTTCGCCTCGACCTGCATGGGATATGATCACAGAGGAGCATATGCAATATGGGATATCAATGGCAGACTCTTCGCTTTATGATCATGGATGGCTACTAATTATGGCATCCAATGGAGGTATGATTGATCTTTTTTTCTTGTTATTACATGGGAAACCTTGGTGTGGTTTAAAGAATCAAATTATAATTTAGGTGTTCTTCTTTTTAGGACATGTCATAGGGTGGATTGAGCGGTATTGTCGTGTATTTGATCTTGAGATTTGGCATCAATTTATTGTCATGCAGCATCACTCTGCCTATGGCTATGTGGAGCTTGCAGGATCTACAGTGGCATAGCAGTGGAGCTTGGTTTTTGCAACATAACTCTTGAGGGCATGCCTTCACAATGGTTATCAGGTCTTATGTGCAGCCTCTTCTTCGTAGAAAGAATAGAGCTGGAGGTGTGGATGGCAGTACTTCACATATTGGTGATGATATGGTGGACGTACATGCGGGGAGCAATCCGTACTAGTGAGCACCTTCACCTTGTATTTACTAGCACTATTAATTACTATTTTGTTTCCTATTAGGACATTTTTGGGTGGATTGCTATGACTCTATTAGTATGGATTCGTGAATGTCATGGGAATATTGGCTATGGCTTAGGTGCAATGGTGCTATTTTATTAGCTTTGGAACCTTTCAATGCTTTTTTGTTTTTCCATCTTGATTCATATATCAACATTTTTTGGTTGGTGTTTGATTGAATGATGCTTTAAAAGGAGATGCAATTTTTCATTTGTGTTATGTATCCGTAACGCCGCTACGGGCGTTACCCACAAGAGGGGACGGCCTCTGGCTCACCACCCAGCCATAGAGGAAGAATGAGGATTGCCCCTCATCCCCCAGGCTATATAGTGTGTGGCCTGCCGTCCACACTAGCCTGGCCGCCCATGAATCCGCATGGGCATCCTCTCCCACTGAACCCCGGACATGGCCATCCGGTCTGCCGTCGGTCTCACAGGCATTACAGCCTACATGACATTACCCCCCCTTAAGAAGAGTTTTCATCCTCGAAAACAAACTGGGAAAACCTTTTGGAAATTGCACTACGGCGTTCCCAAGTAGCTACCTCCTCATCCCTATCTGTCCATTTAACAAGTACCTCCTGGTACACTTTATGTCGGGTTTGTCTATCACGATACTGTAGAATCTTTTCAGGTTCATGTGGTATCTTTGGTGGCTCTATCAAGTCCACCAAAATCTCTGGAGAAACTGCGTTCTCTAACCCGTGAATTGATTTCTTCAGTTTACTGACATGGAAGACAGGATGGACTTGAGAACTCTTTGGTAACTCAAGTTTATATGCTACGTCCCCAATCTTCTTAAGGATTTTAAAAGGACCACAATATCTCGGAGAAAGTTTATCACACTTTCCCGTTTTCATGGTTTCTGACTGCGCAGGAACCTTGAGGAATACAAAGTCACCTTCTGCAAAGGTCACCTTTCTTCGTCCTTTATCCGCATAAGTTTTAGCGCGATCCTGAGCGCTACGAATGCTCTCATGTGCGGCTCT
Organism: Cibotium barometz; assembly: GCF_041138505.1. NCBI lineage: Eukaryota > Viridiplantae > Streptophyta > Polypodiopsida > Cyatheales > Cibotiaceae > Cibotium > Cibotium barometz. Next base: position 18,688,546 of record NC_141063.1, on the reverse strand, counting down.
GAGCATATCATTCATATCTTCAAGGAAATCCTTGACAGATTGAATCTTCTCCTTTTCTAGGCCTACAGCCATCGGAGATCTCGGCTGGAATCCATACATTAACATGAATGGTGTAAATCCAGTCGCTGAGTGTTTGGAGCTATTATAGGCAAACTCCAATAAGGGCAAGTACTCTTCCCAATTAGATTGCTTCTTACTAACATAAGAACGCAACATATCCTCTAGAATTTGGTTAACTCTTTCAGTTTGACCATCAGACTCCAAATGATCTGCTGTACTCATACTCAGAGTAGTATCCAACTTTTTGAAAATTTTCCTCCAAAAATGACTGTTGAACTTTCTATCTCTATCCGACACTATATCTGCGGGCAAGCCATATAGCTTGTAGAGATGTTCAATAAAGAGTTTTGCCAACTCTGGCGTTTTAACCGTTTTCTTGGTTAACCTATCTACCACCACCTAGACCGAGTCATTCCCTCGACTTGTCGTGGGTAAACCGGTGATGAAATCCATGGAAATGCTTTCCCATTTTTCTTGAGGAATGCTTAAAGGATGGAGCAAGCCCCCAACCTTTAGCCTTTCATGCTTATTGACCTGACACTTATTGCATTGGAGCACATAAGTCTGGACGTCCTTGTACAAACTAGGCCAATAAAATTGTCGTTTGACTAGTGCATAGGTCTTTTGTATCCCGGGATGACCAGCACTTGGACTATCGTGACTTTCTCTAAGAATGCATGCTCGAAAGTCACCAATAGTTGGTACACACACCCTACCCTTGTAGAGTAAGTACCCGTTGTCAATGGAGTAGTTAACATACTTCTCCCCCCGACGAAGTTTAGCATCATCCTTTGAAACCGTGTCGGAAAACAAAGGTGATGAAGGGCCTACGTCTGAGCTCTCCGGCTCTAAACTATACCCCGAAGACTCGGCTAGCCTCTCCGGACTAACTCTCGCCTCGCTACCCGCCGCACCTACGGCCAGTCTCTCCGGACTAGCATTACGTGCTGGTGAGGAAGGTGGGCGCGGCTGTGACAAAGTGCGTACACGTACAGCGCACCAGACCTCTGTAAAGACAGGATCATGCTCACACAAGCCACGGAGTGATTCCAAGAACTCATTCTTGAAAACCGTAAAGCTTAACTCATTAATTTGTGGCATGCGGTTAAGCGCATCCGCCACAACATTATATTTACCCCTTTGGTAGCGAATCTGAAGGTCAAACTCCTATAGGAGCTCCGCCCACCGAGCTTTCCGACCTTTCAACTTGTTTTGACTTGAAAGCCATGTCAGGCTTTCGTGATCCATACGTACTTCAAAAGTTGTATCATATAAATAGTGTCTCCACTTTTTAAGTGCATGTACGATGGCCAGTAACTCCCGCTCGTAAGCCGAGTAGTTACGTTGAGCCCTATCTAATTTTTGCTCTCAAATGCAACAGGGCGTCCCCTTTGCAAAAGCACGGCTCCAATGGTCTCACCACTAGCGTCTGTCTCCAAAACAAACGGTTCAATAGGGTCAACTATAGTCAAAACAGGTGCAGCTGTTATGGCTACCTTAAGTTTTTCGAAGCTTCTTTGTTGGTGTCCCTCCCAACATATATTCTTTGTTTTTGTGCGCAACTGATCCGTTAACGGGACTGCGATCTTCGCGTAGTCCTTTACATACTGTTGGTAAAACCCCGACATGCCAAGAAAAATCTGCAGTTCTTCGAGATTTTTTGGGGCTAGCCACTTGAGAATAGCTTCCACTTTCTCAGGTTCCATCCGCGTACCATGGGCGGATATAATGTGGCCCAAATAGTGAATTTCTCTTTCAAAAAATTCACATTTGCTCTCCTTCGCAAATAGCTTGTGTTGTCGCAATAACTGGAACACTAATCGCAAATGTGCCAAGTGTTCTTTACGCGTTTTGCTGTACACAAGAATATCATCTAGGAAAACTACTACGAATTTTCCTAAGTATGGACGTAAAACACTGTCCATCAGCGTCATAAAAGTCGCTGGAGCATTGGTTAGCCCAAACGGCATAATCAAAAACTCAAAGTGACCGAATCGTGTCCTGAATGCTGTCTTCGTAACATCCTCGACCTTAATTCTAACTTGATGATACCCAGATCTCAGGTCTATCTTAGAGAAATATTTCGACCCATAGAGTTGATCAAACAACTCGTTCATACGTGGCATGGTTGTACCATCTATCCAGAAAAATTCCAAACTACTAATAACCACATTATCAATCCATAGATAATGACTGAGCTTGCTACGAAGCCATAGGTTGCTAGATAATTGATGGTAATTACACAAGCCCAATGTCTCATTACATCATACATTGAATATAAATGCAAACATCACAGTACTTCGTGATGATGAACTTAGGAATTTCATCCTATCCCTGTTTGGTGTTGGTATGAAGTATAACTATGAGAACATTATTTGCTGCCTCCTCATTATAGCGGCAAAGCTACCTACCCATCACAGGTGGCAATCTCTACCAAGCTATAACCAATGACAAGAAAATAAACGAGTACCTTGTAAGAACTTCATAACCATATCTCACACCAAACTCATAATCACTACGGATTAAATGCCAGGGCTTGCAAAATTGAATGTTGTCTGATAGGTAGAGGGGATCATCAAACTACGGATGACCTTGACAACTCACTAGGACTAGTGATGTGTAACTTTTAAGTTACTCCACTCTCCTTGCTTATTCCATACCATCGAACAAATTGGTCCCTCGATTTGAGCAACGTCAACATATTTATGAGTACCTCGATACTCATGGATTGTGGTTCGGTAATTTAAAATGTTGATCTAGAGTATCTTTCACTCGAGGATCTTAATTTTATTAGCAGCTATGTATTAGTAGTGAGTAACTACGTACCCATTATCATCACACTAGTAGCTCCATACTAGTCTGTGAGTAACTCCGTACCCAATGGCGTACCTCCCCCGAGTGGGAGTACCATATACAACCATCTATAACAAGATGCTTAAGTCACTTGCTGCTAAGAAGTGACTACACAAATTGACCCCTCCATTGCACATTGCAGTACAATCTCTGGTATTACAACACGAATTTTTGGACGTCCTTATCATAGAGGTCAACTTAAAAACTAGTGCATAGGTCTTGTGGAGTCTCGGCTGACCTAACCACACCACTGGTGACTTCCTACAAAAAATGTGGCGCCGAAGTCACCACCTATGTACTTTAACTCCATAAAGTACATGGTCTTCATCTATCATCTATGGAAAGTTGTAAAACATTCCTGCGATGGATTTTTATCACCCTAAAATTATTGTGCACTATTTTAGTGTGAAGAGCTTTTTTCCTGGGTACCATGGTTCACCCCAAGCTCATTTGTTGCTAAATTCTCCGATTTAACAAAAGATATGTCTGCCTCCGAACACTCCAGTTCAGCCCCAGACTTTGAGTTTACTTCTTAACACTCCGGTTAAGTCAAAACTCACCAGATACAATAGGATTTACCACTAAGATCTCCGGCTTAGCCTCCTATCCTAACTCAGCCCGAGTTTATGTACACTACATATGTCGGATCCGATACTAACAACAACCAGGCTCGTCTGGAGTGAGATACTACTCACTATTGCCATGTAAAACCTTATTAAATCCTAGAAATGCTCCACTCATTCCCCAGGGGTCATACGACTTATAGAGTTTACACGCACATGAACTTTGTAAGCAAAATAGCCTGTCATGCAATATTACAATTGCTTATGTAGGAAAGTAATATATTTCCCAAATTCATATGGTAGCAACTAAAATGTGCTCACAATCGCACACTTATGTTGAACATAGGCAAGACTACGCTTGCAAAATGCTATAGGGCGTCCCCCATGCATGAAACTGTCTAACCAAACTAGTCTTACTGCTAACCTCTAGATTTAGATCACTCTGGAACTAAATCACTCTGTTAGCACTAGTACACCATCATGGTCTTGCTACCTAGAGCTTCTCCGAACTCTGTAACTGGGTTTTATCCCAACTTATGGCTATATTTGGTAATTTTCAAAGTTCAAATTTTATCTTGCACACTTTATCACTACAGACAAGTGTACATACAGACCTGCCAAAGAGTCAAGTTACATGCACAAGCCTTGGCGTCCCATTCCACCAAGACTACAATCGATTTCGTGAGAATTTAATGTCCCATACCATCAAATTACCACCAAACCAATTGATGTGACATATAAAAAGGCTCGTTCCCCCCTCGAAAGATCACCACAAACTCTCGAGCAGTGGGATGTCGACGCATGGCAATAAAAAGAAGAGAAAACCATGCTAGTAAGTTTAAGAACAGTTCTCTTCGATCAACTTCTATAAGGGCATTGAGCATTACATCTCAAGACTATACCCCTTCAGATTTACCTTTGATTTCTACAAATCAATCCTAAATCTACTATTATTATCTAGGCGTATGCTAATCCCTCAGATTAGTACTCCTAGATAAACCATTCAATTGAGTACTGCTAGCAGCACTACTAGCCCCTTTATCCCAAGTAATACACACCTTAGGGATTACTTTTACAAGGCAATCTACGTGACTAAATCAAACTAGTCACTACTCTCTAGGCCCAAGTAGTGACACTATTTTGTTACTACCAACAAGGGCCAGCTTGCCTCTACGGGCCAAGGCTCTCTTGTTGCTCCAAAAAGTAAGCAACTTGTTTGGACACAAGGCATAACCACATCAAGACTACGCTTGTACATGGTTCTCATTTGCCAAAGTTTATCACAATCTTCTAGCAACTGTTAAAAGATTGTGAAGGGTTATGAGCACTACGGCTCAATTAGGCTTACCTTCATTTCTCGTGATAAGCACTTCGTCTAATTTGGGCACAAATGACGCCATTGCCGGTCCTCTTAGCCCAAGTAAAACACACTGCAGTTTTAGATTTACACTATAGCCAAACTACGTGACTTTGATGGTCAATACTAAGTTTATGCTTAGCTTAAATTTAGTCTCTCTGAACCAAATGTGTGATCACCACATGTGCTACCCTCAATTCACTTCGAACTAGGACCAAGTCACTCCGGACTAGACCTGAGTGGTGACACTGCAGAGAAGGTGTGTCTACAGAAGAACACATTTGTTCGTCACTACAAAACAAACACAAATTTGTCCGAACAAAAACTTTAACTCTAGCAAGACGACGTTCGCAAAAGTGGAAATTGAAATCTGGCGAGGCTACGCTCCCAGAGTCTTCATAACAAAAATAAAAATGATCGAGAGGTTGTGCCTTGCCGTGATTATTTCTTGCGGGGATTATCCCTCCTCCCCAGCCGAGAGAGAGGATTTGTTTGAATTTAGTTCATTTTTAATTTCATTAAAAATGAATAATGAAATATGTATTAAAAAAAATAAATATATTTTTCTTTCTTTTTTTCTTTTTTCTTCTCCTCTCGCTGGTGGCCGCCGCCGCTGATGGCTGACCGGTCCCCTGGCTTGGCTGGCGTTGTGGCTGCTTTGGCCGCCGCCGCCGCCTGGCTGGCCTGGCTGGCTGGCCGCCGCCTGGCTGGCCACGCAGGCCAGGTCTCACAGGCAAAGGCGTCCCCCCCTCTCTTTACACAGGTCGCAAATGCTACGTCCCCTCTCTCTACACACATTGCATTTCAGCAACGGGCCTGGGCTGGCCTTCGCCCCCTCGCCTTACAAGCTTCAATGAATCTCTTTCGTAGACAGTGGGCCTGGTGTTCGCCCCCCCACACACAAGCTTCAACAAATTTTGCAGACAATTTCAACGCAGAGAAAGAAAAAAAAACAAAACGAAAATTGCTTTTGCTTACCTGCGTTTTTGCTTGCTGTGTGTGACGGGGAGAGAGAGAGAGAGAGAGAGAGAGAGAGAGAGAGAGAGAGAGAGAGAGAGAGAGTTCTTCCCTTCAAAAATCTCTTGGCCGCCTCCCTCCACACACTCCATTGTGGAGATAAGGGTGAGAAGATGAATGGTTGAAAACCATCGAGTGGGCTCCGGTCCCCCGATCACGCGCGGACTCTGACGACCCCATCGAACCACGCTCTGATACCAGTGTTATGTATCCGTAACGCCGCTACGGGCGTTACCACGAGAGGGGACGGCCTCTGGCTCACCACCCAGCCATAGAGGAAGAATGAGGATTGCCCCTCATCCCCCAGGCTATATAGTGTGTGGCCTGTCGTCCACACTAGCCTGACCGCCCATGACTCCGCATGGGCGTCCTCTCCCACTGAACCCCGGACATGGCCATCCGGTCTGCCGCCGTCGGTCACAGGCATTACAGCCTACATGACAATTTGCTTTCTCTCTTGTGTGCATAAATTATGACTTGGCCTAAAATTTCTTCTTGTTATTTTTGTCTATGTGAAGTATGCTGCCAGAGTATGCTGAGAGTTTTTGTGCCAAAGTGACATGATCTCGTGCATGAATTGCTTGTTTCAACAAACATTGTAGATGGCATTCTTTTGGGATTTTATTGACGAGATTTGCTCATTCTTTATTTCTCTCATTCCCACTCACTCGTTGTTTGGTATACCTTGAGTAGAGAGACCTTCACCAAAGGCGATAGTCCGTGTAGTAGTGAAGTATGCTGCCAGAGTATGCTGAGAGTTTTTGTGCCAAAGTGACATGATCTCGTGCATGAATTACTCGTTTCAACAAACATTGTAGATGGCATTCTTTTTGGGATTTTATTGACGAGATTTGCTCATTCTTTATTTCTCTCATTCCCACTCACTTGTTGTTTGGTATACCTTGAGTAGAGAGACCTTCACCAAAGGCGATAGTCCGTGTAGTAGTGATAAAATACAAGGTTTGGTCCTTGGCTATCGAGTATGAACCCTAGAGAGTACATTTGGATGAGAGGCGGTGTTGGTTGGATGCTAGGGTTACTTACAGGCATCTTGGCATGATAGGCGATAGACTAAAGGGGACGCACATTAGTGGTTGTGAGCCAAGGTTAAGAGCTAATGGATCATGCTAAACTTGACAACTCTCATAGTCTCCTTTTGCTAGTGGAATGTGAAGAGAAGGTGTGGTGCTTAGAGGTGAGGCATGCTTCTTGGTGCCTAGGAAAAAAATGAGTGAAAACACCTCCATGCTTGGTAGAGGCCTGCATCTATAGTGGAGTGTGTGACTCCTTGGACTGTGCCATTGGTGCATGAAGGAAAATGTGGTTGGGACCATAGGGAAGCCCTGCTCATAGAAGCACTAGGGGGCACTTGGACTCCTTGATGGCTTAAAGCATAACGTGATGGGTTGGTGTCCCTCACATCGATGGCAAGAGATAACCTAAGCAACATCACCTATGTGTATGAGTCTCGTGCTTATGTGTTTGAAGCTATCTTGGATACTCATAGTGTTGAGTTATTTCTGTATATGCTAACTAAAAGGAACTCAGCTCTGCATCAATTGTCTTGTGGTATCTTATGAGTGTGTGATAGTTGATGATGCTTTATGAATATGCTAAAGGAACAATGTGGGTGTGTGAAGACATCTTGTTGCATCACTTGTCTTGTGCCATCTTATGAGTGTGTGATAATTGATGATACTTTATGAATTATGGTAAAGGAACAATGTGGGTGTGTGAAGACATCTGGTTGGCTGTGAGCATACTAGCAACAATGTCAGAAACATGAGACTCACATACTAGCAACACCCCTTAAAAATTCCAAAAAGTCTGCAGTTGTTAGTCTTGGAGATTCTAACAGGCATTAGGCTGCATTGCCAACGTTCCACCAAACCTCTCAGAACCTCTGTACTGGCAGCACTTAGGGCACTCAAGCCCTAGATCGCGGACATTATCAGGTTAACAATTTCTTGATCTTCAGCCCGCTGGCACTAAATGAGAAATTGTGGGATTATCGCCCGGTGGCACACTCCCACCCCCATTAAAATAGAAAGACGCAAAAATGAGTCCAGCAAAATTAAAAATGAGTCCAGCAAAATTAAAAATGAGTCCAGCAAAATTAACGTTTCCCTAAACTTTGACATCCTTATACCAATGAAGCTTCATCTTTTTTTTTTTGGGGGGTATAAAACCAACATTTAAAATAATTAAAACCCTCTTCTTCATCTGCTCACTTTTTTTTGCACTTCATTAAACTCTTTTGATGCGTGGTATTTCTTCCTCTCTCTCTTGGTGCAAGACTATTTTTCTAATGTGTGTGTGTGTGTGTGTGTGTTTATCCTCCTTGCATAAGTAAGAATCTCTCTAATGTGTGTGCCTCTCTCCCTGATGAGGATGCCTCTAAGGTGTGTGCGACTCTCTCTCTCTCTCTCTCTCTCTCTTTCTGTTCCTTCTCCATCAACCCTAACCATGTTCTCTAGCTTCATCAGTAAAGTCATCTTGCACATCATGTTCATTCAGTCTTCTTCAAAGGTATTTTGATGATGTTTTAAATGGTTTTATTCATCTCTAACCAATTGATATTATAAAAGTGGTCTTGGTGTTTGTAGAAAGATAAGGTGGGGGATAGCTTAATGTGGCACTAGTGTCTTGTTGGGAGGCAGCAAGAACTAGTGCATAGGGGGATAGTATGCCACATGGCATGGTTTATTAGTGTGAGAGCTCATTAGGATACCCAATTTCATATACACAATGCAACTTTTTCATGGACTAGGTTGATATATGTAAGCATACTCAACATGTTGTTGTAAGGCTTGAAGCTATATTACTTTTTATATTCTTTCATTGGGGATGGTGAAACCTTTAGGACATGATATATTTATTTGGTATTTTTGGGTGTCTTTTGGTGCCTTTTAGTGACAAAGTGTGGAGAGGAGAGGGAGGGTTGGGGGATTTGAGTGTTGGGTCCTCCAAATCCTAGTTTTTGTATAAAGTTTGTGCTCTTTGTGAATGCAAAGAAAAAACATGTGGTTTTTCCCCATTCGGTATTTGTAAGCCTTCATTAGCAATTTCTTAATCTTGTTTTGATAAAGTTTGATTTAAGAAAAACACATTTGGTTGAGCATCAAGAAGGTAATAGTGGCAATCATCTTTCCTTACATAGAAAGCACTCTTCCTTCACTCTTTGATGTAGTGCCTTGGCTTATGGCAGTAATGACAGTTTCCTTTCTTCTTGTTGTTGTCACCTTGTAGGAGTCCACTTTTTCTTTGTCCTTGGAGAATTAGGCTTGGTCTCCTCTGCTTTTATCGCCCCTGGATTTTTTCTTCCTTGTCTACTCCTCATGGAGAAGTAATCCAACCAACTCCTCAAAGGATATTGCCTCCTCCTCTCATAGAGAGATTCGGAGAAGTATGGAAACTTTGATAGGACTTAGGTAAGGAGTTAAGACTGGTGGTAACCAATTTTTTTATTATCAACTACCTCATCTATATTGATCAACTATTCTTTTAGGTATGTTACCTTGGTAAAGATGATCTGCAATGGAATCACATGATCAACTACCTAGTTGTCCAGGTCTTACAGGACTAGAACATTATCTCAAGGACCACCCCAAGAGGCAGCCCTTGCAAAGCTATAGGATCATATGTGAGGTACAATTGAGTGCGTAGTTGAAAGAGAAATCATGGCCATTGCTTGAGCATCACAAGCATCCCACCATCTTTGATCTTGGGTCCAGGAGAGGCAGTGCTGAAATGCGTGATATAACTTGTGCGCAAGAGTTTAAGTTGCCCTTGATGTCGAGGAGGTGCCAGGAGATGGTGCTACAGGATGAGTCTCTTGCCCCATGACAATCTCCCATAGCCCTTTGGCAATTAACAGACTCTTCACCATGAAGCTCCATAATGAATAGTTGAGACCATCAAGCCGATCTAATGCACCAAACCTAGAAAGTTCAGTGGAAGTAGCTCTTTGTGACATCCTCATAGTAGTACAGAATTTCTCAAAGTTGGAGAAAGAACTTAGGAACAAGAAATTCCCCCCTTGATGTGAGCTCATCATGGGAAAATAAGAGAAAAAGAGAGTTACGAAAGTGTGCACACAAGGCACCAGGATATGATGGGATTAAAGGTGTGATCACCGAAGTAGACCGAAAATAAGATGTATACTTGAATGAGGCAATGCAAGACTCCGGGAGTATTGTACAAAAACACAAGTGCCTATGTGGATGCTTCCACTTTACAAAACTTCCCCTCACAAACAAGAATCCCCAAATATGCAGCACACAAGCGTTGACTTTGGTTTAAAAATGTATGAAAAGAAAGCCCCAAAACATGTATACCTCTATGAATAGGATGCTGGTGTGAGTCGAGCTGCTCCTTCCCTCTTTCCCTCAAACACCCAAGGGATAGCGAAGCCAAGTTGGAGCTGAGACCAGAACTGAGCTAGAGGAGAAGCTATGGCCGAGGCAGTTATTAGAGACAATGGGCCAAAGTTGTCTCAGAGCCAGCTAAGGCAGCGCATGAAGGCAGGGTTAAGAAACATAGTTTGTATTGGATGCAAGCACCACAAACAGAGTGGCATAGAGAGGTAGGCCATCGGTGATGATGGTGCTGGCCACAATAGCTCTGACTGATCATGGGGAAGCGGTTTACTAGGCACTAACACAGCCCGTTTGGTCGGCGATGGTGGGCAAGTTCTGTGGAGGCAAGATAGGCTCTGAAGGGACGAAGCTGGTAGTGACGGGGACGTGCTCTAAAGTGGCAGTGATATCTGTATGTGGAGCTTGTCTAGCACAAGCTCTGATACCAAATATTGACAAGTGCCTAGAGTGCAACCATACACTACTGGGAAGAAGAGAGAGGGATATGATAATCAACAAGAGAGAGGGATATGATAATCAACAAGATAATCAACACAAACTTAAAGGGATTGAGGAAGTAAAAGATGTAGTGGAAAGCATAAATTGAATATAGAAGTAAGTTCTTTTATAGGAGAGACCTCATAACATATTCTAAAGCATATGCTAGATATGATGCCACCACATATGCTAGATATGATGCCACCACAAATGCTAAGTATGATGCCACCACATATGCCAAATATGATGCCACCACATATGTCTTTTAAGAGGCTATTTGCACACAAGAGACTTATACATACTAACGGTTGTTCACACACATTGAAAACACTTTGTTTAAGGCTTACATTCAATGCTAGTTTACTCAACCACCTAGAACTTGTTTATTCCCACATTAATCACTATTAATATTTAACATCCATGACAATCATTCTCACATTAACCTAATCTAGGTTGACTAGGATTTCTAGCCACATTATCACTATGGGGGGAATGTTAAATATTAATAGTGATTAATTTGGGAATAAACAAGTTCTAGGTGGTTGAGTGAACTAGCACTAAATGTAAGCCTTAAATAAAGTGGTTCCAATGTGTGTGAACAACTATTAGTATGTATAAGTCTCTTGTGTGGGAACAACGTCTTAAAAGGCATACATGTTGGCATCATATTTGGCATATGTGGTGGCATCATACTTGCCATATGTGGTGGCATCATATCTAGCATATGATTTAGAATATGTAAGGGACCTACTTCTATAATGGATTTATTCTTTCCACTACATCTAGTACTTCCTCAATCCCTTTAAGCTTGTGCTGATTATCTTATTGATTATTATCTCTCTCTCTCTCTCTCTCTTCTCCCCACTAGTGTGTCGTTGCACTCTAGGCAGTTGTCAATAATGGATTCAAAGATAAGCATTGATCATATCATGACATTCTTCATGTGTAGGATCTTTAAGAACATCTTTATCATTACTTCCATCTTGCCACATATGTTTTGTTATCACTTGTTTCTTGACACCTTGCATATATGCATTGCAAGAACTTGACAATATTTTTTAATCTTTGGCACATGTTTTGATGATCCAAAAACATGGTGTGAAATAAATGGGAGCATGTTTATAGTCTTAGAGTCTAGCTTTATTCTTCCTTAATCTCTCAAAACACTTGGGTTACTTTCCTTTCATCCTTTCTTTGGATGGATAGCTAGATTATGCTCCATGTAAGAAGTTTGCCTTGAGAAAATTAAGTACATTGGTAGCACAATATAGCTTCCCTCTCCTTTACCTTTAGTTGCTTTTGTGTTATTACTCTCTTCACAATACACCTTGCCCCATTGTGCTCACCCTTACCATGCCTAGAGCCAAAAAATTTCTGTATCATCTCTAAAAGCTTTTGAGCCAGCATATCTAGCAACAAAGTAGCACGGCCTCTTGTAATGCTACCCCATTTAGCAAAAGCTAATGTTGTTTTAGTGCCAACATTTGATCTTTTGCAACCATTCATGATATAGCATTGAAATAATTTAACAAATACAATGTCATGTACCTTATATTTAGAAGTTTGTGGACCTCACTTTGAACATGACACAATCTCATGTACCTTATATCTAGAAGTTTATGGATCTCACCTTGAACATGATAATATAATACATGAACAAGAATAATGATTGGGCTAAATCATCTCTCATTTTTCTACAAAGTCAAATGGTGGAAAGTGAATCTCGTGGATTTTGGGCACAAAACTCATTCCCATAGGGATGCAACACTCAACACTCTTATTGCACTCAGGTAATACTATTCACTTACATATATTTAATAGTTGTAATCACATGATGCTTCATTAAACCTAGACATTAGGAAAAAATTAGACTCACAAACTAACCCTCTAAGGGATTTCTCTCTGTTCCATGAATCAAGGAAAAGTGCAAAAATAATGTTATAATATTGCTCCTCTCTCTTCTCTTTTTGAATCTTATACACCTCAAAATATTAGTTTTATAATAGATTCACTTATTATTTTATTGACTATCTAAGAACTATACCAGACCTACTCAGAACTCGAATATCTCAAAAACTATTTTTTTATTTGAGCTGGTTTCAAATATCTCAAAAGATATAACATTCTTAAATGCCCAGATTCATTTATGACTGAAGAAACAATCATTTCGTGATTCTAGAAGGATTTTATCTTTAAAATAGAATATCTTGATTTGTACTTTGTATTTCATAATTTCTTTTTACAAGTACGTAGATCCGTGCTTTATCTACATTCTGGTGCATTTTTTAGTTTTTTAATAGAGATTTGAAGAGAATAGACATTTTTTAAGATTTTAAGAATGTGTTTAGATTTATTATTTTAGAGAATAGTGCATTACGAAATTTTCTCTTCTTCTTCTCTTTAGGTCATTTCTTCTTTCCATAGCTCATTTCTTCTTCTACTTTCAAATTTGCCAAACAGTTTGTACTTCCCTTCATCTCCAAACAGTTTGTATTTCCCTCTTGTTCTATTGCACTTGTTCACTACAAAGCTAGAGAATGAAGAATGATTTGATTTTTTGGTGCCATTTTCTTGGAGCCAACAAACCATTTCCCTCTTCATTAATCTTGCTATCACAGAGAGACACAGAGAAGAGACAACACAGAGCCAACACAGAGAAGCAACACAGAACAAAAATGGAGGTTTTGATGTTGGTTATGTTCAATTGAGTTCTATAAGTTGTGTTTTCCTGTTGGTTATGTGCATTACTATTTGTAAATAATAAAGTTAATAGTAAGATATGTTTTACTGTTAGTTAATAATAATAATATGTGCATTACTATTGGTTAATAATAATAATATGTGTTAAAGTTGGTGTTAAGTTACACATATGTGTTAATAATCATGAAATTTTGTGTGAGTTTTCTTGTAGGCATTGATTGTACTCAATGGAGATAGTGATGTATCTAAGTGTTTCTAGTTTTTTGATATTTTAGGAAGCAAGAAGCTCTAAGAAGAGAAGTATACACTTCGAGCTAGATGAAGAGTATGCCCCATTGTACAAGAGAATTGAGTTTTCAATTCAATGATGAATCCATCGGTGATGCAATTACATAGAATAGTAGGGAAAAAACATTTAAATATTTGGGTTGATGGGTCTATATATCCACCCGATCCTATTACACAACAATCTCCCCAATTCTCAAGACTAACATCATTTGTCAAGTATGTTTGTGAGGGTAATGCAGGGTTACAGGGTTATACTTGGAGACTTGCAACCCAAGCCCATGTGTCTGCACAACAGATCATGAAACTTAATAGACATTGTTGGTAAAACAAGAAGAGAACAATGTTTTACAAGATGCTATGCATGACATGGTAATGTAAAATGCCAGTTTGATTAACCAGGTTAATGATTTACAGGCTAGCAATAAGAAGATGAAGACAATTCTAGAGAAGATTGTCACTTATGGGCCCACAACGACACGGGAGGTACATGAATGCCAAAGGTCATATAAACCTATGCACATGTTGGAAAAGATAGGTGGACAATACAGGCGAAGGATCTATGCACAACGTGATAACATGCAAAAGATGTTTATTTTGGCAATCTAGAAAATGAAGTGAATCAAGGAATTGAAAAGGTACTCACTAAAGATATGGTGAAGTCCGCACTTCAATGCCCAAAGTTTAAGTCAGTTGGTGATGAAATTATCATACAATGCTTACAAGAGGTAAGTGATTCCTTCACATCAAATGATATGCAGGGAATATGTGATAAGGTAGAAATAAGTTCTCAGTCTTATGGCATGATATACAAACATTTAGATACAAGGTTTAAAAAAGTGTTGCAAAAGAAAAGGGTATTGCCTCTTCCTAAACCATTTCATGTGGTGCAAGCACGACAATCATTAAACAGTAAGGTGGAACAATTAATTAGTGAGCCAATGCACTTATGTCACAGACATGTATGCAAGTATGGGTCAAAGGAAGTGCCGTTTATCTTGCACACAAATAACAATTTTGTATTAGATGTATGCAAGTTACAATCTCTAATGGTAAAATTTTATAGTATATCTGTTGTGCAGAATGTGGAGGCAAGCTAAAATTTGTTTTGAAGCTTGATGAAAGTGAGGTTATCAAAAATCAAAAGTTAGAACATGTTAGTCTAACTCTCATTAATAGAGCACTGGATCCTAACATCTTGCCTGGTCATCCTGATTACTTTAGTGTATAGTCTGAGAATGAAATTTGGTGGCTTGATGCATTTGAAGTACCAAAGATAGATCATGAGATTTTGAAGATTTTCTTTAACTTGACAGAGATACTCTTCGGGAAATCAGAAAGTATCATAAGACGGCAGACCTTCTGATCTGGAGGGGGCTTTTTCATCGCCTTGTTAGGGAGATTATGGATGATTTGAATGCAAGTCGGCTATCTTGATGGCATCGTCAGGTCGAAAATAGTGAGGCTCCCACACGATGGACAGCAGTAGCTTTGGAAGCTCTTCAAGAGGCTGCTGAAGCGTTTTTGGTGGTGGATATATATGGTGACACAGTGTACGTAGCAGTCCATACCAAGAGAGTCACCATCACTGACAAAGATATGCGGCTAGTTCTACGCATGCAGAAGTGGAGGGAAGATTATGGTGATGATGAGTCGCAGTTTAGGGTTTAGGATAATCTCATGTATATTTCACAATGTAATCTCATGTGATCATGATGTAAATGCTTTACTTAATGAAAATATTTTTTTAAAAATCCTTGCCAAGTGTCTACTTGTATTGTGATTTCAATTTCAAAATAATGATCAAATATTATTTGTTGATTTCAATTTCAAATTAATGATTAAATATTATTTGTTGATCGCACGAAAACAATAAAACTTCAAAAAAATATTTTTATTAATATAGAAACTGTTACATCATGACATAGAAGCAAGTACAAAAACCCTAAACTCTGCACCTCTTAGAACTAGGCTCAGCAGAGTCAGTAGGAGGTTTAAGCAAAGGAATTATAACAAAATTTCCTTCGAGCTCGAGCTGGATAGCATGAAGATCAATCTTCCCAGTGGCAAGGCCTAGGCCAACTAGTGAGTGAATCTTCTCTCCATGATGCTGAGCTTCGAACAATTATAGGAGCTTGCAGTGCTTCACAAGCACCACCTTCTCTAAGCTTGATTTCACAAGCATGGACTTGAATGCAGCACCCTTTATTAAAGCCTTGATCTTCATGAGAGAGACTTGTCCATTAGGGGAGTATACTTTTGTGAAAGACAATAATGTCAAAGCTGCATCCTGGACTCTTCCTCCGCCACCCCTTGTTCCACCAGCTCTAGATGCAAACTCATCGACATAGACAATTTCCTGAAGAAAATATTTGCATGCAAAAATAAAATATAAAAAATTATTCCAAAATACAATTGCATGAAAAAAAATATTTTCAAATGAGATGAAATTGTCTGTGCGGGGCCTCAGGGGCATGGGGACCCCACACATGTAATCTGGGATGCATCAGGGCCCTCTAGGCATGCCACCCAAAGGCTGGTGAGGATAGCCCTGAATTTGCAGATTTAGGGCCATCCTAGCTAGCCTTCAGCTGGCATGCCTGGAGATTTAGGGCCATCCTCGCTAGCCTTCGGCTGGCATGCCTGGAGGGTCCTGATGCATCCTAGATTACGTGTGTGGGGTCCCCAAGCCCCTGATGCCCCGCACATAAATTTTCAGGAAGATATATATATATTTTTTTAACGTACCTTCTCAGCCTCATCATTCTGTCTCCCGTCCGATGCATCTAGGTCTGCCCCAAGGATCGCTCTATCACCATGTATAGGGTCCGAGAGGTCAATGCATGGTCGAGGTCCAAAGAGCTCCTCTTGTAGCCTCTCAAATTCTGTATCTGAGATATCATACTCAGGAGCAACTTCTGCATCACTTCTTTGGATGTGGATGATTGCAGAGACATCATCCATGCTCGTGCCATCCTATCGACCAATCTCAGTTACTTGTGGAGGGACATCCACAGTGTCAAAGTCAATGAGGTCTTCATCCAACATCTCGGACAAGGTGGCAGTAGGGCTCTTCCTCCCTCAAATCCAAGACCTCAAGGACATCCTCCATGAGCAAGTACTCAACACCATCTATAGTGATGGCACTCAATGATGCAAGTTTTGCATTCTCAGTAGGATGGGCTGCCTCTTGGTGGATAGTCGACAAGTCCAAAGACAAGCTGCATGCCTCCTCTTCTTGCTTGTCCAGGACTGTCTCCTCTGGCTCCTTCTCTTCATAAGTGAGCAGAGGCACCATTGGCTCCTCATCATTCTCCTCTTCAAAATTAGAGCATAATATATAAATAACAAAGGCAATATCCTACCCGATGAGATCGATCGAGTTTGCCTCCTCAAAAGTGAGGGGCATAGAGGTAGATCGGAAGGGGGCGGAACATGTGCAAGTGCTCTTTGCACAACCATTCTATGGTTGTCACCACTCTTCATGGAGAAGAGGAACTCTAGGGGTATCCACCGCGAGCAGTGGAGTCAGGGGGGATAAAAAATGTGATATCATCACATCCCGCGCAAAAATGCAAGCACTGAGCTATTGGGCTCTAGAGTCCTAAAAATATTCTCTAGCTCAACACTCTGACAAAACCTAGGGTAAATCTGGTCCCACATCTGACCGTAACGGCTTTCACTTATCCACTGTGCGAACGCATCATGATGAGAAGCTATGGTGAAGGCGTAAAGGGAGCAACAAGCAAGGTGGATAGAAAGTGAGAGATAGAGAATGCAATAGAAGTGAATGAAAATAATCCCTACTTATACTTATAAATATGAGTTTATATATTATTTCATTAAAACTTTAATAAAGTAATATATATTTTATTAAAGTTTTAATGGAGTAATATTTATTTCATTAAACCCATGAGGAGGTGATGGCACTCAATGAAGCTAGTGGTGGGTCATGACTTTGGGTTTCGTAAGATTGGATGGATGCAATTTATACTTATGTTTATTATTGTACTTTGAATATCTATAAACTTATATTTATTTTAATACCTCATGTTTATACTTTAGTAAATAAAAGACACTTTAATAAAATATAATAAATAATAAATCATACTTCTATTTCTTGTTATATATTATTATTATTATTATTATATTTTATTATTTACAAAGTTACTTATATTATTATTTGCACTTAAATATATACTTAAAGTTATATTTATTTTATACTTATATCCATAGACTTAAAATTAATGACATTTCATTAAAATATAAGAAATCATAAATCATATTTATATTTCTAGGATAATTAATTATATTATTGTTTACACTTAAATATATATTTATACTTACTCATAATTATATTTTTAGGGTAATTAATTATATTATTATTTACACTTAAATATATATTTATACTTATATTTACAATTGTACTTACTTATAATTATCTTTATTTTCTTACATATTAATGGGTTCGAAACATAATAGACTTAAAAAAATCACTACAATTTATGAAAATTAATAAAATTAAATTTACAACACTTTTAGAGAAACAGTTTTTAGTATTCACTTGAAAGAATAAGAATTACATGGACTCTATAATTTCAAGAATGTGTGGAGCAACACACTGCTTGTATGTTTTGCAATGTTCACTTCGACTCCCATCCAACTTAAAATAAAAATTACAAGGGGAATCATTGGACATGAGTTGGATTTCCTGTCTCAGAAAACTAAGGGGCCAATGACTTTCTACATTAACGCTAAAAGGGTCATGACCCTCCCAAAGAATATTCACATCAATGAGTGCTGAATGCATGCCATCTCGCATGTCTTGGTCCAAGCTGAGCCACTCCCCTCGTAGAAGTCACCACCTCCTATACTTGAAAGCGAATTCACAAAGTTTGTGTTGCAAGTACCTGTCATAAAAAACAACATTAGGAATTTTTTGGACCCAAAAAGGGCCTCCTAAGGATTCCTAATTTTAAGGGATTAGAGCTTAAAAAGCTGGGCTTAAAGGAGACAAAGGCTATGATGACCCCTATTTTTTGCCTTGCCACATCAGTCATACCCCCTAGTTTCATTTTTTAAAGGGAATATTCTCATACTCTCTCTCTCTTACTTTTTGACTTTTCTCATACTCTCTCTTACTTTTTGAATTTTTTATCTTCACTCTCTATAAATTGAATCTTTCTTATCAGTTTGAAATCTCCTTTCTCATTAACTCCCACCATATCTCCCTTCCACACATCAGCAAAACATTCTCATATTTAGGTGGGCCCCAAAAAGTGAAAATTTTTTATTTTTTTATTTCTTTTACATTTTGAGGTGGAAAAAACACCACCCAACCAATATGTATGATGAAAATAAAAATTTCCCTCCAAAAAGCTTGTAATTCAAGGGTCACGTCAGGACCCAGTACATCCATAACTAAATGTCAGGTCCCCACAACCCCATAAACATAACTAACTGTCAGATCCCGAAATTGTGGGGACCCTAAACCTGCAAACAGCAAAGTTTTAACAGTCTCTCTCACTCACTCCCTCTCTCTCTCTCTCTCTCTCTCTCTCTCTCTCTCTGCTTTAGCTTCTTCCTCTGCTTAGCTATGGAGCCTTTGCAAGCTGTGTGTATAGCCCCTTGTGTGAAGCTAGAAAACGGAAGGTTGATTCACACATTCGTATTCCTGAAGAGTATGGCAGCTCTAAAAAAACCCATCCTACTGATGCACAATCTGTCCAAGCTCGTAGGATAGCTAAGGAGAAAAATGTAGATCTTTGGGTTGATGGGCATCTCTATCCAGTTGACCCTCCATGAAGAGCAAACCCTCCTTTCCGTAATTTATCATCTTTTATGCAATTTGTTGGTGAAGGAGAGCTTGGCTTGTTATGATACTGCAGAAGATTGACTACAAGTGGAGCTTGGCAAACCCATATTCTCCAATCTCAATTGCAAGCATCACAATTCAGCCTTTTACAATGTCAAGAAGGACTTAAAACATCATCAGATAAAATGAAGGAGATCCTCGCAGAGAATGTGGAGAAGGATGCAAAGATTCAAAGGCTAGAGGAGCTTATCAAATGACTCAAAGAAACGCCTAATGGTGCTCGTGAACACAAAAAGACATTGGCTGGTATAGAATCTCTTGCGTTTAAAGGTGGAGCACGGAAGAAAAGGATTCATACAACAAAGTAAGTAACATAAACTTTCATTATGCACTCAGTGATTTAAACAAAATAGTCATGATTTGTGTTCTGCCAGGAATTTTCTACAAGAGGTGTGTGGTTCTAATGAAGAGGAATGGAAGGATTTGGTCAAAGCCATTCTGAATACCAAGGATATTCTCTCAATTATTACTGACCCTCATCATCCTAAAAAATAAGTTTAGTTAGGTTTTTTTTCCTCCCTAAAAAAAACTATTAATAGTTCCTTCTCTCACTTCATTTTCATTTCACTTTTTTAGAGAGCTTGAGCTCAAGATCTACGTAGACACCCACGTAAGGACACCAGCACATCACCACGTTAGCATAGTCGTACATGGATATGGCACGCACCAAGAACACCGCACGTGTTACCATGCCTTCACAAAACACAGTGCAAGGCACCCAACGACCACATATTGGTGGCGACACCACGGAAGAGTGACCCCTTGGATTCTAGGACACGCCCAATGGGATCACCAGAGTCCAACCCTCCTCCCACAGCAACACCAGCGCACACACATGCAGGCCCTTCTAGTGAGAGCAAGCGTGTGAAGAAGAACCCAAAATGCAACCACCCCAAAGATCAACACAGAGAGGCCAATGATGAGCAGTTCGACTGGGTTGGTGAAAACATTCCTACATTGCGCAGAACCATAGGTGGCAAGACCCTACTACCAAGACAGGGTGCCCTACCTACCCGGGAGGAACTTGATACTACACAGGTACCACAGCAATAGGAGGAGGAGGATTCAGACTATGAGTGAGACTAAGAGGAGGTTCTTGCAAGTGCGCGCAAGCGTAGAAAGGTCAAGCTCTTCAAGCCAAGGAAGTCCCAACCTCGCCAACGCACTAACTCAACACAGAGAGCTCCAAGGAGAAGGATGCGCCAAGGGCATAGGGCTCTACAAGAAATCAAGTTTTATCAGAGGAACACTGAGTTGCTGATAAGAAGAGCCCCTTTTGCTCGCACAGTGAAGGAGATTCTCCAATGATATAGAACAGAGTTCCGTGTGCAGGGGATTGCCCTTGAAGCATTGCAAGAAGCCTCCGAGGCTTACATTTGGGCTTTTTGAAGACACCAACCTCCTTGCAATACATGCAAAGAGGATTACCATATCTGCAAGGACATGCAACTAGCTCGGCGCATTCCGGGCGAGCGAGACACGATCTAGAGATCTTAGATGTTAACCTTTTTTGTGAAGCAACTCTTTTGTTTCAAACCCCCCTTTGTAACAAGCCTATCTGGCTTTCATTTGTAACCTTTTGATAATTAAAATTTTAAGTTTCTCTTACAATGTCTCGGTGTCATCATGTTTGTTTAACATGGAGTGTCTATCATGTGCCAGTTTGTCAACCCAAGGCATCAGAAATACTCTTGGAGGACTGAGGAAGCTGTGCCAGAACAGTGCGAATTTAGCCTCTGCAACGGCGATGTAGGCTCAAAATTCGCAGTGTTCTGGCACTTCTCCCCTAGCCACTCAGGATCATTTTTGATGCATTTATAATGAAGTTGAGCATACTAATTGTGAGAAACAGTAGTTTATAAGATAAAAACAGCTTTAATCATGTGTAAAAATATAGTGTTTATCATCCAATACATCAGAATTGCTCCTGGAGGACTGGGAAAGTTATGCCAGAACAGTGCGAATTCAGGCTTTGCATCGGCGGTGCAGGCTCAAAATTCGCACCGTTCTAGCACTGCTCTCCCAGCCACTCAGGATCATTTTTGATGCATTTATAATGAAGTTGAGCACACTAATTGTGAGAAATAGTAGTTTATAAGATAAAAACACCTTTAATCATGTATAAAAATATAGTGTTTATCATCTAATGCATCAGAATTACTCCTGGAGGACTGGGGAAGCTATGCCAGAACAGTTCGAATTTAGGCTCTACAGCGGCGGTGCTGGCTCAAAATTCCACTGTTCTGGCACTGCTCCCCTAGCCACTCAGGATCATTTTTGATGCATTTATAATGAAGTTGAGCACACTAATTGTGAGAAATAGTAGTTTATAAGATAAAAACACCTTTAATCATGTGTAAAAATATAGTGTTTATCATCTAATGCATTAGAATTACTCCTGGAGGACTGGGGAAGCTATGCCAGAACAGTGCGAATTTAGGCTTTGCAGTGACGGTGCAGGCTCAAAATTCGCAATGTTCTGGCACTGCTCCCCTAGCCACTCAGGATCATTTCTGATGTATTTAATGAAGTTGAGTACACAAATTGTGAGAAACAATAGTTTGTAAGATAAAAACAACTTTAATCATGTGTAAAAATATAGTGTTTATCATCCAATGCATCAGAATTGCTCCTGGAGGACTGGGGAAGCTATGCCAGAACAGCGCGAATTCAGGCTCTGCAGAGCGGCGGTGCAAGCTCAAAATTCGCACTGTTCTGGCACTGCTCCCCCAGCCACTCAGGATCATTTCTGATGCATTTATTATGAAGTTGAGTACACTAATTGTGAGAATTAATAGTTTATAAGATAAAAACAGCTTTAATCATGTATAAAATTACATTATTTGTCATCCAATGCATCAGAATTACTCCTGGAGGGCTGGGGAAGCTATGCCAGAACAGTGCGAATTTGGGCTCTATAGCAACGGTGTAGGCTCAAAATTCGCACTGTTCTGGCACTGTTCCCCCAGCCACTCAGAATCATTTTTGATGCATTTATAATCAAGTTGAGTACATTGATTATGAGAAACATTAATTCACAAGATAAAAATACATTTAATCATGTGTAAAAATACATTTTTTTATCATCCAATGCATCAGAATTGCTCTTGAAGGGCTGGGGAAGCTATGCCAAAACAGTGAATTTGGGCTCTACAGTAGTGATGCAGGCTCAAAATTCGCACTGTTCTGGCACTACTCCCCCAGGCTCCCAGGGTCATTTCTGATGCATTCACAAAAACATTGATGGTACAAACTAGAAAAAACAATGATATACTTGATGAAAATAAGTTTGCAAAAATTGTATTGGATTCATAATAAGAAATGATACATCATCTTTATTTTTTACAAAAGCTTTCTTACAATATTGAGCTTCCTTCTCTTGTTATTGGGCAAAGTGTGCTCAAGGAGTGATTGGGCTATTTCTTGAGGATCCTCTATGCCGATGCTTTTGGCTATACCTATACGAGCAAGAAGCTTACCCCTAAATCTAGAACCAAAAACATCGAAGGCAAGGGATTTTTTAATCATAACTATACATTTGGTGCTCTGTGCCATAGAGGCTACACAGAGCACCTTAGAGAGGGCTTTCAAAAAGAAGAGAGGGAAGGCAAATTGAGGGGTGTAGTCCCTGTGGATAATGGCGATGCCATCCACAGGAAGTCGACCAAGATAGTGCGCCAACGCAGCATCATGTCCATGGACCTTGGCCTGGTCTCTGCCTGCTGCCACCTCTCCCAGCAAATGCGTCAATTTCAACCACCCTCTGCAATCAAAGGAAAAATCAAAATATTTTCCTATACATAATTACAAATGTTTCTAGGTTGTAAAAGGTTGATTATTACCTCTTGCTCAATGTCTTCTTTTGCCAAAGTGCTGGTGGGGGTGGAGAGGTCAATCGTGGACTTAGCCTCATTCTTTTTTGGTGCTTTGGTCTCCTCCATTACTCCATAGCAGTATCCTTTTCAGCCTCTAGCTTGTCTTGTAAGGTTGTGAATTCCTCCTCTAGAACTAGGGCTTGCTCCGCGGTCTCAACCACAGTTTCCTTGACCAAAGCAACTGTCTCTGTGATAGATTCTCCAAGGGGTAATATAGCACTATCTAGGTGAGGACTGAGGTTGGACGTATCAAGGTCCACCTCACATCTTGTGCATATAATGCCCAAGCATTCATCCATTCTCAAGCCAGCTGTCTTTTCAAGGTCATGAGAAGAAATAAGTATTCTTCACCTTTCAGCACAATGGTGCTCAAGAGATTGATCTCAAGCTCTAGTAGCACCTTGCTCTCCTCGTGTGGGGAAGATGTCCCCGCATCTTCTACTACAGTGGGGGTTGTTCAGCTGCAGATTGTGCACCTTCTGGAAAGTCCTTTGATGCAAGCTGCTCTTCTACACCAGCACTCATTCCTACTGCCTTCACTTCCTTGTCATCCCTCAAATACCCTGCCAACTGCAATGCAGGCATCTCTACCTCCTCATCCGAATCCTCATCGTTGCTGATGAGGAACGCAAAAGTGGCGAGCCACGAGAGGAACCTAGTTCCTAAATTGCCCTTCCCCAACCTCTTCACCTCCTGCTTATTGAAGGTACAGTAAGCTCCTGCGGGGATGCAGATGTTGATGAAGCATTCAAGGCGCTGGATGTAGGGGCGGGCATATTGTTGAATGTACTTAAGCAGCTCAACAGGCACCCATCGATCATTGGGGCAATGGGAAAGGAGATGGAGTGGGGAGCCAAGTATTGCTCCATGTATGCAATCTGCGTCTCATAATGTTGGGACGTAAGGGCGAGCGACTTTTCAAAGTCGACTTCACGAGAGAACATGACAAAGAGCTCGCTCTTGCCCCGCCCACGGGGTGGGGTGGAGAGGAACTCACAGAAGTTGTCAAAGTGGGTAGCCATGTGAATGCAAAGAGATAGTGTGAGCTCGTGCTTGGTTTCTATCGCGTGAAAATGAGAAAGAAGGCACCTTTGGCTATTTATAGTTAAAATTTAAAGTTTGGCCTTTTCACACTAGACCGCTAGACAAAAAAATTACAGCTTGCAAAAATATTAAGATTTCAATTAAATAAAGATTGGTTGAAAAAGGGCCTGCTACAAAATTACAAGCATGTCATCTAATCTAAAATTGTTATAATGTCTTCATTTTTTGCCCCTCTTGTGACATTTACTTCATGTTGATCTCCATCTCCTTGTTGACTTGAAAGCTTGTCATTGCCTTCACCACCTCGATCCTGAAACTCTTGCCCCTCACGTGCATCAAAACAGAGGCTATTTTCCCATATACTCAGTTCATCTTCAAGCTCTTCCACATGCCTACTATGTGTTGGTAGGGCTATGCACCTTGCTGCTGAAAATTCAAGGTCCCCCATTTGCCATGATTCTGAGACCATGATTGTCCCTCCTTACGCTTCCCAATCTGTAAAAATATAAAAAGTGGCACAATAACCAGAAAGTGTAAGGGTTAACTCTAGACATGCAGTGGAATCAGATATACCTTTCTTCTCATCAACTTGAAACTTGACTCTTCCACATTGTCAAAGCCCATGATGCTAAAGTGTTGACGCAGGTCTGTTAGGCTCCAATGCTTGCTTGCTGCCACTCGCTCAATCCATCCATTTTGCATCATCATAGCTACCTCAATAGGCATAATTTCTTCTTCTGAGGCTTGAAGTGGGATCCATGTCCTGTGCTTTCCATCTTTGGTAGTGCAGACGCATGTACAAAATAGAGCGTGCCTTCAAGAACCTGAAAGACACTGTAGAATCTACTACATTGCACTTGTACACATCACCTTGATGTGACCCCTCATTAACCTCCCAACCCTCTCCTAGTAATCCTTGAATGAGGTCAGACCGTACCTCCTTACAAATATACATTATTTTTGTTTGGTGCATTGGCATGGAATTGAACATGTGCACAAAAACATGTTAAGGACAAAACCAATTTAGCGCTACTGACCTAGATGCCTTTGAAAACTTGAGTGATGTCTTGATATCACTTACCATCTTAAACTTTAAGCATAAGATGGTCCAAGCATCAGGTTTGGGCCATTCGGGATTGTTAAGAGGGGGGTTGGGGATCTCTTCTAGCTTGCCAAATAAACCTGGTTTTTTATCTACAAAATATGAGGGGAAAATATTTGCAGAGAGACATAAGAAAATGGAGAATCATAAGAAAATTTGAAACAAAAAATCCAATATTAGTATGTTGTTAAAGCTGTGTTTATGTTACACTGACAATTTGAAGGAAACCTTGGTCGTTGGCCTTGAATGTATAGGTCTCCAAGGGTATACACATGTTGTACTATGGCAACCAGTCCTTCCTTCTTAGTATGCTTGAAGCCTTGTAGCCGCCCCTTCCAATGATGTAGCATATTCCCCAGTTGACGCACTCAATGTGGTCCCTTAGAGCTTGGCTGCATGTAGACCCAAGCCCCAACCCTGAATCCTATGTTGGAGCCCAAACTCCATTCTCATCTCTTGTGTTATGCAGCACAAGCTCTTCCACCTTCTCCCTAGGTCTTCTCACATTATTGGAAGAGGCCATGGTGGTAAGAAAAGAGAAGAAGGGAAAAGAAAATCTTGTTTTACAATAGAAGACTGGAGAGGAGAGAAAGTTCACGGTTTTTAGTGCAACAATGGAAAGCTTAAAAGAGGGTTAGAGTTGAGAATAGGCTTCCTCAACCTAGAGTAGACTAAAGAGGGATAGAGTTTGAGAATAGGCTTCCTCAACCTAGAGTAGACTAAAGAGGGATAGAGTTTCTGCAGTAATGGAGAGGGAGGGAGCTTGAGAGACAGAGAGAGAGAGAGGGAGATTGAGAGGGAGGGAGCTTGAGAAGGAGGGAGAGTTTAAGAGGGATGGAGTTTCTGTAGCAATGGAGAGCTTTGAAAAGGAAGAAAGAGGGAGAGGGAGCTTGAGACTGAGGGAGCTTGACACAAGGAGGGAGAGCTTGAGAGGTATGGAGTTTCTGCAGCAATGGAGAGCCTAGAAGAGGAAGAAAGAGGTTCAAAATGAGCTTTCCAAACCTAGAGTATGTTGGGGGGAAGTTTGAGAGGAAAAACACACTTTTGAGAAAAAATTAAAATTTTTTAATTTTTAGGGTTTTTCATCTGCGCGATTCTAGGTGGGGGGACCTCTAAGTTTGGGCCCAAGAGGTAGGGGGACAAGAGTAGTAATTAGGCCCCTTTAGCAAACCAAATCCTAGGCCCTCTAGGGTCAAAGAAGTCAAAAATATGCACTCAACCCTCTTCCTATTGGTCCATTTCTAATCAAAAGTTAATCCAAGAGGCCCTCTTTGGGTCCAAAAAATTCCTAATGAAACAACCAACATAAAAACATAAAATCAACAATCAACATTCAACATTCAACAATCAACAATCAGTGTCTTGCAATGAAGTAATTATGAATAAAAACCATCAACAATCAACAATCAACAATCAACAATCAACAATCAACAATCAACAGACACAGTAATTCTGTAATCTTACCTAAAGGTAACATCCGACACAGTAATTTTTCACTCAATGATATCATCGTGGTGAGTTCTCTTGAGATGCCATGACTCACCCAATAATTGAGTCATCCAATCCTCAGATGGGCACTTGCATTGATAAGTAATCTTAGTTTTCTTAACTACTTCACAGGATCCAAACAAATGTGCAAACAAACCAAATAAAGATTAAAACAACAAGAAATAAATAGCAACTTATTGCTTTGATTTACACAACCTTATTGCTCACAACCTTGTTGCTTTGATTTACACAACCTTGTTGCTCCTATGAAAATGAACATAAACACATCAAGACAAAACATTAACAAACCCTAAACCTATGATCATTACTCACATTAAGACAAAACATAGATAAACCCTAAACCTATGATCATTTCTGTTGTATTTTATGCCACTTGAAATCATTACTGTGCAGAGAAGATTGTAATAAATAAATAAAGATAAAAAAACAAGAAATAAATAGCAACTTACTGCTCACAACCTTGTTGCTCCTGTGAAAATAAATAGCAACATATCAAGAGAAAAAATAAACAAATCCTAAACCTATGATCATTAATGTGGTATTTTATGCCACTTCAAATCAATATTGTGCAAAGAAGATTGAAAGCAACAAATAAAGATTAAAACAACAAGAAATAAACAACTTACTGCTTTGATTTACACAACCTTGTTGCTCACAACCTTGCTCCTAAGAAAATAAACAGTAACACATCAAGACAAAACATAAACAAATCCTAAACCTATGATTATTACTCACATCTAGACAAAACATAGATAAACCCTAAACATATGATAATTACTCACAAGAATTTGAAGCTGTTAAAATTACAGCAATGTGATGAGCTATGGTGGATCAAATGCTAGAATCAACATCATTAATAAAGTGATTAGATGATAATTAAGATATGATTAGTGAACAATTAACTAATAGCTTAATGTAGGCATGGATAATCAAAAACCAGCAAATTCTCATTAGGCCAATGCCTCAATTTATAGTGTTTACATCCAAGCATCTAATCCCACTGATTTCTCCTTGATTCACTCCACCTCTTTTGCTTGATTCTCTCCACCTCTCCCAGAATATCTCCACACTTCCTAAATCTTCTCATGCTACCCTTTATTCTCTCCCAGTAGATTCTTCTCACCTTTTCACAGGTTCTCTCACATTTATAGATTCTCTTTTACAGCCTCTAGCCAAGGGCTTGTTCCCGCACACACCCTATTCACTTGTATATTTCAACACCTCCCCTCTCAAGTGAATACTTCTAGCACACCTGGACCCTATACCAAGTTTCTCTCTTACTTGATAGTCCGCGACCAGTGCCTCAAGTCCCTAAACTCATAGTCCTTGACACTCTCTCTCTCTCTATGTGTCCAAGGCTACTATAAGTGCCCGTGACCTTGACTAAAGTGCTCACACATACATCTACCACGTGCCCTACATCATCGGTGGCTCAGAGGTGGTTTTACTCTGTTGGGGCAGGTTACATTGGGTTGTGGGGTCTCTCTCTCTCTCTCTCTCTCTCTCTCTCTCTCTCTCTCTCAGAAAAGATGATACGACTCCTCTTCCTTAGGAGCCTCCATGAAGTTTGCCGATGTCGTTCCTTCTCCACTGGGTTTGCTGTAGCAGTCTCTTGCCATGTGTCCTGGCTTTCCACAGTTGTGGCAAGTGAAGGTCCTTCCTCCTACTCTGCCTCTTCCTCGTTCTCGTCCTCGAGAGAATCCTCCTCGGGTGAAGAATGCTTTTTCTTCTCTTGCTGTTGAGTCGAGCCATTTCTTCTCTTTGCCTCTTCTCTCTTGCTCCAGTAGAGCTCCTTCTATCTCGTGTAGCTTCAATTCAGGTACATTCTTTAGTGTTGCTACAATATTTTCATATTCACCTTTGTCCACACTCTTCAGAAGCACTGCTAGTGCCTCATCATCTTTTACCTTTTTGCCAATAGCTACCAGTTGTTGCTTAATGCTTTTATATCTGTTCAAGTGTGTGATTAAAGGTTCACTTTCCTTCATATCCAATTTGTAGAATTGCATTAACAGATTTATCTTTGAATTTTTAGCTTGTGTGCCAAATAATTTATTGAGTTCATCCCATGCATCTTTTGCCCATTGTATCCCTGTGATGTGATGAATGATTTCATCATTTAAACTGAGTGCAATAAGTCCTAATGCTTTTTCATTCCTGCTCTTCCACTCATTTTCCCCTCTCACCTCTGGGCATTCATCTCTTCCCTCAACTAGCCCCCACAGATTTTTCCTCATGAGCAGATACATGGTTTTTGTCTGCCATGTGTAAAACTGCTCCCCATTAAATTTGGTTATTTCTTGTGCTATACTCATGATAATGTAAAGGGGGTCTTACCTCTTGATCCAATTTCAAGATTCAAGGGCAGTGTCTACCCTTTTACAACTCAATCTGGTGTTTAGGAGATGATTACAACAGATTTATCAGCATAAAATCACTAGAAATTACATTAAATCAAGGGTAACCAATTTGTACGGAATGGTTGGAGTATCAAACCATCTCCGAATTGCAATTTGAAGTTATAGGGATCTGTATCAGATACCTAATGGTTAATTTGAACCCTCAATTGTACCAAAATACAATGATTAGCACTGATTAATCATTGATTAGTAAATTAATCCTCTGTTTTGTGTGCAGAAAACAGAGTATGCGGGGAGCCCAGATTTTAGGCCTTAGAGTTCAAATGAGCTCAAATCCTTTCAAGGTCATCAATAGCAATTAGTCTAGTAGAGGATTAAGCCAAGAAACACAAGATTTGACCAAACATTGAATGCTTAATCTCTGTTTTACCAAAGTCACCTGCTCTGCAGATTTGATGAAGAGCTTGGATCTCACTGTAGACTTGATCAAATCAAATTCTGACTTCACCAGCTTGTAGAGCATGCTTGAAAACCCCCAGGGCTAAGAGGAATTAGACCCATTGCATTGGATGAAGTAGAAATCTTTGATTTGCTCTGTAGAAAAACGGCGCCCATCAGCGAAACTCGGCTCCGTGCGCTGGCGGTTTGAGGTTCTGATTGTCTTGGCTGGAGCGCCACTGAAGTAGCTATCTATGGCTAGAGAGGCTTAAGCTAATGTGGCTCCTGGAGGGAGATCAAGCCCCTCCACCACTGGCTGGGGGTACAAAAGGCTTCTTGAAAATAACTAAAAATTTGATTATTTTCTAATTATCTACTAATTCTAATTAACTAGATAATGGGCTTATAA
This sequence comes from Cibotium barometz, assembly GCF_041138505.1. Lineage (NCBI taxonomy): Eukaryota > Viridiplantae > Streptophyta > Polypodiopsida > Cyatheales > Cibotiaceae > Cibotium > Cibotium barometz. The sequence continues at coordinate 18,658,243 of NC_141063.1, read as the reverse complement.
ACTTGATGGATTCTAACCTGGCTCTGATACCATGTTAAAATTACAGCAATGTGATGAGCTATGGTGGATCAAATGTTGGAATCAACATCATTAACAAAGTGATTAGATGATAATTAAGACATGATTAGTGAGTAATTAACTAATAGCTTAATGTTGGCATGGATAATAAAAAACCAGAAATTCTCATTAGGACAATGCCTCAATTTATAGTGTTTACATCCAAGCATCTAATCCCACTGATTTCTCCTTGATTCACTCCACCTCTTTTGCTTGATTCTCTCCACCTCTCCCAGAATATCTCCACACTTCCTAAATCTTCTCATGCTACCCTTTATCCTCTCCCAGTAGATTCTTCTCACCTTTTCACAGGTTCTCTCACATTTACAGATTCTCTTTTACATTTACAACCTCTAGCCAAGGGCTGGTTCCCGCACACACCCTATTCACTTGTATATTTCAACAGAAGCCGCTTCACATTAAGATAACTATCTGTGTGCAGAGAAGAGAAAGTTCATGTGAGAAAACGGGCATAACTCAAAGACGTTTTGCCCAAACGAGATGAAATTTTAGGAGGAGAGAGCTATGGTGTAGAACAACATGACTGTAAATTTTCATGAAGAAAGAACTAGAGTTGCAGAAGATATAGCGAAATTGAATTCCGCCAAAAAAGGGGGAAAATGAAAAGGTAATGAAATGCAAAAGGAGGGAAAGTAAAAAGTTAAACATAAAAAATAGAAAAAAATAAAATTCGGTTTTCAAACTTCCATGTGTTGACCACAAAGTACATCTGACATGAAATCTGACATTTCTCTATTTTTTTAAAATATGGGCTCTATTATTTTATTGTCTTAAGAGATTTGGGCAAAGATATGACAAAAAGATCCATGTTACATGGATCTAGAATCCCAGCTCTCTCATTGGTCAGGCTAATCTTTTTTTATTCACTCCTTAAGGGACAAAATGGAGAGTCCATATTTTTCCTTAATGACTATGCTTTTGCACTTTAATAAGTGGTGTTTGATTTTAGACTTCAAGGACATAGCATTGAAAAAGATTAACTTGAACCAACACTTGTTAACATTATCACTAAGTAGTAGTCCTTGATATCTTAAGTGCATATTTCAAGCATCTTATATGATACTTAACTCTAGTAATAAACCCATGCAATCCACAATTAGTGTCCTAGCCGTCCCAACTTTTACTAGTAGTCTAGGCATACAAAATCATTGTTGAGTTAATATCCTAACTACTAGCAATCTAACTCTTACTAGTAGTTAAGCAGTATGAAATCATTGCTGAGTCAATATCCTAATTAGTCTTACTAGAAGTCAAGCAGTATAAAATCATTGTTGAGTTAATATCTTAATTAATAGATGTCCAACTCTCACTGCTTAACTTTTAGTAGTCTTACTAGAAGTCAAGCAGTATAAAATCATGTTGCTAAGTTAATATCCTAATTACTAGCTATTCAACTCTTGATAGTAGTCACGTAGTTTAAAAGAATTAATAAGTTAATATCCTAATTACAATCTTCTAGTGGTTTCCAATGCTTGCGAGTAGTCCAATAGTATAAAATCATTGATGATTTTATATCCTAATTACAATCCACAGCTAGTCCACTAGGCATCTATTGGTAGTGTGTGTGTGTGTGTGTGAAGAGAGAGAGAGAGAGAGAGAGAGAGAGAGAGAGAGAGAGAGAGAGAGAGAGATTTAAGCACCCTTTGCATGGTGTATTGACTAGGAGATGCCTTCCAAAACCTGGCTAGTAGAATAGCTTGTGCCTGTATACACCATGCTACCCTCCCTTGCTTCCATAGGATAAGTTTGATCAAAATAATTAAGAATTCTCCTCTATCATTACAAAATTGAGCCTTTTAACTCTCACAATGGTCATTACCTTCATTGATTTCATTGGTAAAGGCTATGACACCTTCCATGCTACCCTCCCTTGCTTCCAT